>NC_083497.1:2367583-2732837 GCF_905332965.1 Bombus pascuorum | reverse complement strand
TCAAGCACGACTTGTCTTTCCTACTGCATAATCAGATATCGATTATCACAATTTGTACCTATGTGTGCTTGAGACAATAGGAGACGAATGACCGCACAATCATGTACATTGAGGTCCATTTGAAATGTCGCCAAACAATATCAATGTAGCATAGATCAATATAGCATTTGGTGTATATCCATTCTAATGAAAACCGACTAAATCATGTATGAATTTCTAAAGCGTGCATGTATGTATGTCCACAATGCCAAGCCAACGATGTTTATATTTTGGAAGAAATAATATGATAAACAAAAAATAACTTTTGCATTGAAAATAATATTTGATAAAAAAATATTAGAAGGAAGATTTCATCGAGAAAACATATTTTGGAATGCAGCTGAAGCCAAATTTCATACAATGTAATATTTATCTCTAAACTATCTCACATGTGATTACTAAGATAGTTCTTTCAAAATATTATTGTCAATATATTTTCGAAATAATTGTTTTTTGTAAAAATATCGAGTATTTTAAACAAGAAAAAGTCCTTTACATATCAAATCCATTAATTTAGACCTAGGGAATCATAAATATCTATACTTTTTATCATTTATATGCTGCACGAAATATGCTAAACAAAAAAATTTGATGTAAGATAAGTATTCTATTCGGAAAGAACATTATAAATATGTTCAACAACATATTTTTTCTAATGTTATTTGAAAATATTTTTAGATAATTTATATATATATTTATGTAAATCTATTTTTTGTTAATATGCAAACAAAAAATTTTTATGAATTTTATATGTGAGAGAAATTCAAGTTTGCTAACGTGTTTAATTAAATACTTATTACGTGAAAAAATTGATGTAAATGTTACTTTAAAACAATGTAGGATATGGAGTATAGCATACAACAAACAAAGAATTTTAAAGTACTTAGTACATGCAATATTCTTTAACATGCACAAGGCATTTATCACTTATAATAACTAGTATATCGTTAAAGTTATTATATCAGAATATTACAACAGAAATTAACTAATTTGTTTCAACATGCACGCAAGCTATTATATTATTGTCTTAAAACTATGTTTCCCGCAAAATAATATATATTCCCGGTGAAAGGATCAGAGTAATATATTGCTTTATATTAATGCAATTACTTATCATAAATTCCGAAGGGAATGTAATTTCAAGAAAACGTTTTGGAGAAAGTTCTTAATATCTTCTAATAATGAAAAAGTTCTAAAAATCTTCCAATTTTTGTATCATTAACAAGCAAGTAACGTTACTGTTACATAAGAAGCTTACTATAAATGCTAAAACTTTTATAATAATTGTAGTTTCCCTTTCTTTAAAAATAATAGTTGTAAAATTTACTAATCTATATACTAAAGAATAAATTGATTCTGCGTAATATTCTGCTTAATAACACTTTTTAGTTTAGTAAAACCCTGGAAAGAAGTGCTATAAGTGATAACATGCTTTGACCTGTATACTGTTACTATATGTATAACTCTTGTAAGAAGTTGGCTTGGCTCCTTCCAAACTCAGTATTAAAACATGATGATATTGAAAAAAGAACAAGCAGGATCGAACCTACAATTTGTGGATTATTTTTGACCAAATTGTGTTTTACAAGGAAATTCTTCCAAAATTTATTATCTATCACTTTATTTAAAGAATTTCTGACACAATCTATGTCTTTTTACAAATGATTGAAATTTTATAATGGGTGTTGACAGTTGCAAACACTTGCAAACAGTTGGCAAACTAATATTTTATAAACATTTTTTTCCATTACATAATCTAGCTAAATTGTACTCATATGAAAACATTCATCGTACACTCTTGTAATTAGTTCCTACAATTATAATATACTTAAAGTGTAAAAAATTTGTTAGTGAAATGAAATTTTAATCAAAGTTGATCAAGCTTCTGTTGATGAATATCATAATGCAATGGGACTGCATTAAGACTTCATAAGATATACATATATGTATAAACATATAACATCAGCTTTTATGAAATGTAAGAATGCCAACATTTTGCTAGTGTCGCTGTCAGTTTTCTTCCTGATTCTGTGACTCTGTTGACCTACTGATAAAAAAATGTAATTTATTTATTGTAAATAAAAACATATATTGCATAAAATGTTTTATATTACATATTCTGCATGGATACACAATTAACACAATTTTGGTAAATGGAATGCAAAAATTAAAGGTCATTTAAAGTTTATCAAAAATTTTTTAATTTTTTAAGGTAGCATCACAAATATAAAAGTACAGTTTTATGGATGATGCGGGATGGGAATAAATATTTAGTTTGCAATAACTGTGTGTGTGTATTATTTTATTAAAAGCTTTTTATCCTTTACATAAAGATTAATATTTCAATGATTTACATTTATATGTAATTTAGTTTACTTTGCATTTACATTGTTGCGGCCACGTATGTTGAGAAAAAAGGATTTTGAAACGAATTCGGGTGCCCATAATAATAACAAAATGTAATATAAAATCAACAGACTTGCATTTAAACTATGTAGATGTTTTAAATTACCGATAAATAGAACAACAAACTGAACTTTACAAGAATAAAATTAATATTAATATTACCAAAGAAAGCTTTGACAAACAATATGTCCGGACTCTTTGAATGCTTGTATTAATCTACCTATCAGTTTTGTCGTGTATCTCTTCCGATTACAAAATAATAAATTATAATTTCTGTCATAACCAATAAAATATCACAAATTACTAGTGACAAATACAAATTAATCTCATTGAAGGTTATCGTGGAGCAAGACGAGCATATCATAGCTTACTAATGTCTTCTCACGTAACAACAGAAATAAATATCTGTTGAGGAAATATTAGGTTGGTATGATCACTAGTTCCTACATACTAAGTTGGTACGACTTCTAACGACGCTACTTTGTGTTAGGCGTCGGCCACGTGTTAATTATCACATGTCTGTACATGGTGGTGAAATACAGAACGTAAAAACTAAATCTGAGTGAATCAATAAATACCAAACTCCAAAATCTATTTAATAACAGATTATGGGCCCAGGGCAGTAAACTGCGACAGTGAAGGTATTTATTTGTTGAGTTTTTTGTTTTTTTTTTTTTTTATTTTATTTTATTTTGGTTATTTTACAATTTGTCCTTGCGGACATTTGGTAAAGTGTTATATCTTGTTGGTGAAGAAAAAAAAAATATAAATAAAAAATAATATAGCATGTGGGCGGCTACCCCCAGCGGGGTACGGGCTTCGTTTTTTTTTTTTTTTTAAGTTATATCTTTTATGAGGTCTATTGGGTGTTTCCTTTTTAGTCTTCTTGCGATGTTTGTTGTGTTGCACGTTTCAGCTGCCAGCTGGTTCGGGTGCGTTTCTATTCTTGTTCTGTATCTTGTTGCGAATCTGGTAATCTCCTCCTTGACCGTTGGTATTCCGAGGTCTTTCCTTATGTCCTCGTTTCTAACGTACCACGGTGCGTTTACCATTGTTCTAAGGATTTTGGCTTGCATTGTTTCAATTTTGGTTATATGGCTCATTGCTGCTGTTCCCCATAGTGGAATTCCGTATGTCCAGATTGGCTTTATGATTATTTTGTATATTTTCAGTTTGTTTTCTGTGCTTAGTTTGGATTTTCGGCTTGTTAGCCAGTGCATTTGTCTCCTTGCTATCTGTATCTTGTCTATTATTGATTTGATGTGCTGTTTCCATGTGAAGTGTGTATCTATGTGAAGTCCAAGGTATTTGACTTGCCTTGTTTGTGTTATTTGCGTGCCGTTCAGGAAGATGTTTGGTGTTATCTGTTTTCTCAATGTGAATGTAATGTGGTTGCATTTGTTAGGATTAGCTTTGATTTGTTTGTCCTGTAGCCACTTTTCTATTTTTGTGATGTGCTCTTGTAGTATTGTGGCTGCTGTTACAGGGTTAGTGTGCATGACTAGCACGGCTGTGTCGTCCGCGAATGTCAGTATTTTGCTATTGGTAGTTGTTGGAATGTTGGCCGTGTATAATGTGTATAGTATGGGTCCTAGGACGCTTCCTTGTTGAACACCTGCTTTGATGTCTTTTGCTTCGGAGTGTGCGTCCTTGATTTTTACTGTGAAGGTTCTGTTGCTTATGTATGATTTTATTATTTGGTATATTTTTTCCGGGAATTGTTTCTTGATTGTTTGTATTAGGCTTTCGTGGTTTATTTTGTCGAAAGCTTTCTCTATGTCCATGAATAGGACTGTACAATATTGTTTGTTTTCTATTGTGTGTATTATTTCGTTGACAAGCCTGTGCATTTGTTCTATGGTGGAGTGTTTATTTCTGAATCCAAATTGATGGTCTGGTATTAGTTTTTCCTTCTCTATTATTGGTTTTAGTCGGGCGTATATTACTTTTTCTAGTATTTTGGAGAGCACGGGGAGTAGTGATATTGGTCTGTAGGATGTTGCTTCATGTGGGTCTTTGTAATGCAGATAATATTGTATTCTTAGTATTGCATTGAATATTATTGTAATTAGCCGTATCGCTTTTGGAGGGAGGTTTTTCAATATTTTGCCATTGATTAGATCGATTCCTGGTGCTTTGTTATTTTTTGTTTTTTCTATTATGTTTCTTATTTCTTGTGCTGTTGTTTTGGGTATGGTGTATTGCTTGTCGATTGCAGTGCTAGTGGCTATCGCGTCGTCGTCCGTATGGCTGTTGTGGTTGCTGTTATTGATGTTGTGTGGTGTAAATGTGTTGCATAGGTGGATGGAAAATTCTTCGGCTTGCTCTTCGTTGCTTCTTGCCCATGTGTTGTCTGCTTTTCTGATTGCTGGGGCTGGTTTTATCGCCTTCCTTATTTTTTTTGTGGCTTTCCATAGTGAGTAGTTGTAGTTCTCGTGTGCAGATAGTGACTCTATGAACTTTGTGAATTCGTTGTTGTTGTGCTCTTTTATTTCGTTTTTTATTTCCTTTGCGAGTTTGTTTAGGTGTTTTTTGTTTTCTTTTGTTCTATGTTTTTGCCATTTTGCTTTCGCTTTTCTTTTATCTCTAATTTTTTCGAGGATGTCTGATGGGATTTGTTTTGTTTGTCTAGTGGTAGTTGCTGGTTTTGTGGTTGCCCGTGCTGCCTCTTGTATAGTTTTTGTAAGTGTTGTTACAGCTTGTTCGATGTGTTGGGGCGTTTTCAGTGGGATGTTGCAGTTGATTTTGCTTTCAATTATTTCTTTGAAGGTTTGCCAATTAGTGGATTTGTTGCATAGCGTCTCTGAGTTGTTGTAGAGTATTGGCTTGTTTCTGTATGTTATTATTATGGGTGTATGGTCGGAGCTAAGCTCGAGGCTGGATGCTATATTTATTTTATTTCCGTTTAATCCCTTTGTGACTGCAAAGTCGAGTAGGTCAGGGATTTTGCTCAGGTCTGTCGGCCAGTATGTCGGTCTTCCTGTGGATAATATATTGAGATTGTTTTTCCTGATGTGTTTTTCCAGGGTTCTGCCTCGAGGTGTAGTGATTCTTGATCCCTATGTTATGTGCTTTGAGTTGTAGTCTCCTGCTGCGATAAACTTTTCGCCTAGTTGTTGGAAGTATTCTTCCCACATTTGTGCTGTAATTTTGTGTCGCGGTGGTGCATATACTGCTGACAGCTGTAGACGGTTGCTGCTAGTTTGTACGGTAACGGTAGTTGCTTGTATGTGTTCTTTACTAACTTGGCTGTGCAGGTGGTGTTTAATGTCGTTTCTTATTATCACTGCGGTCCCTCCGTGTGCTTTTCCTGAGGGGTGCTTGGTATCGTATATGGTATAGTGCGGTATTTTTGTGTAGCTTTTTATTGTGAAATGTGTTTCTGATACGAGTAGTATGTCTATGTTGTTGTGGTATAGGAATGCTTTGGTTTCAATGGCCCTTTGTTGTAGGCCGTTAGAGTTCCAGGCAGCTATTTTTAGTATGTCCGTTTTTACTTTTTGCTTAGCATGGTTGTTATCAGTTGTATCATAGCTGTGATTTGTAATGATTGCTGTTTGAATGCTTCGTTTAGTTCGCTTATCGTTCTTGTTAACATGTTGGTGCTTTTGATGGATTGTTTTAATAGTTCTTTTATTTCTGTAGCGTCGTTGGTGTTATTGTTGTGGTTTTGGTTGGCTATGGGTGTTACTTCCTTGGTTGCTTGCGCGTAGCTTCGACTGCCAGTGGTGTTGATATTGTTGTGGTTGTTGTTCATTACGTACTGTACTTTTATTGGTGTCTCAGCTTCTGTCCTGTCTTGTTGTGTGTGGTGGTAGTTATATGTCCTGCTTCTAAGCGGCGGAAACAATTTACGTTGGAGTATTTTTCTGGCTGGGCAGCCTTTGTAGCTGGCTGGGTGGTTTCCGTTGCAGTTGTAGCACTTTATCTCGTTTATTTTTCCCGTATATGGGCAGTAAGTTGTCAGGTGCTTTTCTGCGCATTTGACGCACACCGGGTTTCTGTTACAGTAATTTTTTGTGTGCCCATATTGTTGGCACCGCATGCATTGAGGTATGCCTTTTTTTTGTCTGGGTGGTTCAACTGTGATTATTGTGTTTAAGATTTGTTTAATGTCAAAGATTTCCTTGTTGTTTTTGTTCGGTTCTAGTTCTATTAGGAACAGGGGTAGTGGTTGTTTGGTATCAAATCTTGTTATGTTGTTTATTGCCCTTACCTGGTGTCCGATTTTGGCTAGTTCGTCGCATATGTTGCTTGTGTTTGTTCTTGGGTGTAGCCCTCTGATAACTGCTTTATAGCTTTTGTCAGTTTTGAGCTGGTAGGTGTGGTACCCGGCGTTTTTTTCTTTTAGCACTTTTACCACTTTTCTGTAGGTTTCTGGGGCGTTGGTTTGCACTTTTACCTGGTCCAGTTTTAATTGTTTTATTGAGTAGTTTTCTTTGCCTGCCGTATTGTTTAGCAGTTCGAGGAGGGGGTCTATTACTTGTGCATCGATGTATATTGGTGGTGGTTTGGGGTTGTGTGTTATTGGTTTTTCAGTTGTTTCAGTTGTTTCTGGTTCCTTCTCTTGTGGTAGTATGCTGAAGGGGTTTTGTAGTGGTATTTCTTGGAGCCACTGCTTACTTTCTGTTTCTGCAGCCCTCCTAGTATTTGCGTTTGTTGTAATTTTTCTTCTTTTGCTGGGAGTTACGACCTTCCAGCTTCCGTCTTGTTGTGCCATTTCGTTGTTGTTGGCGTTTGTATCGTCGCTCATTCGAGTGATTTCCATTTCGATTTCTGTAGATTCTTGGATTTCCGTATTTTTGTGTACGGCATATGTTTCTCCGTTGCTTGATATCCTGAGCGGTGGCACTCGTTGCATTTTTGTTTTCCCTGTTTTTCGCACTTTCGGGGACACTTTCTCTCCACGTCCTGTTTCGAGGGAGAGACCTCTCCGGGCACACGGCACGTCTGCACTCTTCGGCAGTCAAAAGGGAACTCTAGAGCTCGGAAGTGTATTGTAAACAAAAGAGAAAAATAAAAGTTTCTTTTCTCCTTAAATTCATTATTATTTTACGTGACATTTTTGGCGATCTACTGCCAGGATCCATTCGCTTCAGTAAAAACGAAATTACGATTTCGGCGTACGCGCATCATTGAAGATTGAAGGATCAGCGGACCACTGCGATTCTTTGCTACTGCGAAGCCCTGCAGCAACTTTCAACGTTCCACTACGGTGAAACTAGACGAGAGGACTACGGTCAGCGCAGAGCAAGCCTACAAATAAGATTCGGAATCTAGAACCAACCAGAGAGGAAACATCCCAGAGACTCCTCAACAGCCATAGCTACTACGGTAAGCTGGAAATCTGGATTCATTTGTACATTACCGTACGAGAAAATCAAGTTTCTCAAGCGTTTCGAGCGTTTCGAGCTCAAATAAATAGTTCAGACTCAGTAAACTTAATTAGAATCATGTCTACATCGCGAAAAGACAAAACCGAGACCGTTTCCGCAACCGGAGTTATGGATAATTCGATTCGTAGCATATTCGACGCGATACAAAAGCAAAATGAGAACTTTATTCAACAAATCGAACTTCTTACGCTACGAATGGAAGAGGCGCAACGAATAACCGATAGTGAAAACAAAAAACTTGCAGCGGAGATAGAACTGTTGGGAAAACATATCTTTCAAATAAATTCAGGACGTGACGCTACTACCGAATTAGACTCCTATGTTACGATAGATGAAGTTAATACCAGCAGTATTCAGATAAAGCGACCACCTGTAAAACCTAACAAAACGGACGATATGGACAGTGAAGAAGAAGCAATAAGTTGTGACAACCCCATGTACAGTGCAAAAACCTGCTTAGACTTTATCCCCATACTCAACGGACAAGATGATATAGGAGTAGAAGGGTTTATTAAACGGGTAAGGGAAGCTCGAGCCGAATGTAGAGAAAAACGCACATTACTACGACTAATTCTAACGCAAAGAATCATCGGAGAAGCGGAACGTAGTATCCGCCACTCTGAAATCGAGAACTACGAGGACCTATTTGAAAGCCTCAGAAAATTTGTATCCGTAAGTATTACTTCCAATGGAGCTCGTGATAAGTTTGAACGTACGCGACAAACCGAATCGGTACACAATTATGTGAAGAGATTCCGACACAACCTCAACGAACTGATATACGCGCTTCAACATGAAATTCGCGATCCAGTACGCCGAGCAGTCGCCATAGATCTTGAAACTGAACGAGCAACCAAAGTTTTCGTGCTGAATTTAAAACCCGAAATAGAGATACGCACATCAGCTACAAGGCCAAAGAATCTTCAAGAAGCGCAAGATGCAGCTTTCGAGGCGGAGTTAGTCATAGGGGAGATCGAACGCAACAAAAGATTAGGAAGAACAATGTATCAACCAATTGAGAGAGCTAAAACCCGATTCTAAGGAACACCTAAACCAATGCCAAGAAACTTCCAGCAAGCTGAGCGAACGCCACTTACCCAAAGAACTCAACTAAAGTGCTTCAAATGCAGCCAAATCGGACATGTCTCCAATCAGTGTAAAAATTTTCAAACACCCAGCCAACACCCGAGACCACCAGCAGTCCACAATCTCGGGACACACAACACAGAAACGGAAACTTACGACAAAACAACGGAAGACCAAGGAAAATTCCAAGAGTCAACACCACGACAGGCAAGCTTCTCACAATACGGTTTAACACAAGGACTGGACATGAGACACACCTCATCGACACAGGAGCAGGAATCAACCTATTGAAAAGGGACAAGGTAGACTGTCAAACCTTCAAGACCGACGAACCTCGAATGTTCTCCATGGGACAAGACAGATATACCACTAACGAATTTATTATATCTAAATTGTTTGGCAAGGAACATAAATTTTATATAGTACCGGATGACTTTCCCTTAATAGAAGATGGAATAATAGGTCTACCTTGTTTAGAGAAGTATCAATATGAAATCTCCAACGATAGATTAAAACTTGACAATAATATTCTGTACTTTCAGAAACCGGAAACGATACAACCAGGCGAAAAAAGAGTTCGAACCATCTACCTCGAAGGCAAACCAACGCGAGTATGCTTCTTCAATTCTGGTGAGACAAACCATGAAATTTCTAACGACATTGATAACGGTAAAGAATTAGATCAAATTGCTAGATTTAAAACCGTAGTGAGAACAAATCATATTGAACGCGAACTCCGCGAACCCATAGAGAAAATATTAATACATTACGTCGACGTATTCAATTTAGAAACAGACCTTTTACCATGTACTAATCTGACAAAACATACAATCACATTAAAACAAGACAAAATCATAAACACCAAATCATACAGACCACCAGAGTGCCACAAACGAGAAATCGAAGAACAAATAACAGACATGCTAAATAAAAACATTATAGAAGAATCAGACTCTCCTTTCAATTCACCAGTATGGGTTGTTCCCAAGAAGTTAGACGCATCAGGAAAACAGAAATGGAGAATAGTTATTGACTTTAGAAAACTAAACGAACTGACTGACCAAGACGCCTACCCATTACCCGACATAGAAGACATATTAAGCCAACTAGGTGACGCGAAGTTTTTCTCAGCACTCGATCTATCATCCGGTTTTCATCAAATCCCTATGGACGAAGACTCAAAGAAATACACCGCTTTCTCAACACCACAAGGACATTTCCAATTTAACAGAATGCCTTTTGGACTCAAAAACGTACCAGCCACATTCCAAAGAATGATGGATACAGCGTTACGCGGATTAATTAATAAACTCAATTAATAATATAATTTAACACCCCCCTCCCCTTCCCACTCATCCCCCCCCCACCAAAATCCCACAACGCATAAAAGTAATACACCGAGGAGTCCTGTTTTGCGGCCAAGTTTCAGGACAAAATACAACACACACAAGAATACACAAAAATCACGCACCAATGCGACTTAAACCTAAAAAAAACAAAAAAATAAACGCAAAAACCGAAAACCCACGACACATATTAGACCATGGCTACGTCGTACCGACGCGTATCGGTACTTTTGCCTAATCCACCCTACAACCGAAATTCATTGTTTATTGTGAATAACATACACATGTAATACTCATCTTCTTGGACAATAAACGTTATAAAAAAAAAAAAAAACTCTAATTCTGGTTTTAGGAATTCACATTTGTCCGGCTGAATCTTGAGTCCCAATTCCCGAAGTCTTTGCAAAACTATTGCTAAATTTTCATTATGTTTTTGAATTGTATTTCCGAATATTATTATGTCGTCTAAGTAAGCAAAACAGTGTTTGTTGATTAAACCCCTCAAGGCTGTGTTCATCATGCGTTGGAAAGTCGCGGGTGTGTTCTTTAATCCAAATGGCATTCTATTATAATGAAAGTGTCCCTGAGGTGTTGAAAACGCGGTGTATTTCTTTGAATTTAAGTCCATGGGTTTAAGTCCATGAATGTAAATCCCGAGGATAAGTCTAGCGCGGAAAAGAATTTCGCATTCCCTAATTGGCTCAGTATGTCTTCTATGTCAGGTAAAGGGTAAGCGTCTTGGTCTGTCAGTCCGTTAAGTTTTCTAAAATCTATAACTATCTTCCATTTTTGTTTTCCTGAAGCGTCTATTTTCTTTGAGACTACCCAAACTGATGAATTGTAAGGTGATTCTGATTCTTCAGCAATGTTTTTGCCTAACATTTCTTTTATTTGTTTCTTTATTTCTGCTTTGTGGCATTCCGGGGGTCTATAAGATTTGGTATTAATAATTTTATTTTGTTTCAGTGCAATTACGTGTTTCGTCAAGTTTGTACAAGGTAAAAGGTCTGTCTCTAAGTTGAACACATCTATATAGTGGATTAGTATCTTTTCTATGGGTTCTCTAAATTCGCGTTCGATATGATTTGTCCTCACAATGACTTTGAATATTGCAACTTGATCTAAATCTATACTATTTTCGATATAATTAGAAATTTCATGGTTTTTCTCACCAGTGTTGAAGAAACATACTCTCGTTGGTTGTCCTTCCAAATAGATCGTTCAAACTCTCTTTTCTCCTGGTTGGATTACTGTAGGTTTCTGGAAGTGCAAGGTGTTGTTGTCTAATTTCAATGTTTCATTAGATATCTCGTATCGGTATTTTTCTAGACATGGCAGATCTAATATACTATCTTCAATCAATGGAAAATCCTTAGACACTAGGAATAATTCATGGCTTTTACCAAATATTTTAAGTATAACATATTTGTCGGTTCTATATTTGTGTTGTACCATATAAAATGTTCGCGGTTCTTTGTACCAAAAACAGTCGATATCACCCGATTTTCCTTGATTAGATTAATGCCGGCTCCTGTGTCGTCTAAGTGCGTCACTGGTCCGTCATTCCTTCCGAACTGTACGGTGAGCAATCTTCCTGTGGTAATGATGACCGTTGGTATTTCTCGTTCCAATAACTTTGTTCTTCCATTATGTCGTCCGATTCCATTTCTGTTTAATTGGCCCGTAAAGGTGGTCGGATTCTTTGGCTGGGTGGCTGAAAATTTGAACACTGAGGTGCGATGTGTCCTATTTTTCCACACTTGAAGCACTTAGTCTGCATTCTTTCATCGGTCGGCCCTGGGTTTCTGCGTGATATAGCAACTTGGTTAGCGGTTGATCACTGGCTTTGGGGTCGTCTCTCTGGGTGTCTGTTTATAGGTCGTACTTGTCTTCGTTCTTCTTCCCGTAAATACCTTTCAATATCTCCAGCTTCTTTCTCGATCTCCACTAGGGTTGCTGGTTTGCTCGGTATTACCATTCTTCCTATGTCGGTACGTAGTCCTCACAGATATATCCGGCTTACTCTCTGCATTAGCTTCTCGAGCATTATTTTTCGCGTTAGCGGTTGTGGGTTGTCATTGGTTATTGCGCAGGTCAATTTGTTGAGCACTCGTCGGAATCTAATGTTGAAGGATCGAACTGACTCGTCTCTTCCTTGCCTTAGTTCCCTGATCTGCACAGCGTATTCGTCAGACGTTACTTGGGCTGCTACATTCTGTCGTAATGCATCTAACGGATCGGTATAGTTCTCGATCCATATATTTCGAATGCTTTGCGCTATCTTACCTATTATTTTCTCGACTTTAATGGCCTTTAGTAATAATTCTATTTCCAAACAAAGGTTTCTCATGGATCGGACTTCTATTATGAAATCCTCTACACCTATGTTGTCGTCACCGTTTAATATCGGGATATACTTAACTGCTTTTTCTGCTGTCAGAAGTTATTGGTGTGCGTTTCTTGGTTCCATTTGCGAGTCGTCGTCGCTGCCTTCTATCTCGGCGCCGACGGGCGGGTGCGTCAAGATGTATTATCGCGGACTGATTCGAAGTCTTCTGTCATTATTGTGGCTTGGTTGTCTCCCAGTCCTACCTTTAATTCGGCTACTGCGCGTCCCAATATTTCGATTTCTTTTGCCCTTTGTTTATTTTCTTCGTACGTTTGTCGGACTATATTGTCCACGCGTTTTTGCGCTTCAAGTTGGTTCTGCGAGTATTCTTCTTGTTGTTTGTTTAATTTATTTAGCATTTCGATAATTTGTCCCAGTTTGTCATCGTCTCTACCGATGGATGCCATATCTTTCAACATCATTCTAAATATTTCTAACTCTTAGTCCGAGTCTTGTTCGAAGCTAGGTCGCCTAACTCTATATGTAGAAAATGAATCCAGCGTTTACCTTGATTTTTTAGCTTCCGTAGATGCTTCCGGTTTCAAAGGTCTTCTGGGTTCGCAGATTGTGAATTTGTCGTCGAGGATAACCCGTAGTCCACGTTGAATCCTTTTCCACGTAGGTAGGACGTCTTGTTTACCTGACGAGCACTTTTCACAATCCTTTTATTGTCATTCCACTTGGTTCGCGATAGTTACTTCGTTGTTGCGGATGACCGTAGTCCCAAATAATTCTATCTTCCGTAAATGATGAATGTCTTTAGGTTTCCGAACAAACAAAAATGTCACGTAAAATAAAAAAAGGGGATCGAAGATGTAAATAAAAGATAAAAGTAAAAATTAAAAAAAAAGGAGAATTTATTTCTTAACACTTGTTTTTCATCGGCTACAATTTGCTTCTGAACTCTAGGCGCGACCTTTCAAGACTGAAAATCCTACAGCCTGACTTTTGGCGGAAACTGATTCTTTTCCTTTGTCATCTCTCAATATCCCTACTATCCACGCGTTTGTTAGGCGTTCTCGAACACTCGGCGAAAGGACCGTTGGGATATTGAGGGTTCATTAGGCACCTCGCTTCGGCGACATATGTCACATACGAAATACCGCAAACAAAATCCGACTAAACAAAGCGATAAGATAGCGAAATTCCAAGCGCCTTAGCATAAGTAAGCACCGGATAACATCCGGTCACTCTATCCGTTCTCAGAAATATATGACCGAAGCCTTTTCCCACTCCCACGAACAAAAGAATTTAAATACTCACCCCAAAATCATCCAAGTCAGTCTTGAACAATCACGCCTAGAGCTCGGAAGTGTATCGCAAATAAAAGTTCCTTTTTTTTAATTTCTTCTTCTTTTTTTTCTTTATTATTTTACGTGACATTTTGGCGATCCTGCCAGGATCCATTCGCTTCAGTGAAAACGAAATTACGATTTCGGCGTACGCGCATCATTGAAGATTGAAGGATCAGCGGACCACTGCGAATCTTTGCTACTACGACGCCCTGCAGCAACTTTCAACGTTCCACTACGGTGAAACTAGACGAGAGGACTACGGTCAGCGCAGAGCAAGCCTACGAATAAGATTCGGAATCTGGAACCAACCAGAGAGGAAACATCCCAGAGACTCCTCAACGGCCATAGCTACTACGGTAAGCCGAAAATCTGGATTCATTTGTACACTACCGTACGAGAAAATCAAGTTTCTCAAGTGTTTCGAGCGTTTCGAGCTCAAATAGCAACAATAGTTCGGACTCAGTGAACTTAAATAGAATCATGTCCGCGCCGAGAAAAGATAAAATCGAAACCGTTAATACTGCCTCTGCAACCGAAGTTATGGATAATTCAACCCGTGCCATACTCGAGCGATTCGAACTTCTTGCGCGACGAATAGAAGAGACGCAACGAATAGCCGATACCGAAAACAAAAAACGTGCAGCGGAGATAGAACTATTAGGAAAACATATCACTAAATTAAATTTAGGACGTGACGGTACTACCGAGTTAGGCTCCCTTGTTACGATGGATGAGTCTAATACCAGCAATATTCAGAGAAAGCAACCACCTGTAAAACCTAACGAAGCGGACGATACGGACAGTGAAGAAGAAGCAGTAAGTTGTAACAACCCCATGTACGATGCAAAAACCTGCTTAGACTTTATCCCCATACTCAACGGACAAGATGATATAGGAGTAGAAGGGTTTATTAAACGGGTAAGGGAAGCTCGAGCCGAATGTAGAGAAAAACGCACATTACTACGACTAATTCTAACGCAAAGAATCATCGGAGAAGCGGAACGTAGTATCCGCCACTCTGAAATCGAGAACTACGAGGACCTATTTGAAAGCCTCAGAAAATTTGTATCCGTAAGTATTACTTCCAATGGAGCTCGTGATAAGTTTGAACGTACGTGACAAACCGAATCGGTACACAATTATGTGAAGAGATTCCGACACAACCTCAACGAACTGATATACGCGCTTCAACATGAAATTCGCGATCCAGTACGCCGAGCAGTCGCCATAGATCTTGAAACTGAACGAGCAACCAAAGTTTTCGTGCTGAATTTAAAACCCGAAATAGAGATACGCACATCAGCTACAAGGCCAAAGAATCTTCAAGAAGCGCAAGATGCAGCTTTCGAGGCGGAGTTAGTCATAGGGGAGATCGAACGCAACAAAAGATTAGGAAGAACAATGTATCAACCAATTGAGAGAGCTAAAACCCGATTCTAAGGAACACCTAAACCAATGCCAAGAAACTTCCAGCAAGCTGAGCGAACGCCACTTACCCAAAGAACTCAACTGAAGTGCTTCAAATGCAGCCAAATCGGACATGTCTCCAATCAGTGTAAAAATTTTCAAACACCCAGCCAACACCCGAGACCACCAGCAGTCCACAATCTCGAGACACACAACACAGAAACGGAAACTTACGACAAAACAACGGAAGACCAAGGAAAATTCCAAGAGTCAACACCACGACAGGCAAGCTTCTCACAATACGGTTTAACACAAGGACTGGACATGAGACACACCTCATCGACACAGGAGCAGGAATCAACCTATTGAAAAGGGACAAGGTAGACTGTCAAACCTTCAAGACCGACGAACCTCGAATGTTCTCCATGGGACAAGACAGATATACCACTAACGAATTTATTATATCTAAATTGTTTGGCAAGGAACATAAATTTTATATAGTACCGGATGACTTTCCCTTAATAGAAGATGGAATAATAGGTCTACCTTGTTTAGAGAAGTATCAATATGAAATCTCCAACGATAGATTAAAACTTGACAATAATATTCTGTACTTTCAGAAACCGGAAACGATACAACCAGGCGAAAAAAGAGTTCGAACCATCTACCTCGAAGGCAAACCAACGCGAGTATGCTTCTTCAATTCTGGTGAGACAAACCATGAAATTTCTAACGACATTGATAACGGTAAAGAATTAGATCAAATTGCTAGATTTAAAACCGTAGTGAGAACAAATCATATTGAACGCGAACTCCGCGAACCCATAGAGAAAATATTAATACATTACGTCGACGTATTCAATTTAGAAACAGACCTTTTACCATGTACTAATCTGACAAAACATACAATCACATTAAAACAAGACAAAATCATAAACACCAAATCATACAGACCACCAGAGTGCCACAAACGAGAAATCGAAGAACAAATAACAGACATGCTAAATAAAAACATTATAGAAGAATCAGACTCTCCTTTCAATTCACCAGTATGGGTTGTTCCCAAGAAGTTAGACGCATCAGGAAAACAGAAATGGAGAATAGTTATTGACTTTAGAAAACTAAACGAACTGACTGACCAAGACGCCTACCCATTACCCGACATAGAAGACATATTAAGCCAACTAGGTGACGCGAAGTTTTTCTCAGCACTCGATCTATCATCCGGTTTTCATCAAATCCCTATGGACGAAGACTCAAAGAAATACACCGCTTTCTCAACACCACAAGGACATTTCCAATTTAACAGAATGCCTTTTGGACTCAAAAACGCACCAGCCACATTCCAAAGAATGATGGATACAGCGTTACGCGGATTAATTAATAAACATTGCTTTGCATATTTAGACGACATTATTATATTTGGAAGCACTATTCAAAAACATAATGAGAACTTAGCCATAGTATTACAAAGACTAAGAGAATTAGGACTAAAAATCCAACCAGATAAATGTGAATTTTTAAAACCAGAACTCGAATATTTAGGACACATAGTAACGTCAGAAGGAGTAAAACCTAATCCGAAGAAAATAGAAGCAGTCGAGAACTTTAAAATTCCTAGAAACCTTACCGAAGTCAAATCATTCTTAGGACTCGTGGGATACTACCGGAAATTTATACGTAACTTCTCTAAAATAGCCAAACCCCTGACGGACCTAAACAAAAAAGACACCAACTTCCATTGGACGGACAAACAACAGAACAGTTTCGATACACTCAAACGAAAACTTTGTCAAGCACCTGTTCTGTCATACCCAGATTTCTCTAAAACATTCGTATTAACGACAGACGCTAGTAACGAAGGACTAGGAGCCGTACTATCACAAGACGGACACCCGTGCTGCTACATCTCTCGAACACTAAACCCTCCAGAGAAAAATTATACGACTACAGAAAAAGAATTATTAGCTATCATATGGGCATTGAAACGACTACGACAATACTTGTTAGGAAGAAAATTTGTTATTAGAACAGACCATCAAGCCTTGAAATGGTTGAATAATTGCAAAGACCCGTCGTCTAGATTAATGCGATGGAGACTAAAACTAGAGGAGTACGAATACACGATCGAATACGTTAAAGGCAAAGAAAACCCAGTCGCAGATAGCTTGTCTAGAATTCACGCGATTCAAAAAGTAGAAACCGCTGAAGGAACAGTAGTCTTAGATTTCTTACAATATTTTACGAAATGGGAAAAGAAATCAGAAATCCCAAAACGATTAGAAATAAAATCTAACGATCAATCTTTCTATCAATTAACTGAAACAAAATTAGGAGAGTTCGACGAGGCAATGTGGTTACGGAAAATCGACAACATATTACGAAATAACAAGAAAGTAGGTATAGGAGACAAGACGTTTACAGAATTAGAAAAGAACCAGATCAAACTTATGCTTATATATTTCAATGATACCCGATACCCCGTCACTTTCGCGTGGGACCCGATCCAAGAATTAACCGAGGAAGAGATAGAGAAAATAATTCAGGAAAATCATAACGGTACGATAGGACATTTAGGGATCCAAAAGACATACCAAAGAATAAAAGAACGATATAAAATTCCATATTTATTAAATAAAGTCGAAGAGTTTATAAAGAGATGTGAAGCTTGTCAAAAGAAGAAATTAACGCGGATTAGACCAAAAGAAGAACCAATAATATCTGACACACCATTACAACCTAACGACAAAATTGCTATGGACATCATAGAACCTATGACCAAAACTAAGAAAGGAAATTAATTTATACTCTCAATACATGACGAACCGACAAAATACTTGGTCCTAGTACCACTAAAAACACAACGGACAGAATCCATAATAAATGCACTCTTAGAACACTACATTTACATATTTTCTACACCCAAAACAATTCTAACAGACCAGGGACAAAACTTCATTAACGAACTCATGTTAAAATTCGAAGAGGCATTTAAGATTAAACATATTAAAACTACTAGCTTCCACCCTCGGTCAAATGGATATCTAGAAAGAACACATGCCGTAGTAAAAGATCCATACAAGTCTGCATGATAATAATGACAAAGAATGGGATGAGATATTAAACTTCATATGTTTGGGTTACAACACAGCCGTACACGAAGGTACCGGATTTTCACCTTTTAAACTAACATTCGGTAGAGACGCAAATCTACCATCAGCAGTCGCGAAAACATCGAATTTAACTTACAATGATATGTTTTCACTCTGGCAAAAACAATTAAATAAATATTTAGATATCGCGAGAAAAACATTAATAAACAGCAAGAAACGATACCTTCGAGACCAGAAAAGAAAGATAGTTCGATCTCAAACGGTATTTAAAGAAGGAGATTTTGTATTAATCCATAATGATCACAAAAGAGACAAATTAGACACTGAATGGTTAGGACCATACCGAATCCACTCTGTCAAAACCCCTTATTATGAAATCCTAATTGATAATATTATAAAGAAAATACACGGTAATCGTTTAAAACCTTACTTCCCAGGTCGACACTCCTTTTTGCCGGAATAATATCCGCGCAAATAAATATTACACCACTAGAAGGAAACTCTGTATTCATAGAAAACATAAAAAAAAAAGGATATTTGTATAGCGATACTGCCAATATTATTGTAGGATTAGACACTAGCGACATACACGAGCAAATAAGCACGATAGAATTACATAAATCGACAATAAACTCACGCGCAATCAGCAGAGAATAGAAGAGTTAGACGGATTACAAAATCGTATCAATATCCTGAAACAACTAGCAAAACACTTGAAAACGTTAATACACACCCGAAGCAAACGAGGTTTACTCAACATCATAGGTTCCGTATCGAAAAGTCTATTCGGAACTCTCGACGATGACGATCTTACACACATAAACTAAAACATGGACAAATTATTCGATGGCAACAATAAAATCAAGACTGTAATAGCTAATCAGACAGCACTTATTAGGAAAATTGCAAACTCGGAAAACCTAAACCACCTAGAGAAATCACATAACGATGTATTAAAACAACAACAGCAGGCAAATATCGATAGATTTATGCTTAAAATAATTATGAGACTCGACACCGCGATGCAAACTTTACACTTTCAGTTAGACGAGATACTTAACGCCATAATATTAGGCAAACAGGAAATAATTAGCCCACAAATACTCGATCCCGATGAATTTATATGTCGGAGATGAAAGGACACCGGGCCCCCCCGTTGGAATTATTTGGAAAAGCCTCAATACTGTAGCATTTACGAAATAACCCAGACACAGTCATTCGAAACTTGAGACAATGAGTTTAGGCTCGAGGCGACAACCGGTCGCCGAGCGTAGCCACGGTCACGGGATGAACGTTCCACCTAACAGAGATATAAAGTTACATAGCTTTCCTTTAAAGAATTGGCAGTACAGACACTTGACAATAAGACATTCCAACGGCCCCGCAGCTCGCCACACACAGACCCCATTCTTTGGGCGAGATGATCGCCAGATGCCGATGCATCGTTTACAGTTTATGTTCAGATAGCCTGAGGAACCGTTACAAATCTTAGGACTTAGTTAACTAAAGTCCTTCAGATTGACAAACAGTCTTTATTCTATCAGCCTGTAAATCTGTCACCTATTGTGGGAAGATATGGGAAACCTGATTTGGTCACGTACGGCGCTGCCTGCTAGGAACTCTCTCTCAAGGGCGGCTAGCATCCTTTTCTAACCGCCAACATAGAAATTGACCAATTAACAGCAACGTCTATTTCCCTCACCCTCCGAGTGGAGGCTTTCTTTGACGAATCCGATGATCTCGTGCCCTTAGGCACACCCCATCATAGTTTTCCTCTGCAGCGTCGTCGTGACGGAAAGTCATTCCTTTTCTGGCAATCTCATTAGCTAAACGCCTAGTGTGCTAGTACTATCGGAATAATCTCCATCTTAACAAAGAGTCAATCAAACGATCCTTGTATCACGAGTAGTAAGTCGAGTCCGACTTAGACTTTGAAGCAAAGTATATTCGTTATCCCGTGGACCGTGGATTCGCTATAGCGAACCTAGGGCCATTGTCATTAGCGTCCAGTTACCGCGTCCGCTTGTCAATCTCGTATCAGCCATATTTGTGTAATAAACATCTGTGCGACAACCATGAACAACACTGGTGAAGATTCATTAAACGCCCTTAACGCCAACCCGACATATAGAAAACTATGCCAAAGCGTTAGGCAGCCAGACGTACAACACCGAGATCTCTGCCAAAACCGAACATTTTCAGTTTATGCTCGACATCAGTGATCTTAAAATCTTCACAATAGGTGACAAAATATTCTTTAAACTCATAGTACCTTTAGTCTCTAACACGGAATGGATTATATTACAGGTATATCCTATCCCGAGTAAGAGAAATGGAGTATTTTTGGCTCCAGTAGACGAACATCAGATATATTTAACTTCGGGACTTTCATTTATGAACACTGATATCGAATATGTCGACAAATTCTGTAAAAAACGAACCGGAACCACTATATGCAAACAAACAATACCAATCCATGATAGAAACTCGAGTACCAATTGTCACAGCGAAATAATAAACTTCAAACCTCATAACGAACATTGCCAAATAACTGTGTTTAAGATTGAAAACATTAGCTTTATACCGCTCAGAACTAGCAACAGCTACATTGCGATACCGACAAACCCGATAGAAATAGACATAATTAGCCAAACGAAACACACTTTGCAAAAACTTGACAAGCCCTCCATCATAAGAGCTAAAATTTCCTGCGATATATTGTACAAAGATGAACATGCGTATAGACAAAAAACGATGTCAAATACGAAATCAGAACTAAAATCCTAGCGCTCAAAACAAACGATAGCTTCACTCATCTGTTAGACAAACTCGAGCGAGCACTAAAGGTAATAGATTATTTACTAGGCTATAAGACCACGATCGATAAAATAGGCGACGAGATAAAAACTCTTAATTTCGAACACAGAATCAAAAGTATACAGTATTGGGGGTTAACCACGCTTCAGATATTAGGGTACATAGCATTAAGCATGCTAGGTATATACGGATTAAACAAGATAGGAGTATTCAAATGCATCAAAAAATGTATACCGAATAGGTTATGTATTAATTTATTTTGCTGCCGAAATGAAACCGTAATCAACAGGCACAATGCTACATCCCCACCAAGCGCCCCGGTCGCAACATCCAACATCTATATCCCGACCAAGTCACACCACCTCGAAGAAGAAGAGGAATCAGCTGTGATTTTCAAGCCACGCCGAGTCCGATTCCACAAAAGTCTTCTGAGGAAAACTTGAGGGACAAGTTCAATCTAAGAAGGGGGGAATGTCACAGACGAAATCCGACTAAACAAAGCGATGAGATAGCGAAATTCCAAGCGCCTTAGCATGGGTGACCATCGGGATAACATCTGGTCACTCTATCCGTTCTCAGAAACATATGATCGAAGCCTTTTCCCATTCCCACAAAGAACAGATGTTGCGACCGTTCGCGGAGAGACGCGGTCGCGAGGAAACGCGTCAGCGAGAGTCGTAAATTCTCGCTACGATTCGGCTAATCGACGCCGCGAAATGGTCGCTCCCCGCGTTTCGTTTAGGATAACCGGGGTGATTCACTGAATGCAACTTATTCTACGGTTGTAGAATAAATATATATTTGTATCACAGTAATACTTACAGTTTATATAAGGTGTCGGTTTAAATAGTATCGGAAGTTACCACTAGAATGTTCGAGTTATATCTTATACAATGTGACTGATTTGGACGCGACCGTACAGATAGTTTTCGACTGCGACTGATCGGTTAGAATGTTAGATTGCGACTTTACGATGCTTCTCAGTGAGTTCGTTGGACTGAGCGATCGTTGTAGACATGTTGACTGAATTGACGACGAAGACGAACTAACTTGATAGTGACGATGCTGTGTCGGAGGTGAGCTAAGGATGGGTGTGTCTAACGCACGGAATCATCTGATTTGTTGATGACAGTTTTTGGTTGGAGAAGTGAGGGTAATAGAAATTGTTTCTATTGGTTAGTAAGACTATCGATGGACTAGGAAGGGTATTAGCCACCCTCGATGGAAAGTTGGGAGTAGGAGGCATCGCACGTGTGAACACTTAGCGTTCACGTGTTTTCCAGACGCTAACCAGAAACCTTAGAAAACGCTTTCGTGGAAAAGCCCTTGTTTGCAATGAAAGACTTTCGCCAGAGTTTTCTGAGATTTATAGTCAGGCTGCGAGTGTTTTCAAGAGTACGCGATAAGGATGTGCGGACATCTGGCTGCCATCCGTCCGCGATGTGAGGTCCGGCTCAGGTAGAGAGTCGGCCGACGTAACATCCTCCCTCCGTTGAGAGGGTACCGATCAAAATGATGTGATTGATTTGATGAGGTGGATCTCGCATTAGACCGCGTTGCTGCTGAATAGGTCGGAGTCATCTGGTGTCGATCTGCTCGGTAGTGGTACCATCCGCTTGATGCTAGCTGGAGACAGTTGGATGGAGCATCCCTGTCGAAGAGCGATGACTCTGGATTTTGTGGCGGTTGCGATCCCTTTGCTCGTTGACATAAAGTGGTTTGCAGTGGTTGATTCCGAGGCTGATGAATGGATGCTGTTCCATTCGGAGAGTACAGATTATATCTGGAAAAATAACAGAGTTATGATAATTTGACAAGTTTGTTGTTTATGTCCTGTTCGGGAGTCCTTGGAGTCTCGACCGTCCTGATCCTTGTGGTTGTGCAGAAACTTGCGGTTGTGATTATCGACCCAGGAAGTGTCGCTGTATGCCTTGATCCTGGAGGTGTCGTGCAGCACCTCGGCCCAGGAAGAGTCATGGAACACCTCGGCCCAGGAAGTGTCATGGAACACCTCTGCCCATGAAGTGTCATTAAACGTGCCGATCTTTGGATGATCGTGGACCGTCACGGTCCTGGAAATGTAGTGGACCAGCTTGATCCAAGAGGTAGCGTTGAACGGAACTCCAGTGTTGCTTGATGCTGATTCGTCTGACACGACGCGGGGTTTTGTAGTTGATTGGGAGGCTGGGCTCCCCCCGATGAGCCGCCCGAATCGCGTTCTCACAGTGATGATCCTTGGTAGAGAATGAGCGTTGGGTGTCGCGGCGTTGGGCGTCGCGGCGTTGGACGTTGTGACTGTGACTTGCCTTGGTATTGGCGGGTGTGTTGGCGTTGTTGGAGCCAAGGGTGACTCCAGTGAGATGTTTGTGGTCTGAGACTTGTCCGATGCAGCAATCGATATGATACTCCTGCTCTCAGGTGATGCAGGCAGCAGGGTATGGGATTGATTGAACATTGCGATGCTGATTGAGGAGGAGATGCTCCTTGATGATCCGATCGTCGTGGATTTCGAAACCTCTGCTGTAGGTTTTGATTCGAAGTTGACTCTGTTGTCCTGGACGGGATTTAGTTTTTTCCGGTCCGGAGGATCGTGAGAGGTTGTCGTCAATTCGCGTGTAGGCGAAGAGTTGCGAGTGTTAGAAGTTGTCTGATTCAAGGAGTTTGCTAGCGTTGAATCAGATTGTTCCGATAATAATGTCGCGTACTTGGTCGTCGTCGAGTCGCGTGTTGGTGATGAGAGAGAGGCAAGTCGTTTCATTGCCATTGTCTTAGATGATCTGCGTGAAGGCAGTTTTTCGTTGAAGGGGAGTGCGACGATGGATCGCCCTTCGTTGATGCGTTGGACGTGATTTTGAATGTGTTCCTCGTATTGTTGATTCGCCTCTGATGTGGATTTTGTTCGTGGTTTATCGTCGAGTTCCCCAAGGCGAGTGATGTCCGCTTCGAGATCTGCTGTGGAGGTGTGAAAGACCCTTGCGGTTAATGGGAAGAATGAGCTCCCCCCGTTGACCCTTCCGAATTGTGTTTTTTGCAGGCGTCGGTCAGGGCCTGTTGGTAGTGTATCATTTGGATGTTTCAAGGTATTTCTACTTTTGCCAGGGAGTGTCGTCGCGGGTGCCCCGTTACTGGAAATGGTTCGATCCGTAATCTGAGCGTCGGATCTATGTAGAAGAGTATGATGACGTTGTCCGCATATACGGCAGGATCCGGTGGTACACTGTGAAAGTGTATGTCCTGTCATCAGACAATTGGTACATGCGGATATTTCTTCGGCGGCCCTGAAACGTTCCTCGATGGTTCTCGTTCTGAAAGTTCTGCAAGTCCAAATCTTGTGTGGTCCACGGCAAATTGAACAGAGTGATAACGGTTGCGATATGACAAATGCATGCCCGCGTGTCTGGCGCGTCGTTCTTGGAGGTTCGATGATTCGACACCGCTCGTTCAAGAATTTAAGAAATTCCTTGAATGTAGGGAATGGTGTGTGTTGTATTTTTTCTTTCCAAATGAGATAGGTCTCCCGATCTAATCTAGAGGTGCACAGATATAATAGTACGGAATCTACGGTCAGTTGTCCGAGAGCTTCTAAGGCCTTGTAATGCGCTTCGAGCTTGGTCGTGTAGGATTGCAAATCTAGATGTGCTGTACGCGATAAGAAGCCTGTGTCGATTATCTCCTGCAGGTGTCTCTCTACGATCTTCGCTGGTCTGTTATACCTTTTCTCTAATAGTTCCCACGCGACGGAATAATTTGTTGCTACGTTATTTAACGAGGATATAGTGAGAGCTGCTTCATCCGTTAAACGAGAGCGGAGATATATTAATTTTCTACAGTCGTCAATACGAGGGTTATCGTGAACCATGGAGCGAAACTGATCTGTGAAACCTGGCCAATCCTCGTAGGCTCCCGAAAAGGAGGGTAACTGAATTGTCGGCAACTCGACGGGTTCCGGCGAGGAAATGTTCGAAGTCGGACCTCGGATCGTCGGCTCTGATTGTTTGGTTGCGGTGTTAATGATGGCTGACGCGTGTCCGAAGATAGTATAGAACGTCCGTTGTAAATTCACGCGGTCCTGCTGTGTTGGGCCTTCTTCCCTATCGTCTAAGTCACACTGATTCTTTTTGAATGATGCGAATTCTATCTCTAACTCTTTCAAATTACGTTGGATGGCGTAGATAGGGGTCCCTTCCTCATAACTGTTGAGCATTGCGCGAACTGCCTCCAATTCTTTTCTGAATCCCTCTCGTTTTAGTATCAACTGTTTTGTGCGCTCTTCCAGATTGGGAGCCATGACTGATTTCGATATTTTGAAAGAGCTTATCTTAGAGTTGCGGTATGAGACCGAAGTTGTTCCGGCTGCAAGATATCGCTTGTCACTGTGCAGCGGAATGTGGTTGATGTGCGCTTCGCGAGGAAGGTGATCCTTCCCGAAGGTGACACATTGGTAGTGAAGTCGAAATGGTTGTACTTGCGATGTTGATGATTGTCCCGCTGCGGCGGGAGGTTGCGTGGTAGCGTTCCTCGACCAACGGGTTGTATCTCTTCGAAGGTGATGCACCTGACTTCGCTGGAGTGGTAACGCTTCCGCCAATTATGTTGGATTCACGTGGCACTGTATGGTCACTGATAAGTCCACTTTTTCACTGACACGTGATCCGGCTCGAAGGACCAAATGTTGCGACCGTTCGCGGAGAGACGCGGTCGCGAGGAAACGCGTCAGCGAGAGTCGTAAATTCTCGCTACGATTCGGCTAATCGACGCCGCGAAATGGTCGCTCCCCGCGTTTCGTTTAGGATAACCGGGGTGATTCACTGAATGCAACTTATTCTACGGTTGTAGAATAAATATATATTTGTATCACAGTAATACTTACAGTTTATATAAGGTGTCGGTTTAAATAGTATCGGAAGTTACCACTAGAATGTTCGAGTTATATCTTATACAATGTGACTGATTTGGACGCGACCGTACAGATAGTTTTCGACTGCGACTGATCGGTTAGAATGTTAGATTGCGACTTTACGATGCTTCTCAGTGAGTTCGTTGGACTGAGCGATCGTTGTAGACATGTTGACTGAATTGACGACGAAGACGAACTAACTTGATAGTGACGATGCTGTGTCGGAGGTGAGCTAAGGATGGGTGTGTCTAACGCACGGAATCATCTGATTTGTTGATGACAGTTTTTGGTTGGAGAAGTGAGGGTAATAGAAATTGTTTCTATTGGTTAGTAAGACTATCGATGGACTAGGAAGGGTATTAGCCACCCTCGATGGAAAGTTGGGAGTAGGAGGCATCGCACGTGTGAACACTTAGCGTTCACGTGTTTTCCAGACGCTAACCAGAAACCTTAGAAAACGCTTTCGTGGAAAAGCCCTTGTTTGCAATGAAAGACTTTCGCCAGAGTTTTCTGAGATTTATAGTCAGGCTGCGAGTGTTTTCAAGAGTACGCGATAAGGATGTGCGGACATCTGGCTGCCATCCGTCCGCGATGTGAGGTCCGGTTCAGGTAGAGAGTCGGCCGACGTAACAACAGAATTTAAATACTCTCCCTAAAATCATCCAAGTTAGTCTTGAACAGTCACGCCTAGAGCTCGGAAGTGTATTGCAAACAAGAAAAAAATAAAGTTTCTTTTTTACTTAAATTTCTTTCTTATTTTACGTGACACCTGCAACGTCAGTTCCCTGCAAGAGGGTTACCATTTCTTGTTTAGCATTTATGGTACAACGCAAATGAGGAAAGTATACTTTTGCTTGAAATCCACTTGGTATTTTTTCCTATTCGTAAATATACAATAATATGAATACAGAAATGATTCACCACAGGGGATTGTTCCAGATAATTTGTATGATTTTTTTAGAATACTCCTGATCGTTGAAATATCCATCCGGTAGAAGTAAGAAAGGTCTTGGCGGGGAGACTCAGAACAATCAAATGTGCATAAAAACGTACTGAAGATCGATGACGTGTTTAATGTTTAATGTAGTTTGATGCAATTTTAAAAATTAATTTTAATGTTATTTTACAAATTTGTATCAATTATAACATTTAATAAAAATGTAATTTTCTTTGCCTGCCGTATTGTTTAGCAGTTCGAGGAGGGGGTCTATTACTTGAGCATCGATGTATATTGGTAGTGGTTTGGTGTTGTGTATTGGTTTTTCCGTTGTGTCTGGTTCCTTCTCTTGTGGTAGTACGCTGAAGGGGTTTTGTAGAGGGATTTCCTGGATCCATTGCTTGCTTTCTATTTCTGCAGCCCTCCTAGTATTTGCGTTTGTTGTTATTTTTCTTCTTTTGCTGGGAGTTATGACCTTACAGCTTTCGTCTTGTTTTGTTAGCTTGTTGTTGATGGTGTTTCCGTCTTCGCTCATCCGAGTGACATCCATTTCGGCCTCTGTGCACTCCTGGACCTCCATGCCCCTGTGTATGGCGTATGTTTCGCCGTTGTTTGATATCCTGAGCGGTGGCACTCGTTGCATTTCCCCGTTTTCCCCGTTTTTCGCACTTTCGGGGGCACTATTTTTTTTTCCACTTTCGGCTTCGACGGAGAGACCTCTCCGGGTACCTGGCACGTCTGCACTCTTCGGCAGTCAAAAGGGAACTCGGGAAGCTTAAATATGCCATCAATTCTTCTTCAGAGTTAATACTTAGTCTCATAGTTGTATTCTATTTTCTTACACCTCTTCTCGCTCCTTCCAACAAATTGTTAAAAATATCCTTATTAATGGAAACATTAGAATCTGACAGAAACGCGATTGATATCTACCTTTTACAGTAGGATATACCCACTGCCATCTGTTGATCCTCTGTTTACGACACTAATACCAAGACATAATGCAAAATATATTAACATTGATTTTGTTTGACTGCAAATAGCAGGATAAACGAACAAATAATGGAAGTAAGCATTCGCGTGAGAGTTGGATTTTCATCAGTGACGAGACGGAATTGTGTGAACGCTGTTCTCGAATGAGCTGTAATCGAAACGGATAGAAACGTTCAATAAGACGCCCTCTCTCTGTCAATATTTTTTTCGTAACATTCTACTGATCAATTTTTCGCATTCTCTTGAATACAAATCAAAGAATTATACAAAACTTTTAAATAATTTTCGAATGGCAAAAATTCTAAAGGAAATTGCTGATTGGTTGAACACAATTTTTTAATCACCGTAAACTGTAGAAAAAAGATAGGATATACAAAATGAAGAATTACCATGATATTATTTGCGCAAGCAAATTTTCAAATATTTGCGTCTTGCTAGACATTTGTAGGTTTGTAGTATACACTCATTCTTTTTAAAAATAGATATATATCATCTAATGAAATTAGAATACAACACTAGTGTAGAAAAATTTACTTACAATAGCTCTCATAATTCAACAAAATATACATCGTATTAAACTTCTAGGTCATAAGTGATATACATTATCTGACGTTAATGCAGGAAGAAGAATGTAGGTTGATCTACAAAGGAGAATAATTTATGAGATGTCTGCAAGTACAAGTTGGCACAAGCATTTATAATTTTGTAATTAATTACATAATTACTACGCAGTCTGTAAATGATAAAGCAGAGCACGAAACTTATTTACCGGATAAAAGCATTTTTTAGCATTTTGATTAAATTGCAAAAAGCTGAATAGACACCGCTTTTGATGATTTTTGGATATGTTGTAAAACTCAATATTTTGAGTAACTTTTTTCTATACACATAAGGGGTAAACTCGCTTAATGTCCGCGATATTCGTGAAGAACAACCGCTCATACTGTAGTGAACTCTGCCGGTAATGTGTGCCAATGTGACGCCAACCACATAAGAGACCAGGAAGCGCTTCAGAACCAATAGGGTGATGACGGAAATAAAGATTTGGCGGCATTCGGCGACAATATATGTCGCCGAAGCGAAGTGCCTAATGAACCCTCAATATTCCAACGGTCCTTTTGCCGAATGTTCGAGAACGCCTAACAAACGCGTGGATAGTGGGGATATTGAGGGATGACAAAGAAAAAAGAATTAGATTCCGCCGAAAGTCTAGTTGTAAGAGCTTCAGCCTTGAAAAGTCACGCCTAGAGATCGGAAGCAAATTGTAGCCAGTGCAAAACAAGTGTTAAGAAATAAATTCTCTTCTTTCTATCTTTATTTTATATTTTTTATTTAACTTGACACCAGCGTATGTGCCGGCATTGGTTTTCAAATCTATATAAGTGATAGTTTAAGAAAGTATACGGAACAGCTTATTAGCTGTTACATAATAAATGTTGCACTTTGCTCAACTTCATCTAGCTGTACATTTATGTACATGTATGGATTGAAAACATACGCATATTTATGACGCACGTTAAAAACTTCTTTGACTAATGACGTTTTTAGATAATTCGAGAAAAAAGAGAATAATTTGTAACATATTTACAATTGTAGATTGGTATAAGCAGGTATATTGGTGCACGTGCTATATGCTAGTATCTACAGGTATAATTATTATCGAGTTTATAGTAAAATAAATTACCAGAATTCTTGCTTGGTTGAAAACAGTTCTTAAATTAAAGTGTATGAATAAAGCGGGCTAGAATTGGAGCCGCCATAATCCGGTTTCGTTTACGTTTACTGACTCGTTGAATTGGACGGAAAAGAGTAAGCTACCTCTCACATGCCCTAAACCAGGGCTTCTTAAACCGAGACCCAAATGGGATCGCATAATAGAATTATGGGGTCGTGAAAATTTTTACAACTATACCAAACCAGTGAAATGGGAAATATCGATGATATCTAATATCATTTTCTATACTAATAGAATCATGAAGAATTCAGTGATTGTGGGTTATGAACCGACTTAACTATTAAGCACAGTCAAAAATATTATAAACAAGAATTATATATTACTATCGATGAACGATTGTTTTTGACAAAAGCAAGGTGTAAATTTATTCAGCAAACGCCCAGTACACCTGACAAATGTGGTATCAAACTCCAGTTATCATCCGATGTGAATAGCAAATATATTATAAACGACTTTCCCTATTTTGGAAAATATGAAGGGAGAGGACCTTCAGTTCCGCTTGGAGAATTTGTCGCTTTAAAATTAATAGTACATTAGCATACAGGGCGTGGATGAAATTTAACCATGGAAAATTTCTTTGGAAGCGTGTCGATTGCGGGTATGCAGTTACCAAAAAGAGTTACGGTTTTTCGAACAGTTCGTACAAGCAAAAGAGAATTGTTAAAATTGGCAGAACAGACAAAGCACTGTATGACACGCTTCTCGACAAAATTATATTGTTTAAACTCTTGTACTCTAACAATTTATAAATCTAAACCAAATAAAATAGTACTGATTCTCTTTCAATGCATACATCTGTAGAAATACAAAAAAAGTAATGCTCATATCCCGGAGACAATTAGAATATATATCATCAAATTAGGTGTAGGGATGATCGGTCAAATGGCCAGATAATACACTGTAAAATTTATATCTCGGAGATGGCTTCTACAAGTATTTTTCAATATCTAAGACTGAGTCGGGATAATCACAAGGATTTTACATAAAGAAACCGCGGGAGAAAAACTTTCGAGGCAAGAATGTTTATCTCTGTTGAGAGAAAAACTTACCACCGAATAGGAAAAAAGGCAATAACTATGCAAAGAAGATCCAGCAGAACCAGTAACAAATACGAATACCGCTCCACGTGAAAAGAAAATATGCAAGATAGGACATTGCAAAAACGCTAAGACTAAGAAAATTGGTCTAAAATGTAAAAAATGCATGGAAGATGTGCGATCGAGAAGCCTATAATTTGTAAAAAATGCAGTGAAAAATAATGAAATATACATTATATCTTTCTAAATGAAAGAAACTAAATTTTTTCACTGTCAAATTGGCTATTATATTCGTTCTATATCAAGAATTATAGTTGCTTTAAAGACCGGTCATTTGACAGGCCACGGTAAAAATAGGTCTATGTGGAGAATTTCATTATTATATAAGTTTCAAAGTCGTGATATTGCAACATACATTCCGGGTGGAAAGAACGGGGGAATTTGCAATGTAAATAATTATCAATCGTTTTATGACTGTAGTTCGAGAGATACAAATACTCTTGCGATTTATTGCATTCGGATATTTTTCGTTCAATCGTCATCGTGGACGGACGTCAAAGTGAAACCACGCGAGTTCGGCATTTCCATATATGCGGAACATGATTTCAACGCGAGTATCTTGAACTAGTTCAATTATTTTCTTACGCTGCTGGAATAAGTAGCACGGAAGGGTCCTTTTCGTGCGGTAAGTGTCGCTTGTTGAACATTGCCACTTGGAACAGATACGAACAGACACGAAACGGACTGTGTCAGGAGAGGTGGTCTTGCATTATTATAAAGAAATAGATATATTAATGTAATAAAATATCTCACACATCATGGTCCTGATGTCATTATGGTCATTAATGTGAGTGAATATATATTGTTGGGTTTTTAATGGTTAGAATTGCGAAATGTTGGAAATAGTAATGAAGTGACTTTATAATACGTACTATCGAACATCTTATATCTTCAGTTTGCAGGCCGGGCCGCAGTCCTGTTAAAATTATAGCGTTGCCACGGTATATTAATGGAAAAACGCGTAATTTCTTTTACATGCTAATTTATACTCGAAATTCTACTACTTCTAAATTTCACATGCTCTACCTTCACTTACTGGCTATCTCATATATGCTGCTGAAGATTCCGAACTTATACCAGTAAAAGCGCGTAGAGTCACGCACACCACTTCTCACACACTTACACTAACTCAAGATCACATCAATATTTCAGAAAATTTTGTTCATAAAGAAATCAGAATATATACTTCTGATCAGTTCTTTCGAATGCAATAAATTGTATTTCAAATATTTTCTGAATGAATCAACAGTTAATGAAGTATTTCGAGGTCGTAAATTTTATTAATTGAGCCTGTATATTGATTTACAGGTAACAATTTGTATGTTATATTATAATATTCGTTTAAACCTTTCCAAGCTATTTGAATGATAATAAAGGTGAAATATTTCTTATAGAAGAAAGAAAAGTATTGTTTAATTTTTATACTGTTTTCTTCTTTTTAAATAGCGTTTTGCATACATTAGCATTCCAAAAATCTTTGAATTCAGATATGTTTACCTTAAAAGGGGCATTTCTATAGCATCGATATTTAATGAAAACATACGTAAATTATTAATGGTTACGCATATAATTGCGTTTGGAAATTTACTTTGCAATTGAGTTGTACTGCAACAAAATCGTCCACATACACAGTTCGCGGAACAAACCATCATCGAGGAATCATTTTTCCTTTAGTATGGATTATCCTGAATTTTTTTTTTTTTTTTTTTTTTTTTAGGAAATAATGGATATATAGAAATCTTATATATAACATTATACGATACTCTTTATTTATTAATTTTCCGATGTATTTTTTCTTATTCATTTGCAGATATCTGGGTTGAAAGAGTGAAAGCCCTGTGATTTTGGTACAATGAATACAAAACTTAATGAAAACGAGATAAAGAAAAAATTCCGTAATGTGAATTCCATCGAGGGATTCTATGCCGGAAGTGGAATTCTTATTACTGGTGCGACTGGATTCGTGGGCAAAGGCCTCCTCGAAAAATTGATACGCACGTGTTCACGCATCTCTGCTATTTTTGTATTGATCCGTCCAAAACGTAACCAAATGATAGAACAACGATTTAAGAAGATAATAGATGATCCGGTTCGTAAATAATATGCTACTCGCTTTTTGGAATTTCATTATATAAGTCTCGGATTAATAAACAATTGCCAAGAAACAAATGAATTATCTTCGTAAGTTCATTTCAGCCGTTTAATGCATATATGGTGCAAGTCAATTCTTGCCTATTTGGTTCAACACGGCGATTTAAAAAACTAACTCTCATTCTGTTTTGAGCATAAATGGTATCAGTATATACTCGTTAATTTTGGGTGGGTATCATAGTAGCTAAGAATGGCCCACTCAATTCCCTACAGAAGTTTTATTTTGTCATTCACTAACTGATAATCAACTTCTTAACTTCCAACATTTTTGTACTAAACGGCTCATTTTCTGGAAAAAGATGACATAAATAACAGTGAACGTTTAAGTGAATATCGAACACATCAACAAACGCGGTTAACATCATCACTTTTGCGTACTTTCCCTTTTATGAAGTCCATCAGTGCAGCTTTTCATCTCATACATTTATTCATTTACTTAATAGATGCCATTCGAAACAAATTGGTTCATTTCTTGTTCCTTATCGATGAAGACTTTTTACAGGGTAGCAGTTTAAAATTTCAATCAATTATCTAATTTTGTATCATTAAAACTGCCTTTTTATTTGTGCTTTTCCACCCTTCTCCTATACAATCATAAAGCACGTAATACTGTCACAATACTAAAATACTGGAAGGCGTACATATATTAAAGTTATTGAAATATTGTTTCTGCTAAATATTATGCCTTTGATTGAATCTCACAAGTTCTCTCGATATTTAGCTATGTTACATTAGAATATTCCTTTTTAGTCATTAAATAATCTTAAAATTAAAAATTCAACAAGATTCTACTTGCATTTTTCCACGTGGTTCTCAAATACAGAGAATAATAACTTTTGTTAAATATTAGATAATCAGACAGCTAGTTCATTCTGCTTGGAAGAATTAATTTTGATTTGCAACAATTGATTGAATTAATGAAGAAGGAAGAATTGCTGCCGATTACAATATGTAACCAGAGAGGAAATGAGAGTGGTCACGTTCGTAGCTCTAATTTCACATAGTACAGTAGTACAGATGCTGCATTACGCGGTCAATACTGAAAAGTGATTCACGCAAGTATATTCAAAAATTTATGCAATTAGGGAACTTTCCTTCTCATTAACATAGACAAGAATCTGTTTAATTCCACGCTACAAAAAGCCTCTTTAATTGTACGGTTATACAGAAACGTTCATATAAATTTTTCTGTCCAAAATAGGTAAGTATGAGAATAACAAAATAGTGCAATAATTAGGCTATTTGCAAGGTGCCCAAGAAAGAGAAATTGATTGTTTACTATATTTTTTCTCGAGGAAATAGGAGAATATTCCCTTCCAAACGATAATGAATCAGTAAAATGAAACAGTAATTTTAATATATTTTCAATATACGATAGCGTTTTAGATTTAAAATTAGATTGACTTTCGTCGCGATAGTGTTTTCGTTGTAGTAAAATCTAAGTATCAATTGTTTAATAATAAATCGTAGCACACTGAATAAAATTTCTGATGAAATGTATGATATCTCTGACATCTGTCTTACATGCGTGCTCCTTTACAAAAACGATGAAAACAGGAAAACTAATTGATTATAGGCAAAATGTAAAGAGATGAAAATATAATGAATAATTTGTGCAACTATGTAATTGAATAAAGTAACTAACCACACTTCTATCTATCTTATCGATGGGATTAATTAATTAAATGTAAGATAAGCAGAATATATGTATTCAACAAATCAAAATAACAATTATAGTTATGTATAATAGTCAAGCTAGCTGCATGTTTTTCACACACTCTCTCACAGTCTCACACCCTCCTTTCGGGTTGTATATGACTTATATTCGGTTAATCAGTTTAACTTGCAGCACTTACTTTCGTTAGTGACGAAAATTTTTGGTCCTATGGAGTTGGATCTCTGTTAAAATTAGGAGGATTATATTAAAATGAACATTTCATATTATATTGAAAACAGACGAAACGTCTCATTTGATATCCAGCGAGAAAACAGCGAAAGATCGGAAAAAAGATTGTGCAAAGTGAAACAAGTATATAAAACCTTTCAGCGAAAATTTAAGAAATAACCAATTACAAAAAAATATATATATATAAATATAAATATAAAAATATAAATATAAAAATATAGGGCATTATGTAGCAATATTGGTAGCGAAAATTTAAATTTAGCGGACAGTCGAATATTTTTACAAAAATTTAATATATCTGTGAATTTCTTATGAATATAAAAAAAACTATTGCGCATGAAGAATACATTAAAATTATAGTATCAACTCCATCGATCTGTTATCGTTTGAAAGGGAATATTTTCACTTCTTTTCTAAAACAAACATTATAAACAATTACTTTCTCTTTCTTGGGCATCTTAGAATTAGTCTAGTTATTGTATGATTTTGTTATTCTCATACTTACACATTTCGGACAATTAAATAGGTTCTTGCAGTATTAAGCTAAATAGATACTTGTCTATGCTAATGAGGAACCAAATAGGGCAGGTCCGTAACTTTATAGGTTCTTGTATATGCTAGCGTGGATCACCTTCCAGTATTGTTCACGTGGTGCAACATTAGTCCGGGAAGAATCAGGAACATAAACGCGAGTTCTCTCATTTCCTCTTTGATATAAATTATTGTCTCATGGAGATATGATAGTTGATTATAATAATGCACGCTTAAACTGACTTATGAAAATATGTAAGCCCTGCAACATTGTATGCATATACTATGCGGGCTAGATACATTTTTTGAAACTTTGTCAGCGCTATAATGAAATGCGACTATCGTAATTATACCGAACAAATTTTAAACCAGTCTAGGAATGTATAAAAAAATTGCAAGTCAGTTTTGCGGACGTACACTTTCAACACACCATTGACCGCCTAAGCGAATAAGTAAATAAAAACTAACAACTTAACTTTCTGCGTAAAAAGAGAATTTATCCCGGATCGATCAGGAATGTGTTAAGAGAAAATTAGTATACTTCATTTATATAATTCTATGTGGGGAGATATTAATTATAATATTCTATATTGAGAACTGAGCTTATATATTATCTTCTTCAGATTTTCGATTGTGTCGGAGCACAAAACCCAACAATTTTCTATAAAATTCATCTCGTGGAGGGCGACGTGACTCTACCAAATTTAGGTCTTTCGCAAAAAGACAGAGATATGTTGATAGAGAATGTAAACATAGTGTTCCACATTGCGGCAACTATAAGTTTCCATCAGCCATTGAATACGATCGTCGATGCAAATGTGAAAGGTACCGCTAATATTATCAAACTGTGCAAGGAACTCAAGCATGTAATCAGCGTTGTCTATGTGAGCACTGCCTACAGTAATCCGAATCTATCAGACATCGAGGAAAAGGTCTACACGTAAGAATCAGTTATAATTTGTCATTTCTGAAACAACTTTTTATATATCGTGCATAACCTACTTCTAAATTTAAATAAACGATGAAAGTAATTGACAGCTTAGTATAATTTGGTTACTTATTTACCTAATTAACACTTGCAAGTCTCCATTGAAATGAAAAATACTTGTTAAAACAGGTATAGATTTAAAAAAGCTTACATAAGAAATAATCAATGACACGTGATCTGTCAATGATAAAAATTACGGATTGAAAGTTATTTTGCCTTTTACTAATTTCTTTTTCTTATTAAATTTAATGATGAACCTGTATTCTTGATACACGTACATGATAAGAACTAGACACGGATACCATTATAAATTCATATTCTAAGATGAATAAACATGATTTGAGCAGTAGAATCTAAGCAGAACTTTGTTCGTTTACTAAAAATTACAGCAAGTACTTCATCTTCGATATTTTCTATATTATTGTGTATTATTTTATTATATTCTATTATATTATTATGCATTCTATGCGTTTTTCCATTTTAAATCCTTAAATGTGTCGAATTTGCAATTTGTTAATGAATTCAGCGTGACGAATACGTTATCTTATGCTTGATAATTTTGCAGCACAAACCTAGATCCCTCTCTCGTGATAGATATATGCGACCGACAAGACAAAGAATTGATTAATCTGCTCGAAGAAAGAGTTTTAAAAACTTATCCGAACACATACACGTTCAGCAAGAATCTTGCAGAGCAGACAATATCCAACAATAGCAAAGGATTGACTGTTGCGATAGTGCGACCAAGTATAATTTCTTGCTCGCTAAAAGAACCGTACCCTGGTTGGTTGGTACCTTTTTCTGGACAAGCAGGTATTTTTATAGATATTTACAATTATAATTCCTCGTCACTTCATATCTCACTCATATCGCAAATAGCAGCGTTTCATTATATCCAAGTGATTCCGAATAATACAATTCACACGTATCACAAGACCTTAGCTCTCCATAAGTTTCATAAGAATGAAAGAAATCGGCAATAGAATAAAACTGCGACATTTCTTAACTCGCACATTCTGAAAGTTACGTACATGGAAATATATTTTTTGCGCATTGCGCTATAAAAATTAGTAAATGATACGGTTGTTTCTTTCTTTTATTAACATAATTCCGGGGATATGAAACTTTAACGTACAATCCAATTACAAGCAATTAGTTTCAGGCTAGTATAGTATAGGATTATGCCTGAAAGAAGACTAGGAGCTGAGAATGTCCAACTATTCATAAAATTCATTCATGTTTGTAATTATGCTGTTAATGGAATTAAATTAAGCATAAGAAGTGCGATGTGCCTCTCGAGACAGTAGAATATGCTTTGTTACGATGTACATAATGTATTCAACGTGAAATAACATAAAATTTTAGAGCACACGGTAATATCATTTTATGTGGCAACAAGAAGCGAATTATACTTTCGTGTAAGAGGCAATAATTTTAAGTAATTATATAATATATACGATGGATATATATTAACATTGGGCAACTTCTTCAAAGAGTGGCCAAACGCAGAAATTGACGCTGTATGCTTTCCAACATATCATAAAGAAATTGCTGATATGCTAGAAGATTGGTTATCGTTATAAAACTGTAGACTGTGGACTGTGGCTCGTGTGTTAGCTGAGATATTAGGGTCCTTCATCTTGCAGTAAAAGAAAGATTACTCTCCTATGAAAGGACAAGACTGATGACGACTGAAGGAATATATTGGAACGAGAAGTGACCAAAAGTCAAATAAGAAAGGAGATTACTCTAATTGGACGAGAAAGAAATTCTCGAATATTTTTCCACGGCTGAAACTTCCGACGATTGGAAATCCAGATTTTCATACTGTAGAAACTTTTACGGAATATGGAGTATTTAACTTCTCTTAGGTTTGAGTTGGAAAATCTACATGTAGGAAATGTTGAATGAACGGATTTTGAATTATATCTCATTACTTACAAACATCGAATAGTCGTTGACAGTACAGAACGCTAAGCGCCACGAAGAAAAATCCCGTTTGTCACTTACGACACACAGAGGGGGGAAATGACACAAACAACGCCTAAAATTACTCAGTCTTCTTGTGCGATATGAAAATTCAATTAAATCCTTTATATAAGCTTGAAATTAAAAACAAATGTAGTCAGTTATCATAATCGTTTTGATTATGAGAAACGATCTGCACAGAAGCGATTACGCTGATAAACTCCACGAATTACGATAAAAAGGGGAAACAGTTGTGACATTGCAAACGTTATTCCCTAAAATTCAAGTTAAGATATACGATCGATTATACGATTTCTTCTTTCAACAGATAAACTCATCGCTATGAGTTATTTGCGAAGTTGAACGACAAACATTTTTAGACAATGAAGTTAAAAAATTCAGAAAAATATAGTTGTAATTAATTTCTGAGAAGCTAATTAACTCTAATCTTTACCAAATCGCCATTATTTAAGCTGTGCTTGTGCTGGCAGTTACAACTACTCTTTCCATATCTGTATCGCTACATTTCGAGACAGTTGAGAATCATTAATAGCTTTTGAACCAATTTGATGTTGCAGGTATCTTCGTTACTATCGGCAAAGGAATTGCAAAAGTACTATTGGGTAAGAGAGATGTAATATCAGATGTAGTACCTATTGATTATGTAGTCGATGTGATAATGTGTGCCGCGTGGCACGTCACGCTACACATTAATAATGAGGTCAAAGTTTACAACTGTACGAGCAACGCACGTTCCATCAAGTACGGAAACGATATTTATTACATAATTTTCTCAACTAACGTAATTCAATTGTTAGGGTATCCTAAAAGCTGTGATTCATTTAAGCAACGCGATCAATAGAAACGCCAATGAATAAAGTGCATTCCAGTGTGATTAATCTACAAAAGATTATAGTAAACCTAGAAAAAGGTATTGAGAACACAAATGGATTAGAACCAGTCAGATTTCTTCTGTGAATATCGGTATATAGGATTGATTTATTCTAATGAAAGTGGATGAATCATAGAAACGTCTTTACACTTTTACTACTGTCTTCGGAAATATGAAAAGTATGTCAATTCGATGAGCAGTAACATTTTTGTGTTTACCGATTTCTTCGCAACGGCTTGACCAACCGAGATTTGCATCTCGTAGGACATGTTCTAAAATATCCCGTTATAAAATTCTTCTGTATTATTCTTTCTTTTTTCTTCTTGCGATAACCGAGTCTTGATGTATATTTGTCGATTGGGTTCAGCTATCAGAAAGATATCTTTTTTACAGGTATTTCCTCGATTGGTTTGATCCCCGATTGATTTGATTTTGCAAATGAAGTTCTCGTTACCTTTGCGTTTCTGCAAGTGCTCTTTCGTCATGTGGTTTATTGCTCAATGTCTCCATTGTACTTCGTGGCTTGAAATGTTGCTACTGCTGGAGATATCGGATGTAGCCATCGATATCTTTGAATCTGCTTCTAATTGATTCTTTGCGGAATTTTATGAGTACCGAATCCGACAATTTTCTCTCTTCCAGCTGATCTGTTGAAAGTGCTGGCTGTGGAAATATCTTTACAATTCCCATTGCACCTGTTAAACTGTCAAAAATTGCTACGTTTCGTCGCAGTTGTCACAGACCCAGAAACAGTAATTTGATAGACAGCCATCGAAGCAATAACCAGATAGTAACAGGATAGCCGCGTCTGATATACACCCAACGATAAACCCCCCCCCCCCCCCACGAAGTAACAAACCTTATTATTAGAACAAATCAGCACTCACCTTTTGTGTTATAACACTTTGAATCGTTACTCTGTTAGATTCGTACAATAAATGTTACTATTACATCTAAATTCCAAATTTTTACCTTACTTATGAAAAGTTCGAACTACGACACTAGGAGATCACCGGTGATCCGTCAATTTCGTAATTTCTTGTGTCTCCTACGTGATGCAATATAACTCATGATCCCTCATCTAACGTTATTGAATACACTCCTTCATAATTACTCTTTCATACAGTGCATTCAAAATAACAGCCTGGACGAGCGTTGCTTCAATAATTTGCTCTGCATCAGCAAATTGTTAAACGGTTGGGTTCCCAAATTAATAGAACTAATTTCTTTGCAAAAACATCTCTGAAAACACAGACAACTTTCACAGACTTAATTAAAATTTCCATTTAAATAACCAAAATTTCATTTCTATCACCACTTTATTTTCTAGATAAAGAACGAGACATTCTCTTTAAACCGAAAACTTCCTTAACGTAATGGAGATACAACTCGATTCTATGCCTAACGAAGAAAAACACATATTATTTAATCACCTTATCGATATTACGATATTGATGTGCGCGAAAAGCTGCGTGATTCCTTTGACCGTAAAGTTTATTGCCATTTTTCATTAAATCATTAATTCATAAATAATTTCTGTAGGTGATAGCAAAACAGAAAACTTTCGATCGATTTGTGCTGCATTCTGTTGCTCAATATATATCCTATTTGCACATGTTTAATGATTACACGTGTTTGAAACTTCACCCTTTACGACAGAGTGTTGTAGCATCAAGCTTTAGATATTACTAGTTTCCTTATTCAGACAAACTTCCTCTGTAACAAACTTCCAATGACTTTCCAAGCGTAATTAAATTATTACAAAAATCGACTTTCCGTTATAATTCCAATACTAAGCTTATTGAAATTCAAAATATTTACGCTACCTTTGAAATTAGCAATAATAACCAGAATGATAGTAACTTCATTTGGATTTACATTGGGATTACTGGCAACGAGAAGCTAGATTTACTCGAAAAAGAAGCGACAAACGAAATTTATACTTGCATCAGATATCAGAGTTTCATTTATAGTCAACTCGCATTAACATTTTTTGTTCAAGAACAGATTGAAAGTAGGAACGTTTTTGGATAATCTGATTCGGAACAACATTTAGAACAATATGAGCGATTTTGAGAAAAATTTCCTCCGCCGAGATATAAATAAAATATCGATCGTACATAAAAAATTTTGAGTCATTGCAGGAACTTGCAAATAAAGTTTTACAATTGTTTGCAGCAAGTTGCTAATAAAATTGTTTTCGAGCCGAGCCTTATTGCGTTACGATTAGCCCAATTATTAGGTTGCAAATTAATAAAAACTGCTTGTCTATGCGCAGTAGACTCTCCATATCTGAATTATTGAATCTGGGTACACCTACACTACGAGAATGAAAACAGACGCCGAGTATTACTAACAATGTTCCTCAGACTCTCCTTCAGCGAAGCGCTATTTTTCACTTTGTATTAGATCTTTCGTATGTGATCTTGATATTGAAGGTCTAAAAGTTAGTTATGATTTTCTTGAACCGTGTTCCGTACGAATCGTATTAAATTTAAATAAGTAATGAAAATTGCAAACCTCTTCATGCTGACTACCTAATTAGAAGTTGCAGTGATAAATAGATAATGATAGATGGAAATATTATATTTGTTATATAACCCACGTCGCATTTGAAGTTACTAATAAACATTGATAACAAAAGAAATATTGCACTAAGAATGTTGTACTCGGATTCATTTGTGTCCTCGATAAGTCGATTCAGAAAGCTGTAAATATGGTACGACTGAAATTATATAATTTTTCTTCAGATATTGCAGAATATTTTCTGACATACTCTAATAGTAATATGCGTTATTTTGAATATAATTCAATTAACTTTACAAGTGTAAATATTTCAATTTTCAAGACTTGGTGAGATCATAGATACGTTCCTGGAATGTACCAGAGAAAAACCGATGAACGATACGTTGTGGTATCCGAGTTGCACAGTAGTAGCAAACAGATATGTTTACAATGCACTGAATATACTTCTAAATGTTTTACCTGCGTTTGTCATAGATATCTTTTTAAGACTTCAAGGTGGTAAACCAATGTGAGTATTGAATCGTTTGTCAACCACGTCATAATACTCAAAAGACGACATTTCAGGGCAATGAATATGAGCAAATATTACAATAAGTTGGTCATAGCGACAAGCTACTTCAATTCGAATGAATGGTCCTTCAAAAGAGATAACACTACCAACATGATTAACAAGGTGAATACATTGGAAGACCGAAATATTGTTAAACTGGATTTGCAGGATATGGATTGGAAGAAATATTTAGCAGATTACCTGGCGGGACTTAAGAAATTTACTTTGAAGGAAGACACTCAATCTATAAACACAGCGCAGCAACGGTTATCGATGTACATATAGAAATATTTGATAAGATGACTTGATATGATATTTTCTTTTTTTTTTTTAGATTTTACAGGATTCGTCAGATGACTAAAGGATTCGGTATAATCATTTTATTTCCGATAATGTTGGTAATAATACTGCTATGCACTGACTATTTCAATGTTATGTTTTCCGCTTGAATCAAAAACAAAGTATATCGAACATTATGGAAAAGAGCTTTAGAATAGGAACATGTCGCTACATATAAAGGGTGTCCGGCAGAGTTATATATTATATACTATACAGTAAATATATGATATATTCTTCGAATAAAAACTGCGGAAAAATGAAGTTATTTGCCGATATTGTGAATAACACACATTACAAATTGTTAAAATATATTAAATATACTAGATACTTCAGAATACTTTATTGCGTGCTTGCTAGCTACGACCGCATGCTGGCAAATAACAATGGTTAACGACTAACTAGAACAAAAGAAGAAAGTAAGGCGAGCGCATTTCCGCCGAGAACATCGATCGCGGTGGTCACGCTTATACATTTCTATTTTTATTCGAATACTTCGATACTACTAAATGGCGGAGTAGAGACTGCCAAATACGCATATACAGTGCTCTCTCAAACAACGTACGGGTAGGACACCGGTTGACCGCGTAGAATATAACCCGTGTAGTTACAATGCTCCCGCCCCGTCTTCCCTTTCCACATAAGCTGAAGTACATAATCACATACACACATTTATATTTTGCCGATGCATGTGCATAATATACACTATTCTAAATTTACACTCTCACGATCACTCGTTATATTCTTCAATATAGAACGAGCAGCAACATTGAATTCAGGCAATTGACAAACTGTTTACAGAAGATAAGGATTTTTTTTCCGCACACATATAATGAAACTGTACTTTGCAGAGACACACTGCTTGTTGGATTTCTCTTCAAGTTCCACATCAGTTCGCTATGTGTTCGAATTCGGTGCCACGGCTTCTTGTATGCAAGAAAAAGATCTGAGGTATTATGTAGTTCACACGAACGAATTCGCATTTGTTAAATGTTAAGATATTAACAATGTACTGGATCTCGCAACTACCATAAATATTGCGAGCATCGTGAAGTTAGAATCGATCGATCATTCGAAACCATTTTCATCTTCATATTCCCTTGTCTCTGGTACAAAAATCTTTAAAATATACTTCAAAAATAGCAAATGTTTACATTGTAACTAAATAGTCCGTTTGCACCGTGATTGTCCTCACTTCGTAGACGTAGTGGATCTTATCGTCAAGATAATTTAAGTTCGAAACGATCTGCACAAATGTACGCAGTGTGGAATGAATCTTTGATTGCCAGCGCCAAATGTAACAAAGATCCTTCCATAACAACATACAACGATTAGGTTGTGTGTCAATGATTGACTTATTTGTATACGTGTCATTTAATCCAATCCAATCAATGCATGATTGCCATCAATATTTTCGAGAAAGGGTTGCTAATTTCCTTATTGACACTGGAAATACCAACATTGTCTAAAATCTCACATGCATTGATTCAGGAATCATACTTACGTACGATAAAATTTTATTGAAGTCCATCATATCAATGCAAAGTTTCAGTTATTGTTAATAATGATCTTTCCATCGCCGACACCATTTTAAGAACGTTGTTTGTAGAAAAATTTACACGATATTGAAATATAGAAATGATGAGGCGAGTAGTCTTCAGATTGGTGATAAAGGAATTTTCCTTCTTTCGTCGTCTTCCTTTAATTTACCTCCTTGTACTAAAATCACATAGCCCAGTCTGTTAAGGAATCTAAAATCAAAGTAGGTCACATGAGCGAATTGATCACTGATCCAGGCGTTTACATAGGGCAAACGTTAGCTACGCTTTTTGCGATTAACATTACCCCTACCTATGTCACTGCAGCAGTACCACCCATTGCATTAGAGTAATGTGAATATAAACGTTCTGTTCGACGCTCAGCGCGGCGTGAGAATCTAGCTAATGCTCTAACTGATGCTGCTAGATAACTAATGGTAGTAGGTACTACTTGGTGGGACAGACAGCTACGCTCGTTGAACTCCGATTGGGTGGCAACGTGTCGCGAGTTGAAATCTCGCTGTCCCTGGATGCCTGGATGCCTGAATAAAAGTTTCCAGAAAGAGCCAAGTGTGGCGGGAGGACGGTGGCCTACCTTGCGCGGTTGTGGGTAGTTTATGTGGAGCACTTGCGTATTCAGATATAAAACCAGGTCGACAGCTGGACCCCGTGTGCTATTAACTGTCCCGTCCGTGGAGGCTTTAGCCGGTAAAAATTCGGCCCTGCCTTATACTCCCTGTAAGGGAGCACGAAATAGGTATGGGTTATCGCGGCGTATGACCACCACGCTGTGAGAACCCCCCCCCCCCCACCGATAGATCTGATGTTTTTCCACAGTCTGATAGCGACCGATCTTGTCGGTGCTGATCCGGTGCGGAGAAATTCGAAGAAGTTGGTGGGCCCATGCTTAAAAAGACTACGCACCTCACCTTCTCATCAGTTACCCTGCACCGGCCTTGACCGAGGCAGAGTGAGAAAAAGTGAGTGGCACCAGGATTGGAATTACTTGGTAATGACAACGCGTATGTCACGAAAAAATTCAACAATTGACTAAAATAAAATAGAAAAATTGTCGATTTCCAAACAGGAGATCGAGTTCTTTATTTCCACTCAATTTATACAATAATTAAATTAAACCCTTTATAGTATTTGCGGTTCGCGACGATAGACTTTTAATATTCAGGCTGGTTCGGACTTATTCAGACTGGCTTGGATGATTTTGGGAGGAGGATTTATATTCTTTATTCGCTGGAGTGGGAAAAGGCTTTGGTCGTACTTATCATATATTTCTGAGAACGGGTAGAGTGACCGAACGCTACCCAGACGGTAGGGACACGTGATAAGGCGCTTGGAAGTTTACTATCTTATCGCATAGTTAGTCGAATTTCACCTGTGACATTCCCCTCTTCTTCAATTGAACTTGGTCCCTCAAGTTTTCTTCAGAAGACTTTTGTAGAATCAGACTCGACGTGGCTTGAAAATCACAGCTGATTCCTCTTCTTCTTCGAGGTGGTATATATCTTCTTCGGGATATATATGTCGGAGATGAAAGGACACCGGGTCCCCCCCCCGTTGGAATTATTTGGAAAAGCCTCAATACTGTAGCATTTACGAAATAACCCAGACACAGTCATTCGAAACTTGAGACAATGAGTTTAGGCTCGAGGCGACAACCGGTCGCCGAGCGTAGCCACGGTCACGGGATGAACGTTTCACCTAACAGAGATATAAAGTAACATAGCTTTCCTTTAAAGAATTGGCAGTACAGACACTTGACAATAATACATTCCAACAGCCCCGCAGCTCGCCACACACAGACCCCATTCTTTGGGCCAGATGATTGCCAGATGCCGATGCATCGTTTACAGTTTATGTTCAGATAACCTGAGGAACCGTTACAAATCTTAGGACTTAGTTAACTAAAGTCCTTCAGATTGACAAACAGTCTTTATTCTATCAGCCTGTAAATCTGTCACCTATTGCGGGAAGTTATGGGAAAGCCTGATTTGGTCACGTACGACGTTGCCTGCTAGGAACTCTCTCTCTAGGGCGGCTAGCATCCTTTTCTAACCGCCAACATAGAAATTGACCAATTAACAGCAGCGCCTATTTCCCTCACCCTCCGAGTGGAGGCTTTCTTTGACGAATCCGATGATCTCGTGCCCTTAGGCACACCCCGTCATAGTTTTCCTCTGCAGCGTCGTCGCGACGGAAAGTCATTCTTTTCTGGCAATCTGATTAGCTAAGAGTCAATCAAGCGTTCCTAGTATCGCGAGTAGTAAGTTGAGTCCGACTTAGACTTTGAAGCAAAGTATATTCGTTATCCCGTTGACCGTGGATTCGCTATATCGAACTTAGGGCCATTGTCATTAGCGTCCAGCTACCGCGTCCGTTTGTCAATCTTGTATCAGCCATACTTGTGTAATAAATATCTGTGCGACAACCATGAACAACACTGGTGAAGATTCATTATACGCCCCTAACGTCAACCCGACATCAGAAGTGGGATCACCACCGTCTACAATTAAGGAGCAGCTTCTGGCCATCGTGAGTCAATTGAAAGAGCAAGAGGCGGGTGCGGAACCTAAGGAAGTATCACCACCGTTCTTCATCACCTGAGTCTACGCGACGAACGTGTCGAGAAACTAGCGCTTACAAGCGACATCAAGACTCTGGACCAATTTTTGACGGAAATGAATGCTTTCCACTACGCGAAGAAGAGGCTGGCGCCTTCGTCAGGAAATCCATCAACGGGCCCCGAAGTTAAACGGCAGAAGCTACCTGACCCCCGGATCAAGTGTCGTCACTGTGGTATTCCCGGGCATAAGATAGCGGAGTGTCGTACGAGAATGAGAACCGAGAGACAGGAGACTGCACGACGCCAGGAGAAAAGCCGACCGGCTGGATCGCCCAAGGTGTCATGCTTCAAGTGTCGCGGAGAGGGCCACATCGCACCCAACTGCCCGCTGCTGCAGAAAACAAATCGCAACCCTGATAACGAACGTCGAGTCAACTCCTGCGTGGTGGAGTCTTCAACTGGTAAATTAAGCCATCTGGGTGAGTCGTTCTCGTTTTATTTCGATTCTGGAGCCGAATGTTCGCTAATCAAAGAGTCCGTAGCCTCGAAGTTTTCCGGCAAAAGAACGACCTACGTAGTAGTAATGCGAGGGATAGGAAATCACCGTATTAATTGCACGTCTCAAATTGCATCCATAGTACGTATTAATGGTTTTGCGTTGGAGATAATTTTTCACATCCTTGCCGACGGCTATCTAAATTATGACATCATGATAGGCCGCGAAATTTTAGCCAAGGTTTTAACGTAAATATTACCCAAGATAGCCTCAGTATTTGCAGGGCAAAAGCTGCCAATGTTTACAATATAACCGCCGAAAGTAAAATCGATATTAATGGGGTCGACACCGAGGTGCTCGGTAAAGATAAAGACCGATTGATCTCCATCCTCGGAGAATTTAAAAGTTCGTTTATTACGGGTTTCCCGCGTGCACGTGTAAATACGGGACAGTTAGGGATACGTTTGATTGATCCTAATATCACCGTACAAAGAAGCCCCCACAGGCTTAGCGAGGCAGAGCGAAGCATAGTGCGCGAACGAATAAGCGAATTAATTAAGGCAGAATGTAATTTTCACAGGTAATGAAACCGTTGTACGCACTTACCTCCGGTATTAAAAACCTAACTTGGACAGATAGACACGAAACCATAAGGCAAAAAATAATTTCCATCCTGACCAACGAGCCGGTGTTGATGATATTTGACCCGAATTACCCGATAGAATTACATACTGACGCTAGTTGGGACGGATACGGCGCTATTTTAATGCACAAAATCGACGGCAGAAACTGAGTAATAGAATATTACAGTAAGAGAACGAGCCCCGCGGAATCCAAATATCATTCATATGAACTAGAGACCCTGGCAGTTGTAAACGCCGTTAAACATTTTCGCCACTATCTACACGGACGGGAATTTCTCGTTGTCACTGATTGTAATTCGTTAAAAGCAGCTCGTAATAAAGTAAGTCTAAGTGACAGGGTTCATAGGTGGTGAGCTTACTTGCAAACTTTCACTTTCGACATTATGTACCGAGAAGGCAAACGAATGACCCACGTAGATTTCTTCTCGCGTAAACCGGTAGACACCGACCGCGCCCCCACCAACAAGATCGAAGAAAAGAAAATTAATCTGGCCGAAATCTCGGAAGATTGGCTACTAGCGGAACAACGTCGCGACCCTCAAATTTCTGAAATCGTCAACAAACTGCGAAACGACGAGCTTGCGGAAGACATTGCGAGTACGTATGAGTTACGATCCGGTACCCTTTACCGTAAAATACAAAGGAGAGGCAAGACCCTCTGCCTGCCCATCGTACCAAGAGGGTTTAGGTGGTCCGTCATTAACCACATACACCAGTCAATTATGCACTTAGGTTGGGATAAAACGCTCGAGAAACTGTACGAGTATTACTGGTTCGAAGGGATGGCGAAATATGTTCGCAAATTCGTAGAGAACTGTCATGCTTGTCAGATTTCTAAGGCGAATTCAGGCAAAGTGCAAGTTGAATTACATCCCATACCTAAGACCAGCATACCTTGGCATACCATTCACGTAGACATAACGGGAAAGCTGAGCGGCAAGAACGACTCGAAAGAATACGTCATTGTCCTGATCGATGCCTTTACCAAATTTGTATACTTACACCACACTCGTAAAATAGACTCACTTAGCACCGTTAAGGCACTTAAGTCCGCCATATTTCTATTCGGCAGTCCCTCTCGGATAATAGCAGATCAAGGGCGATGTTTTACCGGCAAAGAATTTCAAGATTTTTGTAAGGATAGACAAATTAAACTCCACCTAATAGCAACCGGTGCTAGTAGAGCGAATGGACAAGTAGAGCGTACTATGGGTACATTAAAGAATATGTTTACAACAGTAGAAACGACCGGGCGATCATGGCAAGACGCGATCGGCGAAATACAGTTAGCTTTAAATTGCACCACTCATCGTGTGACTAAATCGAGCCCGCTAGAATTATTAATTGGTAAAACAGCGAGACCCTACGGGTTACTACTATCTGAAAATACCGAAGAAAAGGAAATAGATATCTGCAACGTAAGACAACAGGCCATACGAAATATGGAAGATAGCGCTAAGTATGATAAGGAAAGATTCGATAAAACGAAAGCCAAAGTAGTTAAATTCAATCTCGGTGACTTTGTATTAAAGAAAAACGAGGAAAGGAACCAAACGAAACTAGATCCGAAATTTAGCGGTCCATTTGTGATAGCGGAAATTTTGGAAGGAGATAGGTACATTTTAAAAACACTAGACGGCAAACGGTCATATAAATACAGCCATGATAGGTTAAAGAAAATGCCAGATAGTCGCGTTCCTATTGAGTTGGACGTCTGCGGTGATGACGAGAACAGTGACCATGACGATGCGAGTACCTCGGTCCCAGAGGATCATGCTGACCACAGCACTTAGCAGAAAGAGTTTGCATATGCCAGTGTGGCGATATGGCAAAGGACAATGTCTTCATACATGTCCAGTGCGGTAATCAGGTGTCGGATCGAACATAGTGGCTCACATACGCCTTACGGGGGGCATACGGCCCAAACAAAGTAAGTGCGGGATCAACACACCGTTACCGAATTCGATTCAAGTATCATGGAGATAACATCTAACATAGTGTTTGAACAAAAGCTCAGTGTGGTATCATGATCCAGAGAACTGAGGGTCGTCCAGGTGCGAGATCGAGAATGGTCCATCATGTCATTACGCCCAGACTGATGATTCACAAAATGCGACTAGCACTTCGAATATCAATCGTAACGTTACGGATTTCCACTCTCTTTTAACTCTTTCTTTATCAAACGTCCGACCAGAATTTTTGCTGTCAAACTGGACCCTTGACCTATTTTGACACTTAACTAAATTGTAAATAACGACAGTTATATCGAATCTAACATTGGGGAAACCCAATATTCTAGATACACCCGAGGACGTGTGATAGTCAGGATGGCCGTGTCGGAGATGAAAGGACACCGGGTCCCCCCCCCGTTGGAATTATTTGGAAAAGCCTCAATACTGTAGCATTTACGAAATAACCCAGACACAGTCATTCGAAACTTGAGACAATGAGTTTAGGCTCGAGGCGACAACCGGTCGCCGAGCGTAGCCACGGTCACGGGATGAACGTTTCACCTAACAGAGATATAAAGTAACATAGCTTTCCTTTAAAGAATTGGCAGTACAGACACTTGACAATAATACATTCCAACAGCCCCGCAGCTCGCCACACACAGACCCCATTCTTTGGGCCAGATGATTGCCAGATGCCGATGCATCGTTTACAGTTTATGTTCAGATAACCTGAGGAACCGTTACAAATCTTAGGACTTAGTTAACTAAAGTCCTTCAGATTGACAAACAGTCTTTATTCTATCAGCCTGTAAATCTGTCACCTATTGCGGGAAGTTATGGGAAAGCCTGATTTGGTCACGTACGACGTTGCCTGCTAGGAACTCTCTCTCTAGGGCGGCTAGCATCCTTTTCTAACCGCCAACATAGAAATTGACCAATTAACAGCAGCGCCTATTTCCCTCACCCTCCGAGTGGAGGCTTTCTTTGACGAATCCGATGATCTCGTGCCCTTAGGCATACCCCGTCATAGTTTTCCTCTGCAGCGTCGTCGCGACGGAAAGTCATTCTTTTCTGGCAATCTGATTAGCTAAGAGTCAATCAAGCGTTCCTAGTATCGCGAGTAGTAAGTTGAGTCCGACTTAGACTTTGAAGCAAAGTATATTCGTTATCCCGTTGACCGTGGATTCGCTATATCGAACTTAGGGCCATTGTCATTAGCGTCCAGCTACCGCGTCCGTTTGTCAATCTTGTATCAGCCATACTTGTGTAATAAATATCTGTGCGACAACCATGAACAACACTGGTGAAGATTCATTATACGCCCCTAACGTCAACCCGACATATATATGTTGGGTGTTGCGGCCAGGGCACTTGGTGCTGGTGGGGCTGTCGCATTGTGGCTGTTGATTACGGTTACATTTCGGCAGCAAAATAGATTGATACATAAATTGTTCGGTATACATTTTTTGATGCATTTGAATACTCCTATCTTGCTTAATCCGTATATACCTAGCATGTGTAATGCTATGTACCCTAATATCTGGAGCGTGGTTAGTCCCCAATACTGTATATTTTTTATTCTAAATCGAAATTATGAGTTTCTATCTCGTCGCCTATTTTATCGATCGTGGTTTTATAGCCTTGTAAATTATCTATTACCTTTGGCGGTCGCTCGTGTTTGTCTAAGAGATGAGTGAAGCTATATGTTTGGATGCAAAATTTAATTCTTTCACGGTGTCGTTCAGGAATAATAAAATTCGTTTGATCGCGTTCTTCTCGGTCTCTGTGAAACTGTCGTCGCCTATGCCTATCTTCTAGTTTGCACAAATAATTTCTTTTAATTTGTTTAACCATTTGATTCTGTCGTAATTTCCTAGTTCTGTTTTGGATAATTGATAGAAAGATTTACGGTTCGGAGTCATTTTGAGAATTTTGGGTAACGCGTCGGTAGATTTCTTCCAATCGTGATACTTTATATCGAGTTCTATGTTTAAATTTTCGCTTCGTCTGGTCAAAACGTATTCTAGATAGCGCGTCGGCTGCGGTATTATCTTTTCCTTTCGTATATTCTATGTCGTATTCGTATTCCTCTAATTTTAGTCGCCATCTCATCATAGCGTGATGAGGGGTCTTTGCAGTTCTGTAGCCATTTTAGCGCTTGGTGGTCGGTTCGAATAAGGAAATTCCGGCCTAACAGATATTGTCGGAGGCGTTTCACGGCCCATACGATTGCTAAATGTTTTTTTTTTTCGGTTGTGGAATAATTTCGTTCCGGTGGGTTCAGAGTTCGTGAGATATAACAACATGGATGTCCGTCCTGTGATAAGATTGCACCTAACCCCTCGTTACTGGCGTCGGTCGTTAATGTGAATTGTTTTGCAAGGTCTGGGAATTTTAGTACGGGTGATGAACAGAGTTTGTCTTTTAATGTCTGAAATGCTTCCTGGGTTTTATCTGTCCAATGAAATGGTGTCTCTTTCTTTGTAAGTTCAGTGAATGGCTTCCCGATTTTAGAAAAGTTTCTGATGAATTTACGGTAATAATCTGCTAGTCCTAAGAAAGATTTGATGTCTGTGGGATTACGTGGCTGTTTGAAGTTACTGACAGTTTCTAATTTTTTGGGATTTGGCTTTACAGCTTCGGCGGTTACTATATGCCCGAGATATTCTAGTTCTGGTTTGTTGAATTCGCATTTGTCCGGATGTATTTTGAGTCCGAGTTCGCGTAAGCGTTGCAATACTATCACGAGGTTGCTATTGTGCTCTTCAATCGACTGTTCGAATATTATAATGTTTAAATATACTGTTGAGATATGTATAATTTTCTGTACTGGACTGGGACAAATGCGTATTAGAGTTACTCGTATGTGAGTATCAGTGTGTGGATACATGTGTGTAAGCGTCAGAGGGCGTCTAGGCCTTTGTTAGGACAAAAGACGAAGCATCTGGAAGAGTCGGTTAGCAGTCGAGTGTAGAGAAAGTGCTGAGACGCGTGCAAGTGTGAATCGATGAATATATGAGAAATCGTCCATGAAATAAATATATTATTATTTTAATATTAATCCCCAGTGTATATTCAGTATTCCTATAACATTATTTCGGTACCAAAGATCCACAATTCTCAACATATACAAAGCAATGTTTATTTATGAGTCCTCTTAGCGCGGTATCCATCATGCGTTGGAACGTTGCAGGTGCATTCTTTAAACCGAATGGCGTTCTATTGTAATGGTAGTGTCCTTGTGGTGTGGAGAACTTCGTGTATTTCTTAGAGTCTGTGTCCATTGGGATTTGGTGGAATCCGGAGGATAAATCGAGGGCTGAGAAGAATATTGCGTTGCCTAGTTGGGATAGTATGTCGTCTATGTCAGGTAATGGGTATGCGTCTTGGTCAGTTAGCTCGTTTATTTTTCTGAAGTTTATTACGATTCGCCATTTTTGTTTCCCTGAAGCGTCTGCCTTGTTTGGTACTACCCAGACTGCTGAATTGTAAGGGGAATCGGATGGTTCTATGATGTTCTTTTGTAGCATTTCGTCCATTTGTCGTTTAATTTCCTCTTTGTGGCAATCGGGTGGTGAGTAAGATTTTGAGTTAATTACTTTATTCCGTTTTAACGTTATTGTATGTTTAACAAGGTTAGTGCATGGTAAAAGGTTAGTCTCTAGATTGAATACGTCGAGGTAAAACAGCAATATCTTTTCGATTGGTTCACGGAGAGTTTTCTCTATATGCGAGAGTCTGACTAAATATTTAAATGTGGAGACTTGTATGTATTTGAATTTTCGATAGAATTGATTATTTTGGCTGAGCACTCATCACCATTGAAAAAGCATATCGTTGTCGGTTTTCCTTCTAGGTAGACTGTTTTTGACACTGCTTCTTCCAGAGATCCGTCGTTTTCCTGTTGCAATAAGAGAATATTATCGTCAAGTTTTCCGCTCCGCTCCGCAGCAATGTTACCCTGAAACTAAAAGAACCCTGAAGCCAACGTCGCACATGTACTTATGTACATGCACTTACATCGCTTATGGTCTGTCATCGACGCATTCTTTTGTCTATGCGCTATCGATGGGCTCAGCGCTTGAGAAAACCGAAGACCAGATGTAGAGTTTTCTTAGAAGTGGCGATCACTTCAACAATTTCCAACCGTTTGTAGTTCATAGCAGCGTTAGTTGGTTTCTTTAAATCTGAATTTTCAGTATGTATATAGCAGACATAACTTCTGAAAATGTGCAACTTCAATTTTCATTACCGGCCCACATAAAAAGGTTGTAAGAAATCCTATTATTAATAGTAAGGAGCGTTACTATTATTTGCGATTCGGAACAATTGCAATTCTTTCCAAATTTTCTGGATACATTATCTAGTACGCTAATCCTTCTAACTCCTATCCTTTTAACGTCCTTCAATTTCTTTAACTATTTTAATACTGATAGAGAATAACTGACAGCTTCGAAGATGCAAACATATGGAGAGTCAGATCCTTTATGCTTCAGTCACATTTATACTGCAGTAAACTTCTCAAAGGCATTTCTTGCAGCGTCATATCTGCAGTTATAAATGATATTTACATAGCTGTTTTTTTTTTTAATTGGTGTAGTCTACTACAAAAATAAAAAGATCGATGGCTGATGACCGTACAGTAAACAGATAAGCAAGCAGTGAACGAAGCGACGAATGTGTTGGCTGTACTTACGACTGCATCATAGGAACACACATATGGGATTGAATGCCTATTAAAGGTACTTTTCTCAGTCGTATACGAATAGCAGAAATATATAAGGTCGAGTAACGGTTACATGCATGTATAGAAAAAGGTTGTTCAGAACAATGCCCCGACGACATATTAAAAAATCATCGAAATCGGTGTATGATAGGGACAACAAGTACCAAAAAGTAATCACGTCAAATTATGTTCCCTTTAACACCATTCAGTTCTCTATCTGAAACGTTTTTCATTAAAATCATTATTTATGCAATAATCGGACTGGTTTCATTTATACATGCCTCGTCGTCTCATGCCTACCGTATACATGCCTCATTTATACAAATCGTTAATGCTTTACGGCTTGTGTTACGTAATTATTGTGATAATATGGAATAAATAAAGATCGTTTTAGTGGGATCATGTTTAAATAAAGTGTCAAAAGGGTCTCAGAACTTGATAAAATTTTCGTTATGTTGTAGTAGAAAATATAGGCAGATAAATGTATTTTTAATTGATGTATGTTACGTCCCGTTATCTGGTACGGGCTGTATTGCGTCCCTCGGTCGGGACAGTCACTAGCGGGACAAACATCATAGGTCGGACCACATTAATCCTAAGGTACGGTCATAAACGAAGTACCAGTTTTTATTTTACGGGAGTCGTAGATTCCCGTTTTGATTTGATTAATCGACGCCACGAATCGATCGATCCCTTATTTCTTTTGGGATAATAAGGGTGGTTGAGTGAATATGACTCTGGTCTTAACAGGTTATATAATATATTTAAAAGATCCAACAACTTCAGTGTGATACAATGTTATGTAGGGAATGACAAACTACACATGAGTACGATCTGAGACTGAGAAGAAAAATAACAACAAACGCAAATACTAGGAGGGTTGCAGAAATAGAAAGCAAGCAATGGATCCAGGAAATCCCTCTACAAAACCCCTTCAGCGTACTACCACAAGAGAAGGAACCAGACACAACGGAAAAACCAACACACAACACCAAACCACTACCAATATACATCGATGCTCAAGTAATAGACCCCCTCCTCGAACTGCTAAACAATACGGCAGGCAAAGAAAATTACATTTTTATTAAATGTTATAATTGATACAAATTTGTAAAATAACATTAAAATTAATTTTTAAAATTGCATCAAACTACATTAAACATTAAACACGTCATCGATCTTCAGTACGTTTTTATGCATATTTGATTGTTCTGAGTCTCCCCGCCAAGACCTTTCTTACTTCTACCGGATGGATATTTCAACGATCAGGAGTATTCTAAAAAAATCATACAAATTATCTGGAACAATCCCCTGTGGTGAATCATTTCTGTATTCATATTATTGTATATTTACGAATAGGAAAAAATACCAAGTGGATTTCAAGCAAAAGTATACTTTCCTCATTTGCGTTGTACCATAAATGGTAAACAAGAAATAAGAAACCACCACCTAGAAAATTTTGTTCTTATTTTTAAGCATCGTGTTACGTCGGTCTTAAAAGATGGCCTTTATTTTGAAAATAACAGTCCAGAAAATTAGTTCGAGGACATACCACATGCACCAATAACGAATGAATGGTAATTCAATTTGAACAATATTTACTGATTATTTTATTTCTGAACATAAATCAATTCAAAAAATAAAATTTACCTTATTAACATGGTTAGAAATTCTATATTTATTTCTGCCATTTTCCGCCTTTTGTGTGTAGTCCTCTCTATGACTCTTTTGTAAGTACGATAAAGGAGAACTTATCGACCGATTCGGCTTTATTATTATTTAAGTATTATTAATAAATAAATTTTGAAAAAAATTTTCGTCAAGAATAAATAAGAGCCACCTTAATGTACACCCCTGTGGAATATTAGAGAAGGTACGAGCTATTTATCGGGAACTGGTCGTTGCATGACAGTTTGGGAATTCCCAGATATATGATAGGATTTTCACTGTTGAGTTAGGGAAAAAGTGTAACGTGACGTTGATGTGACGCCAACCACATGAGAGACCAGGCCGCGCTTCGGAACCGATGAGGTGATGACGGAATTAAAGATCTGGCGGCACTCGGCGACAATGTATGTCGCCGAAGCGAGGTGCCTAATGAACCCTCAATATCCCAACGGTCCTTTCGCCGAGTGTTCGAGAACGCCTAACAAACGCGTGGATAGTAGGGATATTGAGAGATGACAAAGGAAAAGAATCAGTTTCCGCCAAAAGTCAGGCTGTAGGATTTTCAGTCTTGAAAGGTCGCGCCTAGAGTTCAGAAGCAAATTGTAGCCGATGAAAAACAAGTGTTAAGAAATAAATTCTCCTTTTTTTTTAATTTTTACTTTTATCTTTTATTTACATCTTCGATCCCCTTTTTTTATTTTACGTGACATTTTTGTTTGTTCGGAAACCTAAAGACATTCATCATTTACGGAAGATAGAATTATTTGGGACTACGGTCATCCGCAACAACGAAGTAACTATCGCGAACCAAGTGGAATGACAATAAAAGGATTGTGAAAAGTGCTCGTCAGGTAAACAAGACGTCCTACCTACGTGGAAAAGGATTCAACGTGGACTACGGGTTATCCTCGACGACAAATTCACAATCTGCGAACCCAGAAGACCTTTGAAACCGGAAGCATCTACGGAAGCTAAAAAATCAAGGTAAACGCTGGATTCATTTTCTACATATAGAGTTAGGCGACCTAGCTTCGAACAAGACTCGGACTAAGAGTTAGAAATATTTAGAATGATGTTGAAAGATATGGCATCCATCGGTAGAGACGATGACAAACTGGGACAAATTATCGAAATGCTAAATAAATTAAACAAACAACAAGAAGAATACTCGCAGAACCAACTTGAAGCGCAAAAACGCGTGGACAATATAGTCCGACAAACGTACGAAGAAAATAAACAAAGGGCAAAAGAAATCGAAATATTGGGACGCGCAGTAGCCGAATTAAAGGTAGGACTGGGAGACAACCAAGCCACAATAATGACAGAAGACTTCGAATCAGTCCGCGATAATACATCTTGACGCACCCGCCCGTCGGCGCCGAGATAGAAGGCAGCGACGACGACTCGCAAATGGAACCAAGAAACGCACACCAATAACTTCTGACAGCAGAAAAAGCAGTTAAGTATATCCCGATATTAAACGGTGACGACAACATAGGTGTAGAGGATTTCATAATAGAAGTCCGATCCATGAGAAACCTTTGTTTGGAAATAGAATTATTACTAAAGGCCATTAAAGTCGAGAAAATAATAGGTAAGGTAGCGCAAAGCATTCGAAATATATGGATCGAGAACTATACCGATCCGTTAGATGCATTACGACAGAATGTAGCAGCCCAAGTAACGTCTGACGAATACGCTGTGCAGATCAGGGAACTAAGGCAAGGAAGAGACGAGTCAGTTCGATCCTTCAACATTAGATTCCGACGAGTGCTCAACAAATTGACCTGCGCAATAACCAATGACAACCCACAACCGCTAACGCGAAAAATAATGCTCGAGAAGCTAATGCAGAGAGTAAGCCGGATATATCTGTGAGGACTACGTACCGACATAGGAAGAATGGTAATACCGAGCAAACCAGCAACCCTAGTGGAGATCGAGAAAGAAGCTGGAGATATTGGAAGGTATTTACGGGAAGAAGAACGAAGACAAGTACGACCTATAAACAGACACCCAGAGAGACGACCCCAAAGCCAGTGATCAACCGCTAACCAAGTTGCTATATCACGCAGAAACCCAGGGCCGACCGATGAAAGAATGCAGACTAAGTGCTTCAAGTGTGGAAAAATAGGACACATCGCACCTCAGTGTTCAAATTTTCAGCCACCCAGCCAAAGAATCCGACCACCTTTACGGGCCAATTAAACAGAAATGGAATCGGACGACATAATGGAAGAACAAAGTTATTGGAACGAGAAATACCAACGGTCATCATTACCACAGGAAGATTGCTCACCGTACAGTTCGGAAGGAATGACGGACCAGTGACGCACTTAGACGACACAGGAGCCGGCATTAATCTAATCAAGGAAAATCGGGTGATATCGACTGTTTTTGGTACAAAGAACCGCGAACATTTTATATGGTACAACACAAATATAGAACCGACAAATATGTTATACTTAAAATATTTGGTAAAAGCCATGAATTATTCCTAGTGTCTAAGGATTTTCCATTGATTGAAGATAGTATATTAGATCTTCCATGTCTAGAAAAATACCGATACGAGATATCTAATGAAACATTGAAATTAGACAACAACACCTTGCACTTCCAGAAACCTACAGTAATCCAACCAGGAGAAAAGAGAGTTTGAACGATCTATTTGGAAGGACAACCAACGAGAGTATGTTTCTTCAACACTGGTGAGAAAAATCATGAAATTTCTAATTATATCGAAAATAGTATAGATTTAGATCAAGTTGCAAAATTCAAAGTCATTGTGAGGACAAATCATATCGAACGCGAATTTAGAGAACCCATAGAAAAGATACTAATCCACTATATAGATGTGTTCAACTTAGAGACAGACCTTTTACCTTGTACAAACTTGACGAAACACGTAATTGCACTGAAACAAAATAAAATTATTAATACCAAATCTTATAGACCCCCGGAATGCCACAAAGCAGAAATAAAGAAACAAATAAAAGAAATGTTAGGCAAAAACATTGCTGAAGAATCAGAATCACCTTACAATTCATCAGTTTGGGTAGTCTCAAAGAAAATAGACGCTTCAGGAAAACAAAAATGGAAGATAGTTATAGATTTTAGAAAACTTAACGGACTGACAGACCAAGACGCTTACCCTTTACCTGACATAGAAGACATACTGAGCCAATTAGGGAATGCGAAATTCTTTTCCGCGCTAGACTTATCCTCGGGATTTACATTCATGGACTTAAACCCATGGACTTAAATTCAAAGAAATACACCGCGTTTTCAACACCTCAGGGACACTTTCATTATAATAGAATGCCATTTGGATTAAAGAACACACCCGCGACTTTCCAACGCATGATGAACACAGCCTTGAGGGGTTTAATCAACAAACACTGTTTTGCTTACTTAGACGACATAATAATATTCGGAAATACAATTCAAAAACATAATGAAAATTTAGCAATAGTTTTGCAAAGACTTCGGGAATTGGGACTCAAGATTCAGCCGGACAAATGTGAATTCCTAAAACCAGAATTAGAGTTTTTTTTTTTTTTATAACGTTTATTGTCCAAGAAGATGAGTATTACATGTGTATGTTATTCACAATAAACAATGAATTTCGGTTGTAGGGTGGATTAGGCAAAAGTACCGATACGCGTCGGTACGACGTAGCCATGGTCTAATATGTGTCGTGGGTTTTCGGTTTTTGCGTTTATTTTTTTGTTTTTTTTAGGTTTAAGTCGCATTGGTGCGTGATTTTTGTGTATTCTTGTGTGTGTTGTATTTTGTCCTGAAACTTGGCCGCAAAACAGGACTCCTCGGTGTATTACTTTTATGCGTTGTGGGATTTTGGTGGGGGGGGGGGGATGAGTGGGAAGGGGAGGGGGATGTTAAATTATATTATTTACAATGATTATAGTATTTACATATTTACAGTACTTACATCTAGGTTACACGGTGGTAGGAATGGTTTTTTTGTCGAATTGGTAGTTTTCACTTATATTTTCTTATGGGTTTGGAATCCACCAATATTTTTTTGTGTTTCTTCTGTGTTTGTCTTTAGTGTCTTTTTGGGGGAGGGCCATGTTGTACCTCCACCTGGTGTCTGCAGTCAGTCCGTTTAAGTTTTCCTCGTAGAGTATTGTCTTTATCCCTATTTTTCTTTTTATGTGGAAAATTATTGGGATATTGTTTTGGTCTTGGAGGTAATTTTTTTCGTCTAGGTATAGGAACGCTTCTGGGGGGATGTAGCCTGTTGTCATTGTGTTTTTGTAATATAGTACGTTTGGGTATAAGCCGCTGAAGATTAGGCTGTTTTCTTTTATTTTTGACGCTTGTGCGAAATGATTTCTTGCTAGTTTTAGTATGTGACAGTCAATGCGGTGAATGTTGGCTAGGTCGTAGATTTTTTTGTTTTTTATATATTTTTTGTATCCGCTCTGTTCGGATCTGTACGCATTTTGGCAAGCTCTAATGCATTTTCTTTCGAAAACGCGGATTCTCTCCATTAGCGATGCTGGTATGTTGTACCAGATTGGGCAACCGTATGTTATAATTGGTCTAATTAGAGCTTGGTAGCATAATGTTTTTACATTGCTCTTGAGATGTTTCGAGTAAAATAGTCTTTTTGCTCTCCAGAATGCTTTATTGGCCTTGGCGAGTTGGGTTTCTATGTGTTGTTTGTAATTTAGTTTGTCATCTATGTTTATGCCTAGGTACTTTACGCAGTTTTTGTGTGGTATGATTGTCTCTTCGGATGACTTTTCTTTTAATTGGAAATTTTTGCAGTGTTTTCTTTCTGCTGGGCCGATTTCGCTGGTTTTGGGTTTGAACAGTATGCTTTCGCATTTGTTTGCGTTGATTCTTAGTTTCCATGTGTGGTAGTAATCATTGATTTTGTCGAATAGTTCTTGGAGGTCTCTGTTTATTGTTTTAGTTTTGCGGCCTGTTACGTAGATGATTAGGTCGTCTGCGAAGGCTATGGAGCGTTTGTGGGTAGATTTGTTCATGTCGAACAGGTTTAATATGTCACTGTTGTATATGTTGAAGAGTAGCGGGGAGTTTACAGTTCCTTGTTGGAGTCCGTTTTTTATGGTGAATTCTTTGTTCGATGTATGGGAACCCTCGGTCATTAGGAATGTTCTGTTTGTAATCATGTCCCATATTATTTTGATTAAGTATCTCGGGAAGTTTTTTTTTATTAATTTATAAATGAGGCCTGTGATCCAGACTGTGTCGAAGGCTTTTTCGAGATCTATTAAGCAGGCGGCTACTCGTTGTTTTGCGTTTAGTGCCCAGCAGATGTCTGACGTGAGTTTGTTTGTCGCGTGTAGTGTGGAGTGTTTGTGTCGGAAGCCAAATTGGTTTTCTGGTATAATGTTTTTTTTTTTGCAGAATGTAGTTAGGGGGTTATTGATGACTACTTCAAATACTTTGCTTATGTTGGGGAGGAGACTTATTGGTCGTAGGTTTGTGAGTGATGAGCCGTCTTTATTTTTTTTTTGTGATTGCTATTATTTTGGCTTTTTTCCACTTTTTCGGGAAGTATGCGTTGTTTAGCGCATTGTTGAATATTACTGTGTAGTACCATTTTATTTTGTTCGGTAGGTGCTTAAGTGAGATGTTCGGGATGCCGTCGAAGCCGGAGGATTTTTTATTATTTAGCTTGGCGAAGATTTTGTTTAGTTGGTTATAATTTGTAAAGTAATTTATTTCTGTTTCTGGTTGTTTGGGATTGTCTGAGGTGTTTTCGTTTGAGAACGTGCAGACTGTTTTGTTTAACGTTATGTCTTGTTCTATTTCGTTTTTGAGTTTGTTCGTTTCTGCGATGATGATTCTGTTTAATTCTTCTCGGCCCATGTGTTCGTTTTGGGTGTGTGTTTTGGAGAAGTGGGTGCCTATGATGTCTAGTTTTTCTGTTGTTTTAGTTATTATGAAGTTATTCTCGGTGTCTTTGCTGGTGTTGTGTATCTCTATACCTGCTTCTTGGATGAGGGGAGCTTTCTCTGGGGGCAATTTGAGCGGAGTGCTGGGGTTTTGTTCTTTCGGTCTGAAGATTTGATTTATTTGTGGGAACATGTTGGCTGAGTCGTTTTTGGAGATATTTTTTATTTTGTTTGTCCAGTAGAGGTTTATAGAGTATGCGAATTCTTGTTTCTGTTGTAATTTTATTTTGTGTAGCAGGTATTTTAGGTATTCTAATTCCTCTCTTTTGTCGTAAGAGTAGTTGTGTTTTATATTGTTTATTTTGGAGAGTATGTAGCTTTTGTCTCGTTGTAGTTCTTTTATTTTGTTGTTGATATATAGATCGCAAGAGTTTTTTTGTTTGAAGGTTGGGACGGATTTTTGGAGTGCGCTTTGTATGTGTTTTTCGATTTCGTCTATGTATGTGTCGATTTGTCTGTTTGTTAGGTTGACGTTGTTGTAGATATTTAGGTCGCATTTCTGATCGAGTAGTTTTTGGAATTTTTTCCAGTTTGTCTTTTTGTAGTTGTACTTGGGGGTTTCGGTTTGTGTTTCAAGTGTTAGGTAGTCGGATGTGTTTTTGTTTATCTGTAAGAGTATGGCTTTATGGTCGCTGTCGTAGTCTAGGGTTTTGAGCGTGTTATTTGGTCGTAAGTTTTGGATTTTTAGTCGTGCATCTGTTAGGCATATGTCGAGGTATGAGCCTCCTTTTGGGTAGGAGGGTAGCTCGGAGCTGTAAAGGTTTGTTTTGTAGTGTATGCTTTTATTGTCTAGCCAGTTTCTGATGAAGTTTCCTCTCGTATTGTTTAGTGGGTTTTTCCAGCTTGTGTGTTTTGCGTTAAGGTCGCCGGCTATTATGTGGAAGTTTTCTTGTTTGTCGAGCTGTAAAAGTTCGAAGAGGTTATTGAATTCGTCGTTAAATTCTTTTTCGTTTCCGTAGGTTGCGTAGGCTGCGGTGATGAGTAAGTTTTCCTTTTTGTTTATTTTTATTTTTATGGTTGTCGTCTCCAGGGTATTAAAACTTGTTATTTTGTCGTTTTGGATTTCTTTGAATTTCAGGGGGTTTTTTATGAGGATTGCCGTTCCTCCTCCTTGGATAGCGTTTGGTCTGTCGTGTCTTATTATGGAGTAGTTTTTGAAGGATACTTTGTGTCTTTTGTTCAGTTTTGTTTCTGAGATGAGTACGATGTCGGGGGTTTCTTTGTTTATTAGGGTTAGCATACTGTATCTTTTTTGGTTTGAGATTAGAGAGTTTGCATTTATTGCAATTATTTTCAGGTGTTTTAAATCTAATTTGGATGTTTTATGCTGTGTTTGTTGGTTTGGTGTGTTTTGGCTAATTGTCGACTGCGATATCTAAGGAGTTGAAGATGGTGTTGAACCTGTCTTCGTGCGATGATATTGCATTTTTTAATTCGTTGAGTTGTATTTGTTGTTGATTTAGTGCTTGGATGATACATTTTTTAAAATCTTCGAAAGCGTTTAATATTATTTGTTGAGGGATGATCTCGGTTGTAATTGGGATTTGGTTTGCTCGCGAATCTAGTTTTGGGTTTATTGTGTGAGGGGGGTTTTCGATTTCCTGCTTTGGTCTTGCTTGTTGTTTCACTGCGTCCGAGAACTTTAGTTCTGGGGTGTATTTTCGGCTTATCTGTTCTAGTCGTTTGATTTTTGTTTCTTTGTCTTTTTTGATTTTTTCTGAAAGTTTTTGGCGCAGCTCTATGATTTTGGGGCACCCTTTGTATGACGCGGGGTGTCCGTAGCTTTTGCAGTTGACGCAGAATATTTTATCCTTTGTGATTGTATCGTCTTTTTTTATTTTGCACTCGCCTGGGCCATGGGGCTCGGTGCATTTTACACAGCGGTAGATTAGGTTGCAGTTTTGTGCTGTGTGGCCTAATCGTTGGCATTTGTGGCATTGGGTAATGTCATTTTTTCTTATTTTTTCCCACGTTATTTTGTAGTAGCTTAGTCTATTTATTTTTTGTAATTTCACGACGTTGCTATTGGGGGATACCTGTACTATGTATATTGGGAGCAGTCTGTTACTTTCCCTTGACTTTCTTGTCGAGAAGCGCGATACTTTCGTAAACTGTATGTCGTCTATTTTTAATGCTTGTAAGTCTTCTAGTATTTCTGTCTCTGTGAGGTTAATGTCTAGTCCTTTTAATAGGAACGTGTGTTGTTTTTGTGCTTTTGGTGTGTATGTGTAGAACGTTGTGTTTGTTGTTATCAGTAATTCTTTTGCTTTAATGTAGTCGCTTAGATTATGTAGGTATAGAGCGTGTTTGTTTGCGTGTATTCTGTTGATGTGAAAGTTTCTGATTTTGAGAGCGTCTTGTAAGAGAGCAATGGTGTCTTTTGGGTCTTGATGCGTTATGTTGATTGGCGGGGGCCTGTTACCTTTTGTGGGTGAGGGGGCGTCCTGTTGTTCCTCTGTGGGGTGGTTGGTGGGCTGTTCCTGTTGTGCTTGTTCCATCGGTGTTTTTGTCGGTGGGGGTTGCTCTTTTGGTTTGATCAGATGAGTGTGTTGATTTTGTGGTGTCGGCGGCCTCCTAGGTGGGGCGAGGGGGCTGTTTGTTCGTGTGTCGTTTGATTTTTCTTGGGTGTGTGGTGTTCCCAATGTGGACGTAGTCCTCCTGTTTGCTTTGATTCGCATTTCATTGTTCTTCTTTCTTATGGCTTCCACGATCGCATTTTGTATTGTTGATTCTTTTGTTGACGTTGCTTGAGTGTGATTCTGTTGTTGTGGTATGGTGGTTTCTTGTGTTTGTAACACTTCAAATCTGTTTTTTGTTGGTATCACTGGTGAGGGAGGGCTTCTTGTAGTTTTCATGGTTTTGCTTTCTTTGACGGTGGGATCTTGTGTATTGTTTTCTTCTTGGATTAGAACGAGATCTTCTTCTGTGTTTTCCGGGTTGTCTGGTAGTCTTTTGGACCTTCCCACTAGCTTTGGTTGTGGGTTGAGTTTCCGCGTTTTTTGCGCGGAAAGTCTTATGCTAATGTTGTTTTCTTTGTCCGTTTTTGGCGAGATTGCTTTTCTTTTACTCGTTTTTTTTTGTTGGGATTACGGAGGATTCCGTTTTTTTGCTTTCTGCTTCATTATCGATGTCGCCTATTTTTTTATTTATTTTGTTGTTATTTTTTTTTCCTATTTATAGCGATGGTGTCACTAATCAATTTTCCACTTTTTGTCACTTTTTTCTTTTTTTTTCACTTAGACTTTCTCTACGCGAAAGATTGTCTAGTTGGCGCGCGCACTGTTCGGGTCTGGGCCAGCTGTCCCTTTTTTTTTTTTTTAGGGCTGAGAGGTCCGTTTGGCTCGGAGGTTCGCAGTCGACTGCCAGAATTAGAGTATTTAGGACACATTGTCACATCCGAAGGAGTAAAACCAAACCCGAAGAAAATACAAGCAGTGGCAGACTTTAGAATACCGAAGAACCCGACAGAAGTCAAATCATTTTTGGGACTGGTAGGATATTACCGTAAGTTCATAAAGAACTTCTCCAAAATAGCTAAACCTATAACAGATTTAATAAAGAAGGACGTTAACTTCCATTGGACAGATAAATAACAAAACAGCTTTGAGACATTAAAACAGAGACTATGCGAAGCGCCAGTTTTAACATACCCTGACTCTACTAAGACTTTTACGCTAACGACCGACTCAAGTAACGAAGGACTAGGAGCAGTTCTTTCACAAGATGAACACCCAAGTTGTTTTATTTCTAAAACACTGAATCCACCCGAAAAGAACTATACGACGACGGAGAAAGAACTATTAGCAATAGTTTGGGCATTGAAACGACTACGACAATAATTGTTAGGACGAAAATTTATTATTAGAACAGACCATCAAGCTTTGAAATGGTTGAATAATTGCAAAGATTCATCATCTAGATCAATGCGATGGAGACTAAAACTAGAAGAGTACGAATACACAATCGAATACGTTAAATGCAAAGAAAACCCAGTCGCAGATAGCTTGTCTAGAATTCACGCGATTCAAAAAGTAGAAACCGCTGAAGGAACAGTAGTCTTAGATTTCTTACAATATTTTACGAAATGGAAAAAGAAATCAGAAATCCCAAAACGATTAGAAATAAAATCTAACGATCAATCTTTCTATCAATTAACTGAAACAAAATTAGGAGAGTTCGACGAGGCAATGTGGTTACGGAAAATCGACAACATATTACGAAATAACAAGAAAGTAGGTATAGGAGACAAGACGTTTGCAGAATTAGAAAAGAACCAGATCAAACTTATGCTTATATATTTCAATGATACCCGATACCCCGTCACTTTCGCGTGGGACCCGATCCAAGAATTAACCGAGGAAGAGATAGAGAAAATAATTCAGGAAAATCATAACGGTACGATAGGACATTTAGGGATCCAAAAAACATACCAAAGAATAAAAGAACGATATAAAATTCCATATTTATTAAATAAAGTCGAAGAGTTTATAAAGAGATGCGAAGCTTGTCAAAAGGAGAAATTAACGCGGATTAGACCACAAGAAGTACCAATAATATTTGACACACCATTACAACCTAACGACAAAATTGCTATGGACATCATAGAACCTATGACCAAAACTAAGAAAGGAAATTAATTTATACTCTCAATACATGACGAACCGACAAAATACTTGGTCCTAGTACCACTAAAAACACAACGGACAGAATCCATAATAAATGCACTCTTAGAACACTACATTTACATATTTTCTACACCCAAAACAATTCTAACAGACCAGGGACAAAACTTCATTAACGAACTCATGTTAAAATTCGAAGAGGCATTTAAGATTAAACATATTAAAACTACTAGCTTCCACCCTCGGTCAAATGGATATCTAGAAAGAACACATGCCGTAGTAAAAGATCCATACAAGTCTGCATGATAATAATGACAAAGAATGGGATGAGATATTAAACTTCATATGTTTGGGTTACAACACAGCCGTACACGAAGGTACCGGATTTTCACCTTTTAAACTAACATTCGGTAGAGACGCAAATCTACCATCAGCAGTCGCGAAAACATCGAATTTAACTTACAATGATATGTTTTCACTCTGGCAAAAACAATTAAATAAATATTTAGATATCGCGAGAAAAACATTAATAAACAGCAAGAAACGATACCTTCGAGACCAGAAAAGAAAGATAGTTCGATCTCAAACGGTATTTAAAGAAGGAGATTTTGTATTAATCCATAATGATCACAAAAGAGACAAATTAGACACTGAATGGTTAGGACCATACCGAATCCACTCTGTCAAAACCCCTTATTATGAAATCCTAATTGATAATATTATAAAGAAAATACACGGTAATCGTTTAAAACCTTACTTCCCAGGTCGACACTCCTTTTTGCCGGAATAATATCCGCGCAAATAAATATTACACCACTAGAAGGAAACTCTGTATTCATAGAAAACATAAAAAAAAAGGATATTTGTATAGCGATACTGCCAATATTATTGTAGGATTAGACACTAGCGACATACACGAGCAAATAAGCACGATAGAATTACATAAATCGACAATAAACTCACGCGCAATCAGCAGAGAATAGAAGAGTTAGACGGATTACAAAATCGTATCAATATCCTGAAACAACTAGCAAAACACTTGAAAACGTTAATACACACCCGAAGCAAACGAGGTTTACTCAACATCATAGGTTCCGTATCGAAAAGTCTATTCGGAACTCTCGACGATGACGATCTTACACACATAAACTAAAACATGGACAAATTATTCGATGGCAACAATAAAATCAAGACTGTAATAGCTAATCAGACAGCACTTATTAGGAAAATTGCAAACTCGGAAAACCTAAACCACCTAGAGAAATCACATAACGATGTATTAAAACAACAACAGCAGGCAAATATCGATAGATTTATGCTTAAAATAATTATGAGACTCGACACCGCGATGCAAACTTTACACTTTCAGTTAGACGAGATACTTAACGCCATAATATTAGGCAAACAGGAAATAATTAGCCCACAAATACTCGATCCCGATGAATTTATATGTCGGAGATGAAAGGACACCGGGCCCCCCCGTTGGAATTATTTGGAAAAGCCTCAATACTGTAGCATTTACGAAATAACCCAGACACAGTCATTCGAAACTTGAGACAATGAGTTTAGGCTCGAGGCGACAACCGGTCGCCGAGCGTAGCCACGGTCACGGGATGAACGTTCCACCTAACAGAGATATAAAGTTACATAGCTTTCCTTTAAAGAATTGGCAGTACAGACACTTGACAATAAGACATTCCAACGGCCCCGCAGCTCGCCACACACAGACCCCATTCTTTGGGCGAGATGATCGCCAGATGCCGATGCATCGTTTACAGTTTATGTTCAGATAGCCTGAGGAACCGTTACAAATCTTAGGACTTAGTTAACTAAAGTCCTTCAGATTGACAAACAGTCTTTATTCTATCAGCCTGTAAATCTGTCACCTATTGTGGGAAGATATGGGAAACCTGATTTGGTCACGTACGGCGCTGCCTGCTAGGAACTCTCTCTCAAGGGCGGCTAGCATCCTTTTCTAACCGCCAACATAGAAATTGACCAATTAACAGCAACGTCTATTTCCCTCACCCTCCGAGTGGAGGCTTTCTTTGACGAATCCGATGATCTCGTGCCCTTAGGCACACCCCATCATAGTTTTCCTCTGCAGCGTCGTCGTGACGGAAAGTCATTCCTTTTCTGGCAATCTCATTAGCTAAACGCCTAGTGTGCTAGTACTATCGGAATAATCTCCATCTTAACAAAGAGTCAATCAAACGATCCTTGTATCACGAGTAGTAAGTCGAGTCCGACTTAGACTTTGAAGCAAAGTATATTCGTTATCCCGTGGACCGTGGATTCGCTATAGCGAACCTAGGGCCATTGTCATTAGCGTCCAGTTACCGCGTCCGCTTGTCAATCTCGTATCAGCCATATTTGTGTAATAAACATCTGTGCGACAACCATGAACAACACTGGTGAAGATTCATTAAACGACCTTAACGCCAACCCGACATATAGAAAACTATGCCAAAGCGTTAGGCAGCCAGACGTACAACACCGAGATCTCTGCCAAAACCGAACATTTTCAGTTTATGCTCGACATCAGTGATCTTAAAATCTTCACAATAGGTGACAAAATATTCTTTAAACTCATAGTACCTTTAGTCTCTAACACGGAATGGATTATATTACAGGTATATCCTATCCCGAGTAAGAGAAATGGAGTATTTTTGGCTCCAGTAGACGAACATCAGATATATTTAACTTCGGGACTTTCATTTATGAACACTGATATCGAATATGTCGACAAATTCTGTAAAAAACGAACCGGAACCACTATATGCAAACAAACAATACCAATCCATGATAGAAACTCGAGTACCAATTGTCACAGCGAAATAATAAACTTCAAACCTCATAACGAACATTGCCAAATAACTGTGTTTAAGATTGAAAACATTAGCTTTATACCGCTCAGAACTAGCAACAGCTACATTGCGATACCGACAAACCCGATAGAAATAGACATAATTAGCCAAACGAAACACACTTTGCAAAAACTTGACAAGCCCTCCATCATAAGAGCTAAAATTTCCTGCGATATATTGTACAAAGATGAACATGCGTATAGACAAAAAACGATGTCAAATACGAAATCAGAACTAAAATCCTAGCGCTCAAAACAAACGATAGCTTCACTCATCTGTTAGACAAACTCGAGCGAGCACTAAAGGTAATAGATTATTTACTAGGCTATAAGACCACGATCGATAAAATAGGCGACGAGATAAAAACTCTTAATTTCGAACACAGAATCAAAAGTATACAGTATTGGGGGCTAACCACGCTTCAGATATTAGGGTACATAGCATTAAGCATGCTAGGTATATACGGATTAAACAAGATAGGAGTATTCAAATGCATCAAAAAATGTATACCGAATAGGTTATGTATTAATTTATTTTGCTGCCGAAATGAAACCGTAATCAACAGGCACAATGCTACATCCCCACCAAGCGCCCCGGTCGCAACATCCAACATCTATATCCCGACCAAGTCACACCACCTCGAAGAAGAAGAGGAATCAGCTGTGATTTTCAAGCCACGCCGAGTCCGATTCCACAAAAGTCTTCTGAGGAAAACTTGAGGGACAAGTTCAATCTAAGAAGGGGGGAATGTCACAGACGAAATCCGACTAAACAAAGCGATGAGATAGCGAAATTCCAAGCGCCTTAGCATGGGTGACCATCGGGATAACATCTGGTCACTCTATCCGTTCTCAGAAACATATGATCGAAGCCTTTTCCCATTCCCACAAAGAACAGATGTTGCGACCGTTCGCGGAGAGACGCGGTCGCGAGGAAACGCGTCAGCGAGAGTCGTAAATTCTCGCTACGATTCGGCTAATCGACGCCGCGAAATGGTCGCTCCCCGCGTTTCGTTTAGGATAACCGGGGTGATTCACTGAATGCAACTTATTCTACGGTTGTAGAATAAATATATATTTGTATCACAGTAATACTTACAGTTTATATAAGGTGTCGGTTTAAATAGTATCGGAAGTTACCACTAGAATGTTCGAGTTATATCTTATACAATGTGACTGATTTGGACGCGACCGTACAGATAGTTTTCGACTGCGACTGATCGGTTAGAATGTTAGATTGCGACTTTACGATGCTTCTCAGTGAGTTCGTTGGACTGAGCGATCGTTGTAGACATGTTGACTGAATTGACGACGAAGACGAACTAACTTGATAGTGACGATGCTGTGTCGGAGGTGAGCTAAGGATGGGTGTGTCTAACGCACGGAATCATCTGATTTGTTGATGACAGTTTTTGGTTGGAGAAGTGAGGGTAATAGAAATTGTTTCTATTGGTTAGTAAGACTATCGATGGACTAGGAAGGGTATTAGCCACCCTCGATGGAAAGTTGGGAGTAGGAGGCATCGCACGTGTGAACACTTAGCGTTCACGTGTTTTCCAGACGCTAACCAGAAACCTTAGAAAACGCTTTCGTGGAAAAGCCCTTGTTTGCAATGAAAGACTTTCGCCAGAGTTTTCTGAGATTTATAGTCAGGCTGCGAGTGTTTTCAAGAGTACGCGATAAGGATGTGCGGACATCTGGCTGCCATCCGTCCGCGATGTGAGGTCCGGCTCAGGTAGAGAGTCGGCCGACGTAACATCCTCCCTCCGTTGAGAGGGTACCGATCAAAATGATGTGATTGATTTGATGAGGTGGATCTCGCATTAGACCGCGTTGCTGCTGATTAGGTCGGAGTCATCTGGTGTCGATCTGCTCGGTAGTGGTACCATCCGCTTGATGCTAGCTGGAGACAGTTGGATGGAGCATCCCTGTCGAAGAGCGATGACTCTGGATTTTGTGGCGGTTGCGATCCCTTTGCTCGTTGACATAAAGTGGTTTGCAGTGGTTGATTCCGAGGCTGATGAATGGATGCTGTTCCATTCGGAGAGTACAGATTATATCTGGAAAAATAACAGAGTTATGATAATTTGACAAGTTTGTTGTTTATGTCCTGTTCGGGAGTCCTTGGAGTCTCGACCGTCCTGATCCTTGTGGTTGTGCAGAAACTTGCGGTTGTGATTATCGACCCAGGAAGTGTCGCTGTATGCCTTGATCCTGGAGGTGTCGTGCAGCACCTCGGCCCAGGAAGAGTCATGGAACACCTCGGCCCAGGAAGTGTCATGGAACACCTCTGCCCATGAAGTGTCATTAAACGTGCCGATCTTTGGATGATCGTGGACCGTCACGGTCCTGGAAATGTAGTGGACCAGCTTGATCCAAGAGGTAGCGTTGAACGGAACTCCAGTGTTGCTTGATGCTGATTCGTCTGACACGACGCGGGGTTTTGTAGTTGATTGGGAGGCTGGGCTCCCCCCGATGAGCCGCCCGAATCGCGTTCTCACAGTGATGATCCTTGGTAGAGAATGAGCGTTGGGTGTCGCGGCGTTGGGCGTCGCGGCGTTGGACGTTGTGACTGTGACTTGCCTTGGTATTGGCGGGTGTGTTGGCGTTGTTGGAGCCAAGGGTGACTCCAGTGAGATGTTTGTGGTCTGAGACTTGTCCGATGCAGCAATCGATATGATACTCCTGCTCTCAGGTGATGCAGGCAGCAGGGTATGGGATTGATTGAACATTGCGATGCTGATTGAGGAGGAGATGCTCCTTGATGATCCGATCGTCGTGGATTTCGAAACCTCTGCTGTAGGTTTTGATTCGAAGTTGACTCTGTTGTCCTGGACGGGATTTAGTTTTTTCCGGTCCGGAGGATCGTGAGAGGTTGTCGTCAATTCGCGTGTAGGCGAAGAGTTGCGAGTGTTAGAAGTTGTCTGATTCAAGGAGTTTGCTAGCGTTGAATCAGATTGTTCCGATAATAATGTCGCGTACTTGGTCGTCGTCGAGTCGCGTGTTGGTGATGAGAGAGAGGCAAGTCGTTTCATTGCCATTGTCTTAGATGATCTGCGTGAAGGCAGTTTTTCGTTGAAGGGGAGTGCGACGATGGATCGCCCTTCGTTGATGCGTTGGACGTGATTTTGAATGTGTTCCTCGTATTGTTGATTCGCCTCTGATGTGGATTTTGTTCGTGGTTTATCGTCGAGTTCCCCAAGGCGAGTGATGTCCGCTTCGAGATCTGCTGTGGAGGTGTGAAAGACCCTTGCGGTTAATGGGAAGAATGAGCTCCCCCCGTTGACCCTTCCGAATTGTGTTTTTTGCAGGCGTCGGTCAGGGCCTGTTGGTAGTGTATCATTTGGATGTTTCAAGGTATTTCTACTTTTGCCAGGGAGTGTCGTCGCGGGTGCCCCGTTACTGGAAATGGTTCGATCCGTAATCTGAGCGTCGGATCTATGTAGAAGAGTATGATGACGTTGTCCGCATATACGGCAGGATCCGGTGGTACACTGTGAAAGTGTATGTCCTGTCATCAGACAATTGGTACATGCGGATATTTCTTCGGCGGCCCTGAAACGTTCCTCGATGGTTCTCGTTCTGAAAGTTCTGCAAGTCCAAATCTTGTGTGGTCCACGGCAAATTGAACAGAGTGATAACGGTTGCGATATGACAAATGCATGCCCGCGTGTCTGGCGCGTCGTTCTTGGAGGTTCGATGATTCGACACCGCTCGTTCAAGAATTTAAGAAATTCCTTGAATGTAGGGAATGGTGTGTGTTGTATTTTTTCTTTCCAAATGAGATAGGTCTCCCGATCTAATCTAGAGGTGCACAGATATAATAGTACGGAATCTACGGTCAGTTGTCCGAGAGCTTCTAAGGCCTTGTAATGCGCTTCGAGCTTGGTCGTGTAGGATTGCAAATCTAGATGTGCTGTACGCGATAAGAAGCCTGTGTCGATTATCTCCTGCAGGTGTCTCTCTACGATCTTCGCTGGTCTGTTATACCTTTTCTCTAATAGTTCCCACGCGACGGAATAATTTGTTGCTACGTTATTTAACGAGGATATAGTGAGAGCTGCTTCATCCGTTAAACGAGAGCGGAGATATATTAATTTTCTACAGTCGTCAATACGAGGGTTATCGTGAACCATGGAGCGAAACTGATCTGCGAAACCTGGCCAATCCTCGTAGGCTCCCGAAAAGGAGGGTAACTGAATTGTCGGCAACTCGACGGGTTCCGGCGAGGAAATGTTCGAAGTCGGACCTCGGATCGTCGGCTCTGATTGTTTGGTTGCGGTGTTAATGATGGCTGACGCGTGTCCGAAGATAGTATAGAACGTCCGTTGTAAATTCACGCGGTCCTGCTGTGTTGGGCCTTCTTCCCTATCGTCTAAGTCACACTGATTCTTTTTGAATGATGCGAATTCTATCTCTAACTCTTTCAAATTACGTTGGATGGCGTAGATAGGGGTCCCTTCCTCATAACTGTTGAGCATTGCGCGAACTGCCTCCAATTCTTTTCTGAATCCCTCTCGTTTTAGTATCAACTGTTTTGTGCGCTCTTCCAGATTGGGAGCCATGACTGATTTCGATATTTTGAAAGAGCTTATCTTAGAGTTGCGGTATGAGACCGAAGTTGTTCCGGCTGCAAGATATCGCTTGTCACTGTGCAGCGGAATGTGGTTGATGTGCGCTTCGCGAGGAAGGTGATCCTTCCCGAAGGTGACACATTGGTAGTGAAGTCGAAATGGTTGTACTTGCGATGTTGATGATTGTCCCGCTGCGGCGGGAGGTTGCGTGGTAGCGTTCCTCGACCAACGGGTTGTATCTCTTCGAAGGTGATGCACCTGACTTCGCTGGAGCGGTAACGCTTCCGCCAATTATGTTGGATTCACGTGGCACTGTATGGTCACTGATAAGTCCACTTTTTCACTGACACGTGATCCGGCTCGAAGGACCAAATGTTGCGACCGTTCGCGGAGAGACGCGGTCGCGAGGAAACGCGTCAGCGAGAGTCGTAAATTCTCGCTACGATTCGGCTAATCGACGCCGCGAAATGGTCGCTCCCCGCGTTTCGTTTAGGATAACCGGGGTGATTCACTGAATGCAACTTATTCTACGGTTGTAGAATAAATATATATTTGTATCACAGTAATACTTACAGTTTATATAAGGTGTCGGTTTAAATAGTATCGGAAGTTACCACTAGAATGTTCGAGTTATATCTTATACAATGTGACTGATTTGGACGCGACCGTACAGATAGTTTTCGACTGCGACTGATCGGTTAGAATGTTAGATTGCGACTTTACGATGCTTCTCAGTGAGTTCGTTGGACTGAGCGATCGTTGTAGACATGTTGACTGAATTGACGACGAAGACGAACTAACTTGATAGTGACGATGCTGTGTCGGAGGTGAGCTAAGGATGGGTGTGTCTAACGCACGGAATCATCTGATTTGTTGATGACAGTTTTTGGTTGGAGAAGTGAGGGTAATAGAAATTGTTTCTATTGGTTAGTAAGACTATCGATGGACTAGGAAGGGTATTAGCCACCCTCGATGGAAAGTTGGGAGTAGGAGGCATCGCACGTGTGAACACTTAGCGTTCACGTGTTTTCCAGACGCTAACCAGAAACCTTAGAAAACGCTTTCGTGGAAAAGCCCTTGTTTGCAATGAAAGACTTTCGCCAGAGTTTTCTGAGATTTATAGTCAGGCTGCGAGTGTTTTCAAGAGTACGCGATAAGGATGTGCGGACATCTGGCTGCCATCCGTCCGCGATGTGAGGTCCGGTTCAGGTAGAGAGTCGGCCGACGTAACAACAGAATTTAAATACTATCCCTAAAATCATCCAAGTTAGTCTTGAACAGTCACGCCTAGAGCTCGGAAGTGTATTGCAAACAAGAAAAAAATAAAGTTTCTTTTTTACTTAAATTTCTTTCTTATTTTACGTGACACCTGCAACGTCAGTTCCCTGCAAGAGGGTTACCATTTCTTGTTTAGCATTTATGGTACAACGCAAATGAGGAAAGTATACTTTTGCTTGAAATCCACTTGGTATTTTTTCCTATTCGTAAATATACAATAATATGAATACAGAAATGATTCACCACAGGGGATTGTTCCAGATAATTTGTATGATTTTTTTAGAATACTCCTGATCGTTGAAATATCCATCCGGTAGAAGTAAGAAAGGTCTTGGCGGGGAGACTCAGAACAATCAAATGTGCATAAAAACGTACTGAAGATCGATGACGTGTTTAATGTTTAATGTAGTTTGATGCAATTTTAAAAATTAATTTTAATGTTATTTTACAAATTTGTATCAATTATAACATTTAATAAAAATGTAATTTTCTTTGCCTGCCGTATTGTTTAGCAGTTCGAGGAGGGGGTCTATTACTTGAGCATCGATGTATATTGGTAGTGGTTTGGTGTTGTGTATTGGTTTTTCCGTTGTGTCTGGTTCCTTCTCTTGTGGTAGTACGCTGAAGGGGTTTTGTAGAGGGATTTCCTGGATCCATTGCTTGCTTTCTATTTCTGCAGCCCTCCTAGTATTTGCGTTTGTTGTTATTTTTCTTCTTTTGCTGGGAGTTATGACCTTACAGCTTTCGTCTTGTTTTGTTAGCTTGTTGTTGATGGTGTTTCCGTCTTCGCTCATCCGAGTGACATCCATTTCGGCCTCTGTGCACTCCTGGACCTCCATGCCCCTGTGTATGGCGTATGTTTCGCCGTTGTTTGATATCCTGAGCGGTGGCACTCGTTGCATTTCCCCGTTTTCCCCGTTTTTCGCACTTTCGGGGGCACTATTTTTTTTTCCACTTTCGGCTTCGACGGAGAGACCTCTCCGGGTACCTGGCACGTCTGCACTCTTCGGCAGTCAAAAGGGAACTCGGGAAGCTTAAATATGCCATCAATTCTTCTTCAGAGCTAATACTTAGTCTCATAGTTGTATTCTATTTTCTTACACCTCTTCTCGCTCCTTCCAACAAATTGTTAAAAATATCCTTATTAATGGAAACATTAGAATCTGACAGAAACGCGATTGATATCTACCTTTTACAGTAGGATATACCCACTGCCATCTGTTGATCCTCTGTTTACGACACTAATACCAAGACATAATGCAAAATATATTAACATTGATTTTGTTTGACTGCAAATAGCAGGATAAACGAACAAATAATGGAAGTAAGCATTCGCGTGAGAGTTGGATTTTCATCAGTGACGAGACGGAATTGTGTGAACGCTGTTCTCGAATGAGCTGTAATCGAAACGGATAGAAACGTTCAATAAGACGCCCTCTCTCTGTCAATATTTTTTTCGTAACATTCTACTGATCAATTTTTCGCATTCTCTTGAATACAAATCAAAGAATTATACAAAACTTTTAAATAATTTTCGAATGGCAAAAATTCTAAAGGAAATTGCTGATTGGTTGAACACAATTTTTTAATCACCGTAAACTGTAGAAAAAAGATAGGATATACAAAATGAAGAATTACCATGATATTATTTGCGCAAGCAAATTTTCAAATATTTGCGTCTTGCTAGACATTTGTAGGTTTGTAGTATACACTCATTCTTTTTAAAAATAGATATATATCATCTAATGAAATTAGAATACAACACTAGTGTAGAAAAATTTACTTACAATAGCTCTCATAATTCAACAAAATATACATCGTATTAAACTTCTAGGTCATAAGTGATATACATTATCTGACGTTAATGCAGGAAGAAGAATGTAGGTTGATCTACAAAGGAGAATAATTTATGAGATGTCTGCAAGTACAAGTTGGCACAAGCATTTATAATTTTGTAATTAATTACATAATTACTACGCAGTCTGTAAATGATAAAGCAGAGCACGAAACTTATTTACCGGATAAAAGCATTTTTTAGCATTTTGATTAAATTGCAAAAAGCTGAATAGACACCGCTTTTGATGATTTTTGGATATGTTGTAAAACTCAATATTTTGAGTAACTTTTTTCTATACACATAAGGGGTAAACTCGCTTAATGTCCGCGATATTCGTGAAGAACAACCGCTCATACTGTAGTGAACTCTGCCGGTAATGTGTGCCAATGTGACGCCAACCACATAAGAGACCAGGAAGCGCTTCAGAACCAATAGGGTGATGACGGAAATAAAGATTTGGCGGCATTCGGCGACAATATATGTCGCCGAAGCGAAGTGCCTAATGAACCCTCAATATTCCAACGGTCCTTTTGCCGAATGTTCGAGAACGCCTAACAAACGCGTGGATAGTGGGGATATTGAGGGATGACAAAGAAAAAAGAATTAGATTCCGCCGAAAGTCTAGTTGTAAGAGCTTCAGCCTTGAAAAGTCACGCCTAGAGATCGGAAGCAAATTGTAGCCAGTGCAAAACAAGTGTTAAGAAATAAATTCTCTTCTTTCTATCTTTATTTTATATTTTTTATTTAACTTGACACCAGCGTATGTGCCGGCATTGGTTTTCAAATCTATATAAGTGATAGTTTAAGAAAGTATACGGAACAGCTTATTAGCTGTTACATAATAAATGTTGCACTTTGCTCAACTTCATCTAGCTGTACATTTATGTACATGTATGGATTGAAAACATACGCATATTTATGACGCACGTTAAAAACTTCTTTGACTAATGACGTTTTTAGATAATTCGAGAAAAAAGAGAATAATTTGTAACATATTTACAATTGTAGATTGGTATAAGCAGGTATATTGGTGCACGTGCTATATGCTAGTATCTACAGGTATAATTATTATCGAGTTTATAGTAAAATAAATTACCAGAATTCTTGCTTGGTTGAAAACAGTTCTTAAATTAAAGTGTATGAATAAAGCGGGCTAGAATTGGAGCCGCCATAATCCGGTTTCGTTTACGTTTACTGACTCGTTGAATTGGACGGAAAAGAGTAAGCTACCTCTCACATGCCCTAAACCAGGGCTTCTTAAACCGAGACCCAAATGGGATCGCATAATAGAATTATGGGGTCGTGAAAATTTTTACAACTATACCAAACCAGTGAAATGGGAAATATCGATGATATCTAATATCATTTTCTATACTAATAGAATCATGAAGAATTCAGTGATTGTGGGTTATGAACCGACTTAACTATTAAGCACAGTCAAAAATATTATAAACAAGAATTATATATTACTATCGATGAACGATTGTTTTTGACAAAAGCAAGGTGTAAATTTATTCAGCAAACGCCCAGTACACCTGACAAATGTGGTATCAAACTCCAGTTATCATCCGATGTGAATAGCAAATATATTATAAACGACTTTCCCTATTTTGGAAAATATGAAGGGAGAGGACCTTCAGTTCCGCTTGGAGAATTTGTCGCTTTAAAATTAATAGTACATTAGCATACAGGGCGTGGATGAAATTTAACCATGGAAAATTTCTTTGGAAGCGTGTCGATTGCGGGTATGCAGTTACCAAAAAGAGTTACGGTTTTTCGAACAGTTCGTACAAGCAAAAGAGAATTGTTAAAATTGGCAGAACAGACAAAGCACTGTATGACACGCTTCTCGACAAAATTATATTGTTTAAACTCTTGTACTCTAACAATTTATAAATCTAAACCAAATAAAATAGTACTGATTCTCTTTCAATGCATACATCTGTAGAAATACAAAAAAAGTAATGCTCATATCCCGGAGACAATTAGAATATATATCATCAAATTAGGTGTAGGGATGATCGGTCAAATGGCCAGATAATACACTGTAAAATTTATATCTCGGAGATGGCTTCTACAAGTATTTTTCAATATCTAAGACTGAGTCGGGATAATCACAAGGATTTTACATAAAGAAACCGCGGGAGAAAAACTTTCGAGGCAAGAATGTTTATCTCTGTTGAGAGAAAAACTTACCACCGAATAGGAAAAAAGGCAATAACTATGCAAAGAAGATCCAGCAGAACCAGTAACAAATACGAATACCGCTCCACGTGAAAAGAAAATATGCAAGATAGGACATTGCAAAAACGCTAAGACTAAGAAAATTGGTCTAAAATGTAAAAAATGCATGGAAGATGTGCGATCGAGAAGCCTATAATTTGTAAAAAATGCAGTGAAAAATAATGAAATATACATTATATCTTTCTAAATGAAAGAAACTAAATTTTTTCACTGTCAAATTGGCTATTATATTCGTTCTATATCAAGAATTATAGTTGCTTTAAAGACCGGTCATTTGACAGGCCACGGTAAAAATAGGTCTATGTGGAGAATTTCATTATTATATAAGTTTCAAAGTCGTGATATTGCAACATACATTCCGGGTGGAAAGAACGGGGGAATTTGCAATGTAAATAATTATCAATCGTTTTATGACTGTAGTTCGAGAGATACAAATACTCTTGCGATTTATTGCATTCGGATATTTTTCGTTCAATCGTCATCGTGGACGGACGTCAAAGTGAAACCACGCGAGTTCGGCATTTCCATATATGCGGAACATGATTTCAACGCGAGTATCTTGAACTAGTTCAATTATTTTCTTACGCTGCTGGAATAAGTAGCACGGAAGGGTCCTTTTCGTGCGGTAAGTGTCGCTTGTTGTACATTGCCACTTGGAACAGATACGAACAGACACGAAACGGACTGTGTCAGGAGAGGTGGTCTTGCATTATTATAAAGAAATAGATATATTAATGTAATAAAATATCTCACACATCATGGTCCTGATGTCATTATGGTCATTAATGTGAGTGAATATATATTGTTGGGTTTTTAATGGTTAGAATTGCGAAATGTTGGAAATAGTAATGAAGTGACTTTATAATACGTACTATCGAACATCTTATATCTTCAGTTTGCAGGCCGGGCCGCAGTCCTGTTAAAATTATAGCGTTGCCACGGTATATTAATGGAAAAACGCGTAATTTCTTTTACATGCTAATTTATACTCGAAATTCTACTACTTCTAAATTTCACATGCTCTACCTTCACTTACTGGCTATCTCATATATGCTGCTGAAGATTCCGAACTTATACCAGTAAAAGCGCGTAGAGTCACGCACACCACTTCTCACACACTTACACTAACTCAAGATCACATCAATATTTCAGAAAATTTTGTTCATAAAGAAATCAGAATATATACTTCTGATCAGTTCTTTCGAATGCAATAAATTGTATTTCAAATATTTTCTGAATGAATCAACAGTTAATGAAGTATTTCGAGGTCGTAAATTTTATTAATTGAGCCTGTATATTGATTTACAGGTAACAATTTGTATGTTATATTATAATATTCGTTTAAACCTTTCCAAGCTATTTGAATGATAATAAAGGTGAAATATTTCTTATAGAAGAAAGAAAAGTATTGTTTAATTTTTATACTGTTTTCTTCTTTTTAAATAGCGTTTTGCATACATTAGCATTCCAAAAATCTTTGAATTCAGATATGTTTACCTTAAAAGGGGCATTTCTATAGCATCGATATTTAATGAAAACATACGTAAATTATTAATGGTTACGCATATAATTGCGTTTGGAAATTTACTTTGCAATTGAGTTGTACTGCAACAAAATCGTCCACATACACAGTTCGCGGAACAAACCATCATCGAGGAATCATTTTTCCTTTAGTATGGATTATCCTGAATTTTTTTTTTTTTTTTTTTTTTTTTAGGAAATAATGGATATATAGAAATCTTATATATAACATTATACGATACTCTTTATTTATTAATTTTCCGATGTATTTTTTCTTATTCATTTGCAGATATCTGGGTTGAAAGAGTGAAAGCCCTGTGATTTTGGTACAATGAATACAAAACTTAATGAAAACGAGATAAAGAAAAAATTCCGTAATGTGAATTCCATCGAGGGATTCTATGCCGGAAGTGGAATTCTTATTACTGGTGCGACTGGATTCGTGGGCAAAGGCCTCCTCGAAAAATTGATACGCACGTGTTCACGCATCTCTGCTATTTTTGTATTGATCCGTCCAAAACGTAACCAAATGATAGAACAACGATTTAAGAAGATAATAGATGATCCGGTTCGTAAATAATATGCTACTCGCTTTTTGGAATTTCATTATATAAGTCTCGGATTAATAAACAATTGCCAAGAAACAAATGAATTATCTTCGTAAGTTCATTTCAGCCGTTTAATGCATATATGGTGCAAGTCAATTCTTGCCTATTTGGTTCAACACGGCGATTTAAAAAACTAACTCTCATTCTGTTTTGAGCATAAATGGTATCAGTATATACTCGTTAATTTTGGGTGGGTATCATAGTAGCTAAGAATGGCCCACTCAATTCCCTACAGAAGTTTTATTTTGTCATTCACTAACTGATAATCAACTTCTTAACTTCCAACATTTTTGTACTAAACGGCTCATTTTCTGGAAAAAGATGACATAAATAACAGTGAACGTTTAAGTGAATATCGAACACATCAACAAACGCGGTTAACATCATCACTTTTGCGTACTTTCCCTTTTATGAAGTCCATCAGTGCAGCTTTTCATCTCATACATTTATTCATTTACTTAATAGATGCCATTCGAAACAAATTGGTTCATTTCTTGTTCCTTATCGATGAAGACTTTTTACAGGGTAGCAGTTTAAAATTTCAATCAATTATCTAATTTTGTATCATTAAAACTGCCTTTTTATTTGTGCTTTTCCACCCTTCTCCTATACAATCATAAAGCACGTAATACTGTCACAATACTAAAATACTGGAAGGCGTACATATATTAAAGTTATTGAAATATTGTTTCTGCTAAATATTATGCCTTTGATTGAATCTCACAAGTTCTCTCGATATTTAGCTATGTTACATTAGAATATTCCTTTTTAGTCATTAAATAATCTTAAAATTAAAAATTCAACAAGATTCTACTTGCATTTTTCCACGTGGTTCTCAAATACAGAGAATAATAACTTTTGTTAAATATTAGATAATCAGACAGCTAGTTCATTCTGCTTGGAAGAATTAATTTTGATTTGCAACAATTGATTGAATTAATGAAGAAGGAAGAATTGCTGCCGATTACAATATGTAACCAGAGAGGAAATGAGAGTGGTCACGTTCGTAGCTCTAATTTCACATAGTACAGTAGTACAGATGCTGCATTACGCGGTCAATACTGAAAAGTGATTCACGCAAGTATATTCAAAAATTTATGCAATTAGGGAACTTTCCTTCTCATTAACATAGACAAGAATCTGTTTAATTCCACGCTACAAAAAGCCTCTTTAATTGTACGGTTATACAGAAACGTTCATATAAATTTTTCTGTCCAAAATAGGTAAGTATGAGAATAACAAAATAGTGCAATAATTAGGCTATTTGCAAGGTGCCCAAGAAAGAGAAATTGATTGTTTACTATATTTTTTCTCGAGGAAATAGGAGAATATTCCCTTCCAAACGATAATGAATCAGTAAAATGAAACAGTAATTTTAATATATTTTCAATATACGATAGCGTTTTAGATTTAAAATTAGATTGACTTTCGTCGCGATAGTGTTTTCGTTGTAGTAAAATCTAAGTATCAATTGTTTAATAATAAATCGTAGCACACTGAATAAAATTTCTGATGAAATGTATGATATCTCTGACATCTGTCTTACATGCGTGCTCCTTTACAAAAACGATGAAAACAGGAAAACTAATTGATTATAGGCAAAATGTAAAGAGATGAAAATATAATGAATAATTTGTGCAACTATGTAATTGAATAAAGTAACTAACCACACTTCTATCTATCTTATCGATGGGATTAATTAATTAAATGTAAGATAAGCAGAATATATGTATTCAACAAATCAAAATAACAATTATAGTTATGTATAATAGTCAAGCTAGCTGCATGTTTTTCACACACTCTCTCACAGTCTCACACCCTCCTTTCGGGTTGTATATGACTTATATTCGGTTAATCAGTTTAACTTGCAGCACTTACTTTCGTTAGTGACGAAAATTTTTGGTCCTATGGAGTTGGATCTCTGTTAAAATTAGGAGGATTATATTAAAATGAACATTTCATATTATATTGAAAACAGACGAAACGTCTCATTTGATATCCAGCGAGAAAACAGCGAAAGATCGGAAAAAAGATTGTGCAAAGTGAAACAAGTATATAAAACCTTTCAGCGAAAATTTAAGAAATAACCAATTACAAAAAAATATATATATATAAATATAAATATAAAAATATAAATATAAAAATATAGGGCATTATGTAGCAATATTGGTAGCGAAAATTTAAATTTAGCGGACAGTCGAATATTTTTACAAAAATTTAATATATCTGTGAATTTCTTATGAATATAAAAAAAACTATTGCGCATGAAGAATACATTAAAATTATAGTATCAACTCCATCGATCTGTTATCGTTTGAAAGGGAATATTTTCACTTCTTTTCTAAAACAAACATTATAAACAATTACTTTCTCTTTCTTGGGCATCTTAGAATTAGTCTAGTTATTGTATGATTTTGTTATTCTCATACTTACACATTTCGGACAATTAAATAGGTTCTTGCAGTATTAAGCTAAATAGATACTTGTCTATGCTAATGAGGAACCAAATAGGGCAGGTCCGTAACTTTATAGGTTCTTGTATATGCTAGCGTGGATCACCTTCCAGTATTGTTCACGTGGTGCAACATTAGTCCGGGAAGAATCAGGAACATAAACGCGAGTTCTCTCATTTCCTCTTTGATATAAATTATTGTCTCATGGAGATATGATAGTTGATTATAATAATGCACGCTTAAACTGACTTATGAAAATATGTAAGCCCTGCAACATTGTATGCATATACTATGCGGGCTAGATACATTTTTTGAAACTTTGTCAGCGCTATAATGAAATGCGACTATCGTAATTATACCGAACAAATTTTAAACCAGTCTAGGAATGTATAAAAAAATTGCAAGTCAGTTTTGCGGACGTACACTTTCAACACACCATTGACCGCCTAAGCGAATAAGTAAATAAAAACTAACAACTTAACTTTCTGCGTAAAAAGAGAATTTATCCCGGATCGATCAGGAATGTGTTAAGAGAAAATTAGTATACTTCATTTATATAATTCTATGTGGGGAGATATTAATTATAATATTCTATATTGAGAACTGAGCTTATATATTATCTTCTTCAGATTTTCGATTGTGTCGGAGCACAAAACCCAACAATTTTCTATAAAATTCATCTCGTGGAGGGCGACGTGACTCTACCAAATTTAGGTCTTTCGCAAAAAGACAGAGATATGTTGATAGAGAATGTAAACATAGTGTTCCACATTGCGGCAACTATAAGTTTCCATCAGCCATTGAATACGATCGTCGATGCAAATGTGAAAGGTACCGCTAATATTATCAAACTGTGCAAGGAACTCAAGCATGTAATCAGCGTTGTCTATGTGAGCACTGCCTACAGTAATCCGAATCTATCAGACATCGAGGAAAAGGTCTACACGTAAGAATCAGTTATAATTTGTCATTTCTGAAACAACTTTTTATATATCGTGCATAACCTACTTCTAAATTTAAATAAACGATGAAAGTAATTGACAGCTTAGTATAATTTGGTTACTTATTTACCTAATTAACACTTGCAAGTTTCCATTGAAATGAAAAATACTTGTTAAAACAGGTATAGATTTAAAAAAGCTTACATAAGAAATAATCAATGACACGTGATCTGTCAATGATAAAAATTACGGATTGAAAGTTATTTTGCCTTTTACTAATTTCTTTTTCTTATTAAATTTAATGATGAACCTGTATTCTTGATACACGTACATGATAAGAACTAGACACGGATACCATTATAAATTCATATTCTAAGATGAATAAACATGATTTGAGCAGTAGAATCTAAGCAGAACTTTGTTCGTTTACTAAAAATTACAGCAAGTACTTCATCTTCGATATTTTCTATATTATTGTGTATTATTTTATTATATTCTATTATATTATTATGCATTCTATGCGTTTTTCCATTTTAAATCCTTAAATGTGTCGAATTTGCAATTTGTTAATGAATTCAGCGTGACGAATACGTTATCTTATGCTTGATAATTTTGCAGCACAAACCTAGATCCCTCTCTCGTGATAGATATATGCGACCGACAAGACAAAGAATTGATTAATCTGCTCGAAGAAAGAGTTTTAAAAACTTATCCGAACACATACACGTTCAGCAAGAATCTTGCAGAGCAGACAATATCCAACAATAGCAAAGGATTGACTGTTGCGATAGTGCGACCAAGTATAATTTCTTGCTCGCTAAAAGAACCGTACCCTGGTTGGTTGGTACCTTTTTCTGGACAAGCAGGTATTTTTATAGATATTTACAATTATAATTCCTCGTCACTTCATATCTCACTCATATCGCAAATAGCAGCGTTTCATTATATCCAAGTGATTCCGAATAATACAATTCACACGTATCACAAGACCTTAGCTCTCCATAAGTTTCATAAGAATGAAAGAAATCGGCAATAGAATAAAACTGCGACATTTCTTAACTCGCACATTCTGAAAGTTACGTACATGGAAATATATTTTTTGCGCATTGCGCTATAAAAATTAGTAAATGATACGGTTGTTTCTTTCTTTTATTAACATAATTCCGGGGATATGAAACTTTAACGTACAATCCAATTACAAGCAATTAGTTTCAGGCTAGTATAGTATAGGATTATGCCTGAAAGAAGACTAGGAGCTGAGAATGTCCAACTATTCATAAAATTCATTCATGTTTGTAATTATGCTGTTAATGGAATTAAATTAAGCATAAGAAGTGCGATGTGCCTCTCGAGACAGTAGAATATGCTTTGTTACGATGTACATAATGTATTCAACGTGAAATAACATAAAATTTTAGAGCACACGGTAATATCATTTTATGTGGCAACAAGAAGCGAATTATACTTTCGTGTAAGAGGCAATAATTTTAAGTAATTATATAATATATACGATGGATATATATTAACATTGGGCAACTTCTTCAAAGAGTGGCCAAACGCAGAAATTGACGCTGTATGCTTTCCAACATATCATAAAGAAATTGCTGATATGCTAGAAGATTGGTTATCGTTATAAAACTGTAGACTGTGGACTGTGGCTCGTGTGTTAGCTGAGATATTAGGGTCCTTCATCTTGCAGTAAAAGAAAGATTACTCTCCTATGAAAGGACAAGACTGATGACGACTGAAGGAATATATTGGAACGAGAAGTGACCAAAAGTCAAATAAGAAAGGAGATTACTCTAATTGGACGAGAAAGAAATTCTCGAATATTTTTCCACGGCTGAAACTTCCGACGATTGGAAATCCAGATTTTCATACTGTAGAAACTTTTACGGAATATGGAGTATTTAACTTCTCTTAGGTTTGAGTTGGAAAATCTACATGTAGGAAATGTTGAATGAACGGATTTTGAATTATATCTCATTACTTACAAACATCGAATAGTCGTTGACAGTACAGAACGCTAAGCGCCACGAAGAAAAATCCCGTTTGTCACTTACGACACACAGAGGGGGGAAATGACACAAACAACGCCTAAAATTACTCAGTCTTCTTGTGCGATATGAAAATTCAATTAAATCCTTTATATAAGCTTGAAATTAAAAACAAATGTAGTCAGTTATCATAATCGTTTTGATTATGAGAAACGATCTGCACAGAAGCGATTACGCTGATAAACTCCACGAATTACGATAAAAAGGGGAAACAGTTGTGACATTGCAAACGTTATTCCCTAAAATTCAAGTTAAGATATACGATCGATTATACGATTTCTTCTTTCAACAGATAAACTCATCGCTATGAGTTATTTGCGAAGTTGAACGACAAACATTTTTAGACAATGAAGTTAAAAAATTCAGAAAAATATAGTTGTAATTAATTTCTGAGAAGCTAATTAACTCTAATCTTTACCAAATCGCCATTATTTAAGCTGTGCTTGTGCTGGCAGTTACAACTACTCTTTCCATATCTGTATCGCTACATTTCGAGACAGTTGAGAATCATTAATAGCTTTTGAACCAATTTGATGTTGCAGGTATCTTCGTTACTATCGGCAAAGGAATTGCAAAAGTACTATTGGGTAAGAGAGATGTAATATCAGATGTAGTACCTATTGATTATGTAGTCGATGTGATAATGTGTGCCGCGTGGCACGTCACGCTACACATTAATAATGAGGTCAAAGTTTACAACTGTACGAGCAACGCACGTTCCATCAAGTACGGAAACGATATTTATTACATAATTTTCTCAACTAACGTAATTCAATTGTTAGGGTATCCTAAAAGCTGTGATTCATTTAAGCAACGCGATCAATAGAAACGCCAATGAATAAAGTGCATTCCAGTGTGATTAATCTACAAAAGATTATAGTAAACCTAGAAAAAGGTATTGAGAACACAAATGGATTAGAACCAGTCAGATTTCTTCTGTGAATATCGGTATATAGGATTGATTTATTCTAATGAAAGTGGATGAATCATAGAAACGTCTTTACACTTTTACTACTGTCTTCGGAAATATGAAAAGTATGTCAATTCGATGAGCAGTAACATTTTTGTGTTTACCGATTTCTTCGCAACGGCTTGACCAACCGAGATTTGCATCTCGTAGGACATGTTCTAAAATATCCCGTTATAAAATTCTTCTGTATTATTCTTTCTTTTTTCTTCTTGCGATAACCGAGTCTTGATGTATATTTGTCGATTGGGTTCAGCTATCAGAAAGATATCTTTTTTACAGGTATTTCCTCGATTGGTTTGATCCCCGATTGATTTGATTTTGCAAATGAAGTTCTCGTTACCTTTGCGTTTCTGCAAGTGCTCTTTCGTCATGTGGTTTATTGCTCAATGTCTCCATTGTACTTCGTGGCTTGAAATGTTGCTACTGCTGGAGATATCGGATGTAGCCATCGATATCTTTGAATCTGCTTCTAATTGATTCTTTGCGGAATTTTATGAGTACCGAATCCGACAATTTTCTCTCTTCCAGCTGATCTGTTGAAAGTGCTGGCTGTGGAAATATCTTTACAATTCCCATTGCACCTGTTAAACTGTCAAAAATTGCTACGTTTCGTCGCAGTTGTCACAGACCCAGAAACAGTAATTTGATAGACAGCCATCGAAGCAATAACCAGATAGTAACAGGATAGCCGCGTCTGATATACACCCAACGATAAACCCCCCCCCCCCCACCACGAAGTAACAAACCTTATTATTAGAACAAATCAGCACTCACCTTTTGTGTTATAACACTTTGAATCGTTACTCTGTTAGATTCGTACAATAAATGTTACTATTACATCTAAATTCCAAATTTTTACCTTACTTATGAAAAGTTCGAACTACGACACTAGGAGATCACCGGTGATCCGTCAATTTCGTAATTTCTTGTGTCTCCTACGTGATGCAATATAACTCATGATCCCTCATCTAACGTTATTGAATACACTCCTTCATAATTACTCTTTCATACAGTGCATTCAAAATAACAGCCTGGACGAGCGTTGCTTCAATAATTTGCTCTGCATCAGCAAATTGTTAAACGGTTGGGTTCCCAAATTAATAGAACTAATTTCTTTGCAAAAACATCTCTGAAAACACAGACAACTTTCACAGACTTAATTAAAATTTCCATTTAAATAACCAAAATTTCATTTCTATCACCACTTTATTTTCTAGATAAAGAACGAGACATTCTCTTTAAACCGAAAACTTCCTTAACGTAATGGAGATACAACTCGATTCTATGCCTAACGAAGAAAAACACATATTATTTAATCACCTTATCGATATTACGATATTGATGTGCGCGAAAAGCTGCGTGATTCCTTTGACCGTAAAGTTTATTGCCATTTTTCATTAAATCATTAATTCATAAATAATTTCTGTAGGTGATAGCAAAACAGAAAACTTTCGATCGATTTGTGCTGCATTCTGTTGCTCAATATATATCCTATTTGCACATGTTTAATGATTACACGTGTTTGAAACTTCACCCTTTACGACAGAGTGTTGTAGCATCAAGCTTTAGATATTACTAGTTTCCTTATTCAGACAAACTTCCTCTGTAACAAACTTCCAATGACTTTCCAAGCGTAATTAAATTATTACAAAAATCGACTTTCCGTTATAATTCCAATACTAAGCTTATTGAAATTCAAAATATTTACGCTACCTTTGAAATTAGCAATAATAACCAGAATGATAGTAACTTCATTTGGATTTACATTGGGATTACTGGCAACGAGAAGCTAGATTTACTCGAAAAAGAAGCGACAAACGAAATTTATACTTGCATCAGATATCAGAGTTTCATTTATAGTCAACTCGCATTAACATTTTTTGTTCAAGAACAGATTGAAAGTAGGAACGTTTTTGGATAATCTGATTCGGAACAACATTTAGAACAATATGAGCGATTTTGAGAAAAATTTCCTCCGCCGAGATATAAATAAAATATCGATCGTACATAAAAAATTTTGAGTCATTGCAGGAACTTGCAAATAAAGTTTTACAATAGTTTGCAGCAAGTTGCTAATAAAATTGTTTTCGAGCCGAGCCTTATTGCGTTACGATTAGCCCAATTATTAGGTTGCAAATTAATAAAAACTGCTTGTCTATGCGCAGTAGACTCTCCATATCTGAATTATTGAATCTGGGTACACCTACACTACGAGAATGAAAACAGACGCCGAGTATTACTAACAATGTTCCTCAGACTCTCCTTCAGCGAAGCGCTATTTTTCACTTTGTATTAGATCTTTCGTATGTGATCTTGATATTGAAGGTCTAAAAGTTAGTTATGATTTTCTTGAACCGTGTTCCGTACGAATCGTATTAAATTTAAATAAGTAATGAAAATTGCAAACCTCTTCATGCTGACTACCTAATTAGAAGTTGCAGTGATAAATAGATAATGATAGATGGAAATATTATATTTGTTATATAACCCACGTCGCATTTGAAGTTACTAATAAACATTGATAACAAAAGAAATATTGCACTAAGAATGTTGTACTCGGATTCATTTGTGTCCTCGATAAGTCGATTCAGAAAGCTGTAAATATGGTACGACTGAAATTATATAATTTTTCTTCAGATATTGCAGAATATTTTCTGACATACTCTAATAGTAATATGCGTTATTTTGAATATAATTCAATTAACTTTACAAGTGTAAATATTTCAATTTTCAAGACTTGGTGAGATCATAGATACGTTCCTGGAATGTACCAGAGAAAAACCGATGAACGATACGTTGTGGTATCCGAGTTGCACAGTAGTAGCAAACAGATATGTTTACAATGCACTGAATATACTTCTAAATGTTTTACCTGCGTTTGTCATAGATATCTTTTTAAGACTTCAAGGTGGTAAACCAATGTGAGTATTGAATCGTTTGTCAACCACGTCATAATACTCAAAAGACGACATTTCAGGGCAATGAATATGAGCAAATATTACAATAAGTTGGTCATAGCGACAAGCTACTTCAATTCGAATGAATGGTCCTTCAAAAGAGATAACACTACCAACATGATTAACAAGGTGAATACATTGGAAGACCGAAATATTGTTAAACTGGATTTGCAGGATATGGATTGGAAGAAATATTTAGCAGATTACCTGGCGGGACTTAAGAAATTTACTTTGAAGGAAGACACTCAATCTATAAACACAGCGCAGCAACGGTTATCGATGTACATATAGAAATATTTGATAAGATGACTTGATATGATATTTTCTTTTTTTTTTTTTAGATTTTACAGGATTCGTCAGATGACTAAAGGATTCGGTATAATCATTTTATTTCCGATAATGTTGGTAATAATACTGCTATGCACTGACTATTTCAATGTTATGTTTTCCGCTTGAATCAAAAACAAAGTATATCGAACATTATGGAAAAGAGCTTTAGAATAGGAACATGTCGCTACATATAAAGGGTGTCCGGCAGAGTTATATATTATATACTATACAGTAAATATATGATATATTCTTCGAATAAAAACTGCGGAAAAATGAAGTTATTTGCCGATATTGTGAATAACACACATTACAAATTGTTAAAATATATTAAATATACTAGATACTTCAGAATACTTTATTGCGTGCTTGCTAGCTACGACCGCATGCTGGCAAATAATAATGGTTAACGACTAACTAGAACAAAAGAAGAAAGTAAGGCGAGCGCATTTCCGCCGAGAACATCGATCGCGGTGGTCACGCTTATACATTTCTATTTTTATTCGAATACTTCGATACTACTAAATGGCGGAGTAGAGACTGCCAAATACGCATATACAGTGCTCTCTCAAACAACGTACGGGTAGGACACCGGTTGACCGCGTAGAATATAACCCGTGTAGTTACAATGCTCCCGCCCCGTCTTCCCTTTCCACATAAGCTGAAGTACATAATCACATACACACATTTATATTTTGCCGATGCATGTGCATAATATACACTATTCTAAATTTACACTCTCACGATCACTCGTTATATTCTTCAATATAGAACGAGCAGCAACATTGAATTCAGGCAATTGACAAACTGTTTACAGAAGATAAGGATTTTTTTTCCGCACACATATAATGAAACTGTACTTTGCAGAGACACACTGCTTGTTGGATTTCTCTTCAAGTTCCACATCAGTTCGCTATGTGTTCGAATTCGGTGCCACGGCTTCTTGTATGCAAGAAAAAGATCTGAGGTATTATGTAGTTCACACGAACGAATTCGCATTTGTTAAATGTTAAGATATTAACAATGTACTGGATCTCGCAACTACCATAAATATTGCGAGCATCGTGAAGTTAGAATCGATCGATCATTCGAAACCATTTTCATCTTCATATTCCCTTGTCTCTGGTACAAAAATCTTTAAAATATACTTCAAAAATAGCAAATGTTTACATTGTAACTAAATAGTCCGTTTGCACCGTGATTGTTCTCACTTCGTAGACGTAGTGGATCTTATCGTCAAGATAATTTAAGTTCGAAACGATCTGCACAAATGTACGCAGTGTGGAATGAATCTTTGATTGCCAGCGCCAAATGTAACAAAGATCCTTCCATAACAACATACAACGATTAGGTTGTGTGTCAATGATTGACTTATTTGTATACGTGTCATTTAATCCAATCCAATCAATGCATGATTGCCATCAATATTTTCGAGAAAGGGTTGCTAATTTCCTTATTGACACTGGAAATACCAACATTGTCTAAAATCTCACATGCATTGATTCAGGAATCATACTTACGTACGATAAAATTTTATTGAAGTCCATCATATCAATGCAAAGTTTCAGTTATTGTTAATAATGATCTTTCCATCGCCGACACCATTTTAAGAACGTTGTTTGTAGAAAAATTTACACGATATTGAAATATAGAAATGATGAGGCGAGTAGTCTTCAGATTGGTGATAAAGGAATTTTCCTTCTTTCGTCGTCTTCCTTTAATTTACCTCCTTGTACTAAAATCACATAGCCCAGTCTGTTAAGGAATCTAAAATCAAAGTAGGTCACATGAGCGAATTGATCACTGATCCAGGCGTTTACATAGGGCAAACGTTAGCTACGCTTTTTGCGATTAACATTACCCCTACCTATGTCACTGCAGCAGTACCACCCATTGCATTAGAGTAATGTGAATATAAACGTTCTGTTCGACGCTCAGCGCGGCGTGAGAATCTAGCTAATGCTCTAACTGATGCTGCTAGATAACTAATGGTAGTAGGTACTACTTGGTGGGACAGACAGCTACGCTCGTTGAACTCCGATTGGGTGGCAACGTGTCGCGAGTTGAAATCTCGCTGTCCCTGGATGCCTGGATGCCTGAATAAAAGTTTCCAGAAAGAGCCAAGTGTGGCGGGAGGACGGTGGCCTACCTTGCGCGGTTGTGGGTAGTTTATGTGGAGCACTTGCGTATTCAGATATAAAACCAGGTCGACAGCTGGACCCCGTGTGCTATTAACTGTCCCGTCCGTGGAGGCTTTAGCCGGTAAAAATTCGGCCCTGCCTTATACTCCCTGTAAGGGAGCACGAAATAGGTATGGGTTATCGCGGCGTATGACCACCACGCTGTGAGAACCCCCCCCCCCCCCCCCCGATAGATCTGATGTTTTTCCACAGTCTGATAGCGACCGATCTTGTCGGTGCTGATCCGGTGCGGAGAAATTCGAAGAAGTTGGTGGGCCCATGCTTAAAAAGACTACGCACCTCACCTTCTCATCAGTTACCCTGCACCGGCCTTGACCGAGGCAGAGTGAGAAAAAGTGAGTGGCACCAGGATTGGAATTACTTGGTAATGACAACGCGTATGTCACGAAAAAATTCAACAATTGACTAAAATAAAATAGAAAAATTGTCGATTTCCAAACAGGAGATCGAGTTCTTTATTTCCACTCAATTTATACAATAATTAAATTAAACCCTTTATAGTATTTGCGGTTCGCGACGATAGACTTTTAATATTCAGGCTGGTTCGGACTTATTCAGACTGGCTTGGATGATTTTGGGAGGAGGATTTATATTCTTTATTCGCTGGAGTGGGAAAAGGCTTTGGTCGTACTTATCATATATTTCTGAGAACGGGTAGAGTGACCGAACGCTACCCAGACGGTAGGGACACGTGATAAGGCGCTTGGAAGTTTACTATCTTATCGCATAGTTAGTCGAATTTCACCTGTGACATTCCCCTCTTCTTCAATTGAACTTGGTCCCTCAAGTTTTCTTCAGAAGACTTTTGTAGAATCAGACTCGACGTGGCTTGAAAATCACAGCTGTTTCCTCTTCTTCTTCGAGGTGGTATGCGTTGGTCGGGATATATATATGTTGGGTGTTGCGGCCAGGGCACTTGGTGCTGGTGGGGCTGTCGCATTGTGGCTGTTGATTACGGTTACATTTCGGCAGCAAAATAGATTGATACATAAATTGTTCGGTATACATTTTTTGATGCATTTGAATACTCCTATCTTGCTTAATCCGTATATACCTAGCATGTGTAATGCTATGTACCCTAATATCTGGAGCGTGGTTAGTCCCCAATACTGTATATTTTTTATTCTAAATCGAAATTATGAGTTTCTATCTCGTCGCCTATTTTATCGATCGTGGTTTTATAGCCTTGTAAATTATCTATTACCTTTGGCGGTCGCTCGTGTTTGTCTAAGAGATGAGTGAAGCTATATGTTTGGATGCAAAATTTAATTCTTTCACGGTGTCGTTCAGGAATAATAAAATTCGTTTGATCGCGTTCTTCTCGGTCTCTGTGAAACTGTCGTCGCCTATGCCTATCTTCTAGTTTGCACAAATAATTTCTTTTAATTTGTTTAACCATTTGATTCTGTCGTAATTTCCTAGTTCTGTTTTGGATAATTGATAGAAAGATTTACGGTTCGGAGTCATTTTGAGAATTTTGGGTAACGCGTCGGTAGATTTCTTCCAATCGTGATACTTTATATCGAGTTCTATGTTTAAATTTTCGCTTCGTCTGGTCAAAACGTATTCTAGATAGCGCGTCGGCTGCGGTATTATCTTTTCCTTTCGTATATTCTATGTCGTATTCGTATTCCTCTAATTTTAGTCGCCATCTCATCATAGCGTGATGAGGGGTCTTTGCAGTTCTGTAGCCATTTTAGCGCTTGGTGGTCGGTTCGAATAAGGAAATTCCGGCCTAACAGATATTGTCGGAGGCGTTTCACGGCCCATACGATTGCTAAATGTTTTTTTTTTTCGGTTGTGGAATAATTTCGTTCCGGTGGGTTCAGAGTTCGTGAGATATAACAACATGGATGTCCGTCCTGTGATAAGATTGCACCTAACCCCTCGTTACTGGCGTCGGTCGTTAATGTGAATTGTTTTGCAAGGTCTGGGAATTTTAGTACGGGTGATGAACAGAGTTTGTCTTTTAATGTCTGAAATGCTTCCTGGGTTTTATCTGTCCAATGAAATGGTGTCTCTTTCTTTGTAAGTTCAGTGAATGGCTTCCCGATTTTAGAAAAGTTTCTGATGAATTTACGGTAATAATCTGCTAGTCCTAAGAAAGATTTGATGTCTGTGGGATTACGTGGCTGTTTGAAGTTACTGACAGTTTCTAATTTTTTGGGATTTGGCTTTACAGCTTCGGCGGTTACTATATGCCCGAGATATTCTAGTTCTGGTTTGTTGAATTCGCATTTGTCCGGATGTATTTTGAGTCCGAGTTCGCGTAAGCGTTGCAATACTATCACGAGGTTGCTATTGTGCTCTTCAATCGACTGTTCGAATATTATAATGTTTAAATATACTGTTGAGATATGTATAATTTTCTGTACTGGACTGGGACAAATGCGTATTAGAGTTACTCGTATGTGAGTATCAGTGTGTGGATACATGTGTGTAAGCGTCAGAGGGCGTCTAGGCCTTTGTTAGGACAAAAGACGAAGCATCTGGAAGAGTCGGTTAGCAGTCGAGTGTAGAGAAAGTGCTGAGACGCGTGCAAGTGTGAATCGATGAATATATGAGAAATCGTCCATGAAATAAATATATTATTATTTTAATATTAATCCCCAGTGTATATTCAGTATTCCTATAACATTATTTCGGTACCAAAGATCCACAATTCTCAACATATACAAAGCAATGTTTATTTATGAGTCCTCTTAGCGCGGTATCCATCATGCGTTGGAACGTTGCAGGTGCATTCTTTAAACCGAATGGCGTTCTATTGTAATGGTAGTGTCCTTGTGGTGTGGAGAACTTCGTGTATTTCTTAGAGTCTGTGTCCATTGGGATTTGGTGGAATCCGGAGGATAAATCGAGGGCTGAGAAGAATATTGCGTTGCCTAGTTGGGATAGTATGTCGTCTATGTCAGGTAATGGGTATGCGTCTTGGTCAGTTAGCTCGTTTATTTTTCTGAAGTTTATTACGATTCGCCATTTTTGTTTCCCTGAAGCGTCTGCCTTGTTTGGTACTACCCAGACTGCTGAATTGTAAGGGGAATCGGATGGTTCTATGATGTTCTTTTGTAGCATTTCGTCCATTTGTCGTTTAATTTCCTCTTTGTGGCAATCGGGTGGTGAGTAAGATTTTGAGTTAATTACTTTATTCCGTTTTAACGTTATTGTATGTTTAACAAGGTTAGTGCATGGTAAAAGGTTAGTCTCTAGATTGAATACGTCGAGGTAAAACAGCAATATCTTTTCGATTGGTTCACGGAGAGTTTTCTCTATATGCGAGAGTCTGACTAAATATTTAAATGTGGAGACTTGTATGTATTTGAATTTTCGATAGAATTGATTATTTTGGCTGAGCACTCATCACCATTGAAAAAGCATATCGTTGTCGGTTTTCCTTCTAGGTAGACTGTTTTTGACACTGCTTCTTCCAGAGATCCGTCGTTTTCCTGTTGCAATAAGAGAATATTATCGTCAAGTTTTCCGCTCCGCTCCGCAGCAATGTTACCCTGAAACTAAAAGAACCCTGAAGCCAACGTCGCACATGTACTTATGTACATGCACTTACATCGCTTATGGTCTGTCATCGACGCATTCTTTTGTCTATGCGCTATCGATGGGCTCAGCGCTTGAGAAAACCGAAGACCAGATGTAGAGTTTTCTTAGAAGTGGCGATCACTTCAACAATTTCCAACCGTTTGTAGTTCATAGCAGCGTTAGTTGGTTTCTTTAAATCTGAATTTTCAGTATGTATATAGCAGACATAACTTCTGAAAATGTGCAACTTCAATTTTCATTACCGGCCCACATAAAAAGGTTGTAAGAAATCCTATTATTAATAGTAAGGAGCGTTACTATTATTTGCGATTCGGAACAATTGCAATTCTTTCCAAATTTTCTGGATACATTATCTAGTACGCTAATCCTTCTAACTCCTATCCTTTTAACGTCCTTCAATTTCTTTAACTATTTTAATACTGATAGAGAATAACTGACAGCTTCGAAGATGCAAACATATGGAGAGTCAGATCCTTTATGCTTCAGTCACATTTATACTGCAGTAAACTTCTCAAAGGCATTTCTTGCAGCGTCATATCTGCAGTTATAAATGATATTTACATAGCTGTTTTTTTTTTTAATTGGTGTAGTCTACTACAAAAATAAAAAGATCGATGGCTGATGACCGTACAGTAAACAGATAAGCAAGCAGTGAACGAAGCGACGAATGTGTTGGCTGTACTTACGACTGCATCATAGGAACACACATATGGGATTGAATGCCTATTAAAGGTACTTTTCTCAGTCGTATACGAATAGCAGAAATATATAAGGTCGAGTAACGGTTACATGCATGTATAGAAAAAGGTTGTTCAGAACAATGCCCCGACGACATATTAAAAAATCATCGAAATCGGTGTATGATAGGGACAACAAGTACCAAAAAGTAATCACGTCAAATTATGTTCCCTTTAACACCATTCAGTTCTCTATCTGAAACGTTTTTCATTAAAATCATTATTTATGCAATAATCGGACTGGTTTCATTTATACATGCCTCGTCGTCTCATGCCTACCGTATACATGCCTCATTTATACAAATCGTTAATGCTTTACGGCTTGTGTTACGTAATTATTGTGATAATATGGAATAAATAAAGATCGTTTTAGTGGGATCATGTTTAAATAAAGTGTCAAAAGGGTCTCAGAACTTGATAAAATTTTCGTTATGTTGTAGTAGAAAATATAGGCAGATAAATGTATTTTTAATTGATGTATGTTACGTCCCGTTATCTGGTACGGGCTGTATTGCGTCCCTCGGTCGGGACAGTCACTAGCGGGACAAACATCATAGGTCGGACCACATTAATCCTAAGGTACGGTCATAAACGAAGTACCAGTTTTTATTTTACGGGAGTCGTAGATTCCCGTTTTGATTTGATTAATCGACGCCACGAATCGATCGATCCCTTATTTCTTTTGGGATAATAAGGGTGGTTGAGTGAATATGACTCTGGTCTTAACAGGTTATATAATATATTTAAAAGATCCAACAACTTCAGTGTGATACAATGTTATGTAGGGAATGACAAACTACACATGAGTACGGTCTGAGACTGAGAAGAAAAATAACAACAAACGCAAATACTAGGAGGGTTGCAGAAATAGAAAGCAAGCAATGGATCCAGGAAATCCCTCTACAAAACCCCTTCAGCGTACTACCACAAGAGAAGGAACCAGACACAACGGAAAAACCAACACACAACACCAAACCACTACCAATATACATCGATGCTCAAGTAATAGACCCCCTCCTCGAACTGCTAAACAATACGGCAGGCAAAGAAAATTACATTTTTATTAAATGTTGTAATTGATACAAATTTGTAAAATAACATTAAAATTAATTTTTAAAATTGCATCAAACTACATTAAACATTAAACACGTCATCGATCTTCAGTACGTTTTTATGCATATTTGATTGTTCTGAGTCTCCCCGCCAAGACCTTTCTTACTTCTACCGGATGGATATTTCAACGATCAGGAGTATTCTAAAAAAATCATACAAATTATCTGGAACAATCCCCTGTGGTGAATCATTTCTGTATTCATATTATTGTATATTTACGAATAGGAAAAAATACCAAGTGGATTTCAAGCAAAAGTATACTTTCCTCATTTGCGTTGTACCATAAATGGTAAACAAGAAATAAGAAACCACCACCTAGAAAATTTTGTTCTTATTTTTAAGCATCGTGTTACGTCGGTCTTAAAAGATGGTCTTTATTTTGAAAATAACAGTCCAGAAAATTAGTTCGAGGACATACCACATGCACCAATAACGAATGAATGGTAATTCAATTTGAACAATATTTACTGATTATTTTATTTCTGAACATAAATCAATTCAAAAAATAAAATTTACCTTATTAACATGGTTAGAAATTCTATATTTATTTCTGCCATTTTCCGCCTTTTGTGTGTAGTCCTCTCTATGACTCTTTTGTAAGTACGATAAAGGAGAACTTATCGACCGATTCGGCTTTATTATTATTTAAGTATTATTAATAAATAAATTTTGAAAAAAATTTTCGTCAAGAATAAATAAGAGCCACCTTAATGTACACCCCTGTGGAATATTAGAGAAGGTACGAGCTATTTATCGGGAACTGGTCGTTGCATGACAGTTTGGGAATTCCCAGATATATGATAGGATTTTCACTGTTGAGTTAGGGAAAAAGTGTAACGTGACGTTGATGTGACGCCAACCACATGAGAGACCAGGCCGCGCTTCGGAACCGATGAGGTGATGACGGAATTAAAGATCTGGCGGCACTCGGCGACAATGTATGTCGCCGAAGCGAGGTGCTTAATGAACCCTCAATATCCCAACGGTCCTTTCGCCGAGTGTTCGAGAACGCCTAACAAACGCGTGGATAGTAGGGATATTGAGAGATGACAAAGGAAAAGAATCAGTTTCCGCCAAAAGTCAGGCTGTAGGATTTTCAGTCTTGAAAGGTCGCGCCTAGAGTTCAGAAGCAAATTGTAGCCGATGAAAAACAAGTGTTAAGAAATAAATTCTCCTTTTTTTTTAATTTTTACTTTTATCTTTTATTTACATCTTCGATCCCCTTTTTTTATTTTACGTGACATTTTTGTTTGTTCGGAAACCTAAAGACATTCATCATTTACGGAAGATAGAATTATTTGGGACTACGGTCATCCGCAACAACGAAGTAACTATCGCGAACCAAGTGGAATGACAATAAAAGGATTGTGAAAAGTGCTCGTCAGGTAAACAAGATGTCCTACCTACGTGGAAAAGGATTCAACGTGGACTACGGGTTATCCTCGACGACAAATTCACAATCTGCGAACCCAGAAGACCTTTGAAACCGGAAGCATCTACGGAAGCTAAAAAATCAAGGTAAACGCTGGATTCATTTTCTACATATAGAGTTAGGCGACCTAGCTTCGAACAAGACTCGGACTAAGAGTTAGAAATATTTAGAATGATGTTGAAAGATATGGCATCCATCGGTAGAGACGATGACAAACTGGGACAAATTATCGAAATGCTAAATAAATTAAACAAACAACAAGAAGAATACTCGCAGAACCAACTTGAAGCGCAAAAACGCGTGGACAATATAGTCCGACAAACGTACGAAGAAAATAAACAAAGGGCAAAAGAAATCGAAATATTGGGACGCGCAGTAGCCGAATTAAAGGTAGGACTGGGAGACAACCAAGCCACAATAATGACAGAAGACTTCGAATCAGTCCGCGATAATACATCTTGACGCACCCGCCCGTCGGCGCCGAGATAGAAGGCAGCGACGACGACTCGCAAATGGAACCAAGAAACGCACACCAATAACTTCTGACAGCAGAAAAAGCAGTTAAGTATATCCCGATATTAAACGGTGACGACAACATAGGTGTAGAGGATTTCATAATAGAAGTCCGATCCATGAGAAACCTTTGTTTGGAAATAGAATTATTACTAAAGGCCATTAAAGTCGAGAAAATAATAGGTAAGGTAGCGCAAAGCATTCGAAATATATGGATCGAGAACTATACCGATCCGTTAGATGCATTACGACAGAATGTAGCAGCCCAAGTAACGTCTGACGAATACGCTGTGCAGATCAGGGAACTAAGGCAAGGAAGAGACGAGTCAGTTCGATCCTTCAACATTAGATTCCGACGAGTGCTCAACAAATTGACCTGCGCAATAACCAATGACAACCCACAACCGCTAACGCGAAAAATAATGCTCGAGAAGCTAATGCAGAGAGTAAGCCGGATATATCTGTGAGGACTACGTACCGACATAGGAAGAATGGTAATACCGAGCAAACCAGCAACCCTAGTGGAGATCGAGAAAGAAGCTGGAGATATTGAAAGGTATTTACGGGAAGAAGAACGAAGACAAGTACGACCTATAAACAGACACCCAGAGAGACGACCCCAAAGCCAGTGATCAACCGCTAACCAAGTTGCTATATCACGCAGAAACCCAGGGCCGACCGATGAAAGAATGCAGACTAAGTGCTTCAAGTGTGGAAAAATAGGACACATCGCACCTCAGTGTTCAAATTTTCAGCCACCCAGCCAAAGAATCCGACCACCTTTACGGGCCAATTAAACAGAAATGGAATCGGACGACATAATGGAAGAACAAAGTTATTGGAACGAGAAATACCAACGGTCATCATTACCACAGGAAGATTGCTCACCGTACAGTTCGGAAGGAATGACGGACCAGTGACGCACTTAGACGACACAGGAGCCGGCATTAATCTAATCAAGGAAAATCGGGTGATATCGACTGTTTTTGGTACAAAGAACCGCGAACATTTTATATGGTACAACACAAATATAGAACCGACAAATATGTTATACTTAAAATATTTGGTAAAAGCCATGAATTATTCCTAGTGTCTAAGGATTTTCCATTGATTGAAGATAGTATATTAGATCTGCCATGTCTAGAAAAATACCGATACGAGATATCTAATGAAACATTGAAATTAGACAACAACACCTTGCACTTCCAGAAACCTACAGTAATCCAACCAGGAGAAAAGAGAGTTTGAACGATCTATTTGGAAGGACAACCAACGAGAGTATGTTTCTTCAACACTGGTGAGAAAAATCATGAAATTTCTAATTATATCGAAAATAGTATAGATTTAGATCAAGTTGCAAAATTCAAAGTCATTGTGAGGACAAATCATATCGAACGCGAATTTAGAGAACCCATAGAAAAGATACTAATCCACTATATAGATGTGTTCAACTTAGAGACAGACCTTTTACCTTGTACAAACTTGACGAAACACGTAATTGCACTGAAACAAAATAAAATTATTAATACCAAATCTTATAGACCCCCGGAATGCCACAAAGCAGAAATAAAGAAACAAATAAAAGAAATGTTAGGCAAAAACATTGCTGAAGAATCAGAATCACCTTACAATTCATCAGTTTGGGTAGTCTCAAAGAAAATAGACGCTTCAGGAAAACAAAAATGGAAGATAGTTATAGATTTTAGAAAACTTAACGGACTGACAGACCAAGACGCTTACCCTTTACCTGACATAGAAGACATACTGAGCCAATTAGGGAATGCGAAATTCTTTTCCGCGCTAGACTTATCCTCGGGATTTACATTCATGGACTTAAACCCATGGACTTAAATTCAAAGAAATACACCGCGTTTTCAACACCTCAGGGACACTTTCATTATAATAGAATGCCATTTGGATTAAAGAACACACCCGCGACTTTCCAACGCATGATGAACACAGCCTTGAGGGGTTTAATCAACAAACACTGTTTTGCTTACTTAGACGACATAATAATATTCGGAAATACAATTCAAAAACATAATGAAAATTTAGCAATAGTTTTGCAAAGACTTCGGGAATTGGGACTCAAGATTCAGCCGGACAAATGTGAATTCCTAAAACCAGAATTAGAGTTTTTTTTTTTTTTTATAACGTTTATTGTCCAAGAAGATGAGTATTACATGTGTATGTTATTCACAATAAACAATGAATTTCGGTTGTAGGGTGGATTAGGCAAAAGTACCGATACGCGTCGGTACGACGTAGCCATGGTCTAATATGTGTCGTGGGTTTTCGGTTTTTGCGTTTATTTTTTTGTTTTTTTTAGGTTTAAGTCGCATTGGTGCGTGATTTTTGTGTATTCTTGTGTGTGTTGTATTTTGTCCTGAAACTTGGCCGCAAAACAGGACTCCTCGGTGTATTACTTTTATGCGTTGTGGGATTTTGGTGGGGGGGGGGGATGAGTGGGAAGGGGAGGGGGATGTTAAATTATATTATTTACAATGATTATAGTATTTACATATTTACAGTACTTACATCTAGGTTACACGGTGGTAGGAATGGTTTTTTTGTCGAATTGGTAGTTTTCACTTATATTTTCTTATGGGTTTGGAATCCACCAATATTTTTTTGTGTTTCTTCTGTGTTTGTCTTTAGTGTCTTTTTGGGGGAGGGCCATGTTGTACCTCCACCTGGTGTCTGCAGTCAGTCCGTTTAAGTTTTCCTCGTAGAGTATTGTCTTTATCCCTATTTTTCTTTTTATGTGGAAAATTATTGGGATATTGTTTTGGTCTTGGAGGTAATTTTTTTCGTCTAGGTATAGGAACGCTTCTGGGGGGATGTAGCCTGTTGTCATTGTGTTTTTGTAATATAGTACGTTTGGGTATAAGTCGCTGAAGATTAGGCTGTTTTCTTTTATTTTTGACGCTTGTGCGAAATGATTTCTTGCTAGTTTTAGTATGTGACAGTCAATGCGGTGAATGTTGGCTAGGTCGTAGATTTTTTTGTTTTTTATATATTTTTTGTATCCGCTCTGTTCGGATCTGTACGCATTTTGGCAAGCTCTAATGCATTTTCTTTCGAAAACGCGGATTCTCTCCATTAGCGATGCTGGTATGTTGTACCAGATTGGGCAACCGTATGTTATAATTGGTCTAATTAGAGCTTGGTAGCATAATGTTTTTACATTGCTCTTGAGATGTTTCGAGTAAAATAGTCTTTTTGCTCTCCAGAATGCTTTATTGGCCTTGGCGAGTTGGGTTTCTATGTGTTGTTTGTAATTTAGTTTGTCATCTATGTTTATGCCTAGGTACTTTACGCAGTTTTTGTGTGGTATGATTGTCTCTTCGGATGACTTTTCTTTTAATTGGAAATTTTTGCAGTGTTTTCTTTCTGCTGGGCCGATTTCGCTGGTTTTGGGTTTGAACAGTATGCTTTCGCATTTGTTTGCGTTGATTCTTAGTTTCCATGTGTGGTAGTAATCATTGATTTTGTCGAATAGTTCTTGGAGGTCTCTGTTTATTGTTTTAGTTTTGCGGCCTGTTACGTAGATGATTAGGTCGTCTGCGAAGGCTATGGAGCGTTTGTGGGTAGATTTGTTCATGTCGAACAGGTTTAATATGTCACTGTTGTATATGTTGAAGAGTAGCGGGGAGTTTACAGTTCCTTGTTGGAGTCCGTTTTTTATGGTGAATTCTTTGTTCGATGTATGGGAACCCTCGGTCATTAGGAATGTTCTGTTTGTAATCATGTCCCATATTATTTTGATTAAGTATCTCGGGAAGTTTTTTTTTATTAATTTATAAATGAGGCCTGTAATCCAGACTGTGTCGAAGGCTTTTTCGAGATCTATTAAGCAGGCGGCTACTCGTTGTTTTGCGTTTAGTGCCCAGCAGATGTCTGACGTGAGTTTGTTTGTCGCGTGTAGTGTGGAGTGTTTGTGTCGGAAGCCAAATTGGTTTTCTGGTATAATGTTTTTTTTTTTGCAGAATGTAGTTAGGGGGTTATTGATGACTACTTCAAATACTTTGCTTATGTTGGGGAGGAGACTTATTGGTCGTAGGTTTGTGAGTGATGAGCCGTCTTTATTTTTTTTTTGTGATTGCTATTATTTTGGCTTTTTTCCACTTTTTCGGGAAGTATGCGTTGTTTAGCGCATTGTTGAATATTACTGTGTAGTACCATTTTATTTTGTTCGGTAGGTGCTTAAGTGAGATGTTCGGGATGCCGTCGAAGCCGGAGGATTTTTTATTATTTAGCTTGGCGAAGATTTTGTTTAGTTGGTTATAATTTGTAAAGTAATTTATTTCTGTTTCTGGTTGTTTGGGATTGTCTGAGGTGTTTTCGTTTGAGAACGTGCAGACTGTTTTGTTTAACGTTATGTCTTGTTCTATTTCGTTTTTGAGTTTGTTCGTTTCTGCGATGATGATTCTGTTTAATTCTTCTCGGCCCATGTGTTCGTTTTGGGTGTGTGTTTTGGAGAAGTGGGTGCCTATGATGTCTAGTTTTTCTGTTGTTTTAGTTATTATGAAGTTATTCTCGGTGTCTTTGCTGGTGTTGTGTATCTCTATACCTGCTTCTTGGATGAGGGGAGCTTTCTCTGGGGGCAATTTGAGCGGAGTGCTGGGGTTTTGTTCTTTCGGTCTGAAGATTTGATTTATTTGTGGGAACATGTTGGCTGAGTCGTTTTTGGAGATATTTTTTATTTTGTTTGTCCAGTAGAGGTTTATAGAGTATGCGAATTCTTGTTTCTGTTGTAATTTTATTTTGTGTAGTAGGTATTTTAGGTATTCTAATTCCTCTCTTTTGTCGTAAGAGTAGTTGTGTTTTATATTGTTTATTTTGGAGAGTATGTAGCTTTTGTCTCGTTGTAGTTCTTTTATTTTGTTGTTGATATATGGATCGCAAGAGTTTTTTTGTTTGAAGGTTGGGACGGATTTTTGGAGTGCGCTTTGTATGTGTTTTTCGATTTCGTCTATGTATGTGTCGATTTGTCTGTTTGTTAGGTTGACGTTGTTGTAGATATTTAGGTCGCATTTCTGTTCGAGTAGTTTTTGGAATTTTTTCCAGTTTGTTTTTTTGTAGTTGTACTTGTGGGTTTCGGTTTGTGTTTCAAGTGTCAGGTAGTCGGATGTGTTTTTGTTTATCTGTAAGAGTATGGCTTTATGGTCGCTGTCGTAGTCTAGGGTTTTGAGCGTGTTATTTGGTCGTAAGTCGTGCATCTGTTAGGCATATGTCGAGGTATGAGCCTCCTTTTGGGTAGGAGGGTAGCTCGGAGCTGTAAAGGTTTGTTTTGTAGTGTATGCTTTTATTGTCTAGCCAGTTTCTGATGAAGTTTCCTCTCGTATTGTTTAGTGGGTTTTTCCAGCTTGTGTGTTTTGCGTTAAGGTCGCCGGCTATTATGTGGAAGTTTTCTTGTTTGTCGAGCTGTAAAAGTTCGAAGAGGTTATTGAATTCGTCGTTAAATTCTTTTTCGTTTCCGTAGGTTGCGTAGGCTGCGGTGATGAGTAAGTTTTCCTTTTTGTTTATTTTTATTTTTATGGTTGTCGTCTCCAGGGTATTAAAACTTGTTATTTTGTCGTTTTGGATTTCTTTGAATTTCAGGGGGTTTTTTATGAGGATTGCCGTTCCTCCTCCTTGGATAGCGTTTGGTCTGTCGTGTCTTATTATGGAGTAGTTTTTGAAGGATACTTTGTGTCTTTTGTTCAGTTTTGTTTCTGAGATGAGTACGATGTCGGGGGTTTCTTTGTTTATTAGGGTTAGCATACTGTATCTTTTTTGGTTTGAGATTAGAGAGTTTGCATTTATTGCAATTATTTTCAGGTGTTTTAAATCTAATTTGGATGTTTTATGCTGTGTTTGTTGGTTTGGTGTGTTTTGGCTAATTGTCGACTGCGATATCTAAGGAGTTGAAGATGGTGTTGAACCTGTCTTCGTGCGATGATATTGCATTTTTTAATTCGTTGAGTTGTATTTGTTGTTGATTTAGTGCTTGGATGATACATTTTTTAAAATCTTCGAAAGCGTTTAATATTATTTGTTGAGGGATGATCTCGGTTGTAATTGGGATTTGGTTTGCTCGCGAATCTAGTTTTGGGTTTATTGTGTGAGGGGGGTTTTCGATTTCCTGCTTTGGTCTTGCTTGTTGTTTCACTGCGTCCGAGAACTTTAGTTCTGGGGTGTATTTTCGGCTTATCTGTTCTAGTCGTTTGATTTTTGTTTCTTTGTCTTTTTTGATTTTTTCTGAAAGTTTTTGGCGCAGCTCTATGATTTTGGGGCACCCTTTGTATGACGCGGGGTGTCCGTAGCTTTTGCAGTTGACGCAGAATATTTTATCCTTTGTGATTGTATCGTCTTTTTTTATTTTGCACTCGCCTGGGCCATGGGGCTCGGTGCATTTTACACAGCGGTAGATTAGGTTGCAGTTTTGTGCTGTGTGGCCTAATCGTTGGCATTTGTGGCATTGGGTAATGTCATTTTTTCTTATTTTTTCCCACGTTATTTTGTAGTAGCTTAGTCTATTTATTTTTTGTAATTTCACGACGTTGCTATTGGGGGATACCTGTACTATGTATATTGGGAGCAGTCTGTTACTTTCCCTTGACTTTCTTGTCGAGAAGCGCGATACTTTCGTAAACTGTATGTCGTCTATTTTTAATGCTTGTAAGTCTTCTAGTATTTCTGTCTCTGTGAGGTTAATGTCTAGTCCTTTTAATAGGAACGTGTGTTGTTTTTGTGCTTTTGGTGTGTATGTGTAGAACGTTGTGTTTGTTGTTATCAGTAATTCTTTTGCTTTAATGTAGTCGCTTAGATTATGTAGGTATAGAGCGTGTTTGTTTGCGTGTATTCTGTTGATGTGAAAGTTTCTGATTTTGAGAGCGTCTTGTAAGAGAGCAATGGTGTCTTTTGGGTCTTGATGCGTTATGTTGATTGGCGGGGGCCTGTTACCTTTTGTGGGTGAGGGGGCGTCCTGTTGTTCCTCTGTGGGGTGGTTGGTGGGCTGTTCCTGTTGTGCTTGTTCCATCGGTGTTTTTGTCGGTGGGGGTTGCTCTTTTGGTTTGATCAGATGAGTGTGTTGATTTTGTGGTGTCGGCGGCCTCCTAGGTGGGGCGAGGGGGCTGTTTGTTCGTGTGTCGTTTGATTTTTCTTGGGTGTGTGGTGTTCCCAATGTGGACGTAGTCCTCCTGTTTGCTTTGATTCGCATTTCATTGTTCTTCTTTCTTATGGCTTCCACGATCGCATTTTGTATTGTTGATTCTTTTGTTGACGTTGCTTGAGTGTGATTCTGTTGTTGTGGTATGGTGGTTTCTTGTGTTTGTAACACTTCAAATCTGTTTTTTGTTGGTATCACTGGTGAGGGAGGGCTTCTTGTAGTTTTCATGGTTTTGCTTTCTTTGACGGTGGGATCTTGTGTATTGTTTTCTTCTTGGATTAGAACGAGATCTTCTTCTGTGTTTTCCGGGTTGTCTGGTAGTCTTTTGGACCTTCCCACTAGCTTTGGTTGTGGGTTGAGTTTCCGCGTTTTTTGCGCGGAAAGTCTTATGCTAATGTTGTTTTCTTTGTCCGTTTTTGGCGAGATTGCTTTTCTTTTACTCGTTTTTTTTTGTTGGGATTACGGAGGGTTCCGTTTTTTTGCTTTCTGCTTCATTATCGATGTCGCCTATTTTTTTATTTATTTTGTTGTTATTTTTTTTTCCTATTTATAGCGATGGTGTCACTAATCAATTTTCCACTTTTTGTCACTTTTTTCTTTTTTTTTCACTTAGACTTTCTCTACGCGAAAGATTGTCTAGTTGGCGCGCGCACTGTTCGGGTCTGGGCCAGCTGTCCCTTTTTTTTTTTTTTAGGGCTGAGAGGTCCGTTTGGCTCGGAGGTTCGCAGTCGACTGCCAGAATTAGAGTATTTAGGACACATTGTCACATCCGAAGGAGTAAAACCAAACCCGAAGAAAATACAAGCAGTGGCAGACTTTAGAATACCGAAGAACCCGACAGAAGTCAAATCATTTTTGGGACTGGTAGGATATTACCGTAAGTTCATAAAGAACTTCTCCAAAATAGCTAAACCTATAACAGATTTAATAAAGAAGGACGTTAACTTCCATTGGACAGATAAATAACAAAACAGCTTTGAGACATTAAAACAGAGACTATGCGAAGCGCCAGTTTTAACATACCCTGACTCTACTAAGACTTTTACGCTAACGACCGACTCAAGTAACGAAGGACTAGGAGCAGTTCTTTCACAAGATGAACACCCAAGTTGTTTTATTTCTAAAACACTGAATCCACCCGAAAAGAACTATACGACGACGGAGAAAGAACTATTAGCAATAGTTTGGGCATTGAAACGACTACGACAATAATTGTTAGGACGAAAATTTATTATTAGAACAGACCATCAAGCTTTGAAATGGTTGAATAATTGCAAAGATTCATCATCTAGATCAATGCGATGGAGACTAAAACTAGAAGAGTACGAATACACAATCGAATACGTTAAATGCAAAGAAAACCCAGTCGCAGATAGCTTGTCTAGAATTCACGCGATTCAAAAAGTAGAAACCGCTGAAGGAACAGTAGTCTTAGATTTCTTACAATATTTTACGAAATGGAAAAAGAAATCAGAAATCCCAAAACGATTAGAAATAAAATCTAACGATCAATCTTTCTATCAATTAACTGAAACAAAATTAGGAGAGTTCGACGAGGCAATGTGGTTACGGAAAATCGACAACATATTACGAAATAACAAGAAAGTAGGTATAGGAGACAAGACGTTTGCAGAATTAGAAAAGAACCAGATCAAACTTATGCTTATATATTTCAATGATACCCGATATCCTGTCACTTTCGCGTGGGATCCAATCCAAGAATTAACCGAGCAAGAGATAGAGAAAATAATTCAGGAAAATCATAACGGTACGATAGGACATTTAGGGATCCAAAAGACATACCAAAGAATAAAAGAACGATATAAAATTCCATATTTATTAAATAAAGTCGAAGAGTTTATAAAGAGATGCGAAGCTTGTCAAAAGGAGAAATTAACGCGGATTAGACCACAAGAAGTACCAATAATATTTGACACACCATTACAATCTAACGACAAAATCGCTATGAACATCATAGAACCTATGACCAAAACTAAGAAAGGAAATCAATTTATACTCTCTGTTTTGTTCGTCCAGTCGCGGGGAGACGAGTCTCCGTTAGGAGCGTCAACGGGAGTCGTAAATTCCCGTTACGATCTGATGATCGACACCACGAGTAGGGCGATCCCCTGATTTCAGTTACGACAATAGGGGTGGTTAATTGAAATAACTGTAGTCTCCAGTTATCTATTTTTATTTATTTTGCCACTTTTCACAACACTTGGAACGTATATACAAATATGTTGAGATGGATATCGGTTAACGCGATGAATCCCGATATCGTATGAAATTATTAAACTAGCTTGCCGAATGATTGCAAGAACCGTCCGAAGTATGTTGATGCGAAGAATCGAATATCTCGTTCGCGTGAATTGAAGTAATGCCTCGGTGGCTATAATTGTACTTGAATGACTTGCCGATTGATGAGCAGAGACTTGACTGTCTGCTTGAATGATGAGCAGTAACTTGACTGACTGCTTTGTATAAGAGCAGAGACTTACTTGACTGTCTGCTTGAATGATGAGCAGTAACTTGACTGACTGCTTAATGGAAGAGCAGAAACTTGACTGTCTGCTTGAATGATGAGCAGTGACTTGACTGACTGCTTGACTGTCTTCTTGAATGATGAGCGCCGAGTGACTGATTGCCGAACAGTCTACTTGCTTGTTTGAGGAGTAGAAGAGCCCCGAGTGGCTGATTGCAGAACAGTGAACTAAACTGTTTGAGGAGTAGAAGAGCAGTGACTGACCCATCTCGTCTTGTTTAGGAGGAAAGCTCGGTGTGGGTGTACCCTTGATGAACTAAGAACGCGGATTCGTTGTTCACACATTTAGGTAGAATAGTGAGGGTAACGATCCGCGATGCCCATTGGTTTTTAGCCAATATTAATACATATAATGCAGGAGAAAGTCTCCTGCATATTTGGCTCATGGGTGTCCTTGTTCTTGGGAAAAACCCGCCATTAAATGGACACATCTGTTTTTTGGGAAAAACCCGCCATTTAACGGGACACATCTGCTTTCTCCGTAATTAACAAGAGAGTGCAATAAACCTAATGACTGTTCGAATGACCATCCATAAACCGAATAATATTTGTATGAATCGAAAGTAAGTTGAAAAGATTCGGTTTATGGTGGTTCCCTAATTTACTGCAGGTCAGTTTGATGAGAGATAGGCGTCGGCGGTCAGACCGAAAGGTACGTCGCACTGACCGTCTAGCGCGCCGTAACATACTCCCCCCGTTGAGAGGGTACCGATCAAAAAGATGTGTTTTGTTTGGTGAGGTGGCTCTCGAATTAGACCGCGTTGCTGCTGATTAGGTCGGAGTCATCTGGTATCGATCTGCTCGGTAGTGGTACCATCCGCTTGATGCTCCGATCTATGGAATTCGTTGCTGTTCGAACGGTAGCCATCCTGATGATGCCGTCTGCGCCGGGATGGACCTTGATGAGTCTGCCCAGTGGCCATTGCATTGGGGGAGCGTTATCGTCTCTGAGGAGGACGATGGTCCCTTCTCGAATGTCGTGACTCCCATTGCTCCATTTGTTGCGTAGAAACTTGCGGTTGTGATTATCGACTCATGAAGTGTCGATATATGCCTTGATCCTGGAGGTGTCGTGCAGCACCTCGGCCCAGGAAGTGTTATGGAACGCTTCTGCCCATGAAGTGTCATTAAACGTGCCGATCCTTGGATGATCGTGGAGCTGATTATTCTCTTCGTAATGCGAGAAGTGAGGGGATTGGTTTTGACGAAATACAGGATCGAATCATCAGATGAATCCCAGACCACACCTAGAGTTTTTAGAGGTTGATACTTGTCCAGAAGAAGCTTCTCGCTCATGTCCTGTTCGGGAAGTCCGTTCAGCAGTGCTCGATCATTTGAAGCCCATTTTCGAATGGTCAAACCGGCTAATTTGAGCAATTCCGTGAGATCTGTTCTCAATGATAGTGCCTCGTTTCTTGTGTCTGATCCTGTGAGAACATCGTCGACGTAGAAATCTCGTTGTAGGATCTTTGCTGCTTGTGGATATCGATGTCCCTCGTCGTCCGCTAATTGTCTGAGGCACCGAATGGCGAGATATGGAGCCGCTGTAAGAACGTATTGATGCGAATGGAACCTTAGGAGAATGTCGAACAGGTCCTCTTGTAGCTTAGGTCCCGTATGAAGTCGATCGTTTAATGAAACTCCGGTGGTGGACGGTGAAGATCCGTCAAACACGACTCTGAGCTTTGTGGTTTGACTGGACTCCTTGATAACACCGTGACGTGGGAGAAAATATCCTTCGTCAGTTGAATGATCCGTGGCGATTTTTGTCATATGTCCCAAATCCAAATATTCATTGATTACGGCGCGATAGTCGGCTTCGAATTGTTTGTCTCGTTGAAACCGGCGGCCGAGAGATGTGGGACGCTTCATCGCCAAGGCTATTGAGGATCCAAGCGGCGGGGTCGTTTCGTTGAATGGGAGAGCGACAATGTATCGTCCTTCATTGGTGCGTTGGACGTGACTTTGGAAATGTTCTTCGCATTGTCGATCTGCCTCTGAAATATGTGAAATTGGTGGTCCTTCGTCGATTTCCCAAAATCGAGCGAGGTCCGCTTGTAAGTCCGTCGTGGAGGTGTGAAACGCCTGTGCTGAAGCTTGCGAGGTTGGACTCCCCCCGATGACCCATCCGATTGGATGATCGTGGACCGTCACGGTCCTGGAAATGTAGTGGACTAGCTTGATCCAAGAGGTAGCGTTGAACGGAACTCCAGTGTGGCTTGATTCGTCTGTTACGACGCGGGATTTTGTAGTTGATTGGGAGGCTGGGCTCCCCCCGATGAGCCGCTCGAATCGCGTTCTCACAGTGATGATCCTTGTTAGATAACGAGCGTTGGATGTCGCGGCGTTGGGCGTCGCGACGTTGGACGTTGTGACTGTGACTTGCCTTGGATCCAAAAAACTTGCTGCCGTAGAAATGTTGGCTGGTTCGATGATGATGTCGTCATCAGGGCGAATTCGATTGTAAGATGATGGGGTGTTTCTGGATGAAAGGTAGTGTTGAGTGACTGAGTCGGCCTACAACTCGTAGCACCCCATCCTTGTCCAAAAAGGGATTGAGTCGCTGTAGCTTCCCTTTCAATGTGGACTTTTGATTGATTTGGAGTTGTCGAAGCGAATTCGGTAGTACGGCCGAAGGACCGTTGCGTTGAAGGTGCATGGCCAGCCTTGGATTTGGGATCGTTGTGATCCTCGGTATTGCCAGGATCTTTGCCGTTGAAGTTCACGATCCATGAAGTGTCGTGATATAGCTCGGCCCCTGAATTATCGTGGAACACCTCGGCCCAGGAGGTGTCGTCATACTTTTCACCGTTTTCATCGCGGCAAATGCGATTGACATGTAGCTGATTTGGAGACGCTGGAAGGAGATCTACAAATGACTGGGTGGTAGGGCTCCCCCCGATGAGCCGCCTGTAGCGCGTCTTCTTGATGATATTTGATGGTTGTGCCGGCGTGGCCCCACGATCTATAAAAGACAACATAAGTGACGACTTACCGTCTTTTTGGTTCAACTCCTTCCACCTGATTGGATACAGTGAGTTTGAATGAACAGTTGCAGACATCTGTAGCCACCCTGCTTTATTGCGTTGATGATTAATCAGTTCTGTATCCTTCTGGAGTTGTCCGTTTGGCATCGTAGTATTGTGAGGTAGAGCGCCCGATGGTTCCGCATAACCCGGGATATGCCTAAATCTCAGTGTCTGAGGGCAGTGATTAGGCAGGAAATGCGATGATGCGACCTTACTGGTGAGTTCATTAGAGGTAGGCCAGATGAACCATTTTGATTGATTTAAAGGTTTTTCGTATTCTGATGGTTTGGGCATTGGAGACCGTCCTGGTTTCGTTGGAGCCAGGGTCGACGCCCGATTGAACGTGGTGTACAAAGATTTGCCCGATGTAGCGATGTAGGCAATAAGGTAGTGATCATTCCGATTCGGATCACTCGTGCGTGTGGACTCTTTCGGCCGTAGCGAAGGCGGAGTCCTCAGGTTATTTTCTGGAGATTGAGTTTCCGGCATGATATTTGTTTCATGTGTTGCAAATGCCGTGATGCAGGATAGGTTGTTAGCCGTCGAAGTGATGATCGAGGAGAACCTGTTCCTGTATAAATCGAACATCGTGGATTCCGGAGAGGTTGTCGTTGATTTCGACTTCGGATAGACCTCGGTGCCATTGACGGAGTTTAACATGTTGTTCTCTACTTTATGAATTGCCGTGATAGGGTATGAGACATCCTGTGACGGATTCGTAGAGATCAATGGCGGAGCCGAATTGTCGTCTGATGAGATTCTCTCTTCTTCGCGATCCCGCCGATCGTGAAGGATTATCTGATTCAATGCGTCTGGTGACGTTGAATCAGATTGTTGTGATGCTGACGATGCGAACGTGGTTGTCGTCAGGTCGCGTGTCGGTGACGCGGTGCGAGTGTCGAGCGTTGAAGTCCGTGTATCATGCAACGGACTCGTCTCTGGATTTGATACGATATTCTCCATCGGCGGAGTATGAACATAGTTGTCCTGGACGGGATTCAGTTCCTTCTGATCCAGAGACTCGTGAGAGTTAGTCTTCAAATCGCGTGTAGGTGACGAACGACGAACGTTAGAAGTTATCTGATTCAAGGCGATCGGTAGCGTTGAATCAGATCGTTCAGATAATGATGACGCAAACGTGGTTGTCGTCAAATCGCGTGTAGGCGATGAGCTGCGGACTTGAGTAGTTGTCTGATTCAAACCGATTGGTAGCGTTGAATCAGATCGTTCAGGTAGCGACGATGCGAGCTTGGTTGTCAAGTCGCGTGTTGGCGAGCTGCGCGTATTATTATTATTATTATGCAATGAACTTCGCTTGTCATGCGACGGAATTGGCGCTAGATTCGATACGACTTTCTCCATCGGCGGAGTATGAACATTGTTACTGTTCTTATTGAAATCATTCTTACGTCTCTGGACACTGCTGGAAATATTGCTGCAGCGTTCCGGTGGTTTTGGATTCGCCACTGTGTTGGAGGCATCCGTTGAGGAAGAATTAATTTCGTTGAGGTTGTTCAATCGTGTTACCAGCTCTATATAAACATCCCGTAAGTCCTCAGGTTCGTTGTCGTCGATCTCAAGCAATTCGTCAAAGACAATGTTGAATCGTCTCCAAATGTCGTCAACTAGTTTTCGGTAAGTTATTAAGACGTCCTTGTTGTGCTGACCGGACAGTTCGTATTTGTTGAGTAGTCTCCTTATGCTCTTGAAATCGTCGCTTAGATCGATCCACTCCTCATGCAAGGCGGTGATTCTTGATTCGTTTGCCATTATACCGTCGAATGTGGGTATGTGAATTTCTGGCAGCTTAGTCGTTACCGGCGTGGCGGTAGTGGATGACTTGTTGTCTAATTCATGATTAGATGGCATCCGACATGTTGATTGTTGCTTTTTGCTTGCGATGTTGTGGATTCGCGAGCTCAGCTCAGCATAATCCTTCCAGGCTTGCCTTTCCTGTGCGAGGTCCTCGTCATCTAATTCGTCTAATTCTTGTTGGCAGGATTGAAATCTCTGCCACGCATACTCAAGCTGGGATTGAAGTGCACTCACAGACTTGATGTGTGATGCGACGGGTTGATCGGACTCCTCGATGCTTTCCCTTAGATGCTTGATGGCAGCTTTAAACTGCTTATCGCGCCTTCTTTTGACTTTATTGGCTTTGGCGCTGATCGACATTATTATTGACTGAGTTGAAATAGAAACTCCTCAAGTTTTGTTTTATGACGTCCAAGCGTGGAATGGCTGTGGGATCACGTGGCACTGTATGTTCACCGTTTGGAACACCTTTCGCTGGCACGTGAATCCGGCTCGAAGGACCAATGTTTTGTTCGTGCAGTCGCGGGGAGACGAGTCTCCGTTAGGAGCGTCAACGGGAGTCGTAAATTCCCGTTACGATCTGATGATCGACACCACGAGTAGGGCGATCCCCTGATTTCAGTTACGACAATAGGGGTGGTTAATTGAAATAACTGTAGTCTCCAGTTATCTATTTTTATTTATTTTGCCACTTTTCACAACACTTGGAACGTATATACAAATATGTTGAGATGGATATCGGTTAACGCGATGAATCCCGATATCGTATGAAATTATTAAACTAGCTTGCCGAATGATTGCAAGAACCGTCCGAAGTATGTTGATGCGAAGAATCGAATATCTCGTTCGCGTGAATTGAAGTAATGCCTCGGTGGCTATAATTGTACTTGAATGACTTGCCGATTGATGAGCAGAGACTTGACTGTCTGCTTGAATGATGAGCAGTAACTTGACTGACTGCTTTGTATAAGAGCAGAGACTTACTTGACTGTCTGCTTGAATGATGAGCAGTAACTTGACTGACTGCTTAATGGAAGAGCAGAAACTTGACTGTCTGCTTGAATGATGAGCAGTGACTTGACTGACTGCTTGACTGTCTTCTTGAATGATGAGCGCCGAGTGACTGATTGCCGAACAGTCTACTTGCTTGTTTGAGGAGTAGAAGAGCACCGAGTAACTGATTGCAGAACAGTGAACTTGACTGTTTGAGGAGTAGAAGAGCAGTGACTGACCCATCTCGTCTTGTTTAGGAGGAAAGCTCGGTGTGGGTGTACCCTTGATGAACTAAGAACGCGGATTCGTTGTTCACACATTTAGGTAGAATAGTGAGGGTAACGATCCGCGATGCCCATTGGTTTTTAGCCAATATTAATACATATAATGCAGGAGAAAGTCTCCTGCATATTTGGCTCATGGATGTCCTTGTTCTTGGGAAAAACCCGCCATTAAATGGACACATCTGTTTTTTGGGAAAAACCCGCCATTTAACGGGACACATCTGCTTTCTCCGTAATTAACAAGAGAGTGCAATAAACCTAATGACTGTTCGAATGACCATCCATAAACCGAATAATATTTGTATGAATCGAAAGTAAGTTGAAAAGATTCGGTTTATGGTGGTTCCCTAATTTACTGCAGGTCAGTTTGATGAGAGATAGGCGTCGGCGGTCAGACCGAAAGGTACGTCGCACTGACCGTCTAGCGCGCCGTAACACTCTCAATACATGACGAACTGACAAAATATTTGATCCTAGTACCACTAAAAACACAACGGACAGAATCCATAATAAATGCACTCTTAGAACACTACATTTACATATTTTCTGCACCCAAAACAATCCTAACAGACCAGGGACAAAACTTCATTAACGAACTCATGTTAAAATTCGAAGAGGCATTTAAGATTAAACATATTAAAACTACTAGCTTCCACCCTCGGTCAAATGGATATCTAGAAAGAACACATGCCGTAGTAAAAGATCCATACAAGTCTGCATGATAATAATGACAAAGAATGGGATGAGATATTAAACTTCATATGTTTGGGTTACAACACAGCCGTACACGAAGGTACCGGATTTTCACCTTTTAAACTAACATTCGGTAGAGACGCAAATCTACCATCAGCAGTCGCGAAAACATCGAATTTAACTTACAATGATATGTTTTCACTCTGGCAAAAACAATTAAATAAATATTTAGATATCGCGAGAAAAACATTAATACACAGTAAAAAACGATACCTTCGAGACCAGAAAAGAAAGATAATACGAACTCAAACGGTATTTAAAGAAGGAGATTTTGTATTAATCCATAATGATCACAAAAGAGACAAATTAGACACTGAATGGTTAGGACCATACCGAATCCACTCTGTCAAAACCCCTTATTATGAAATCCTAATTGATAATATTATAAAGAAAATACACGGTAATCGTTTAAAACCTTACTTCCCAGGTCGACACTCCTTTTTGCCGGAATAATATCCGCGCAAATAAATATTACACCACTAGAAGGAAACTCTGTATTCATAGAAAACATAAAAAAAAAAGGATATTTGTATAGCGATACTGCCAATATTATTGTAGGATTAGACACCAACGACATACACGAGCAAATAAGCACGATAGAATTACATAAATCGACAATAAACTCACGTGCAATCAGCAAAGAATACGCTGAAGAGCTAGACGAATTACAAAATCGTATCAATATCCTGAAACAACTAGCAAAACACTTGAAAACGTTAATACACACCCGAAGCAAACGAGGTTTACTCAACATCATAGGTTCCGTATCGAAAAGTCTATTCGGAACTCTCGACGATGACGATCTTACACACATAAACTAAAACATGGACAAATTATTCGATGGCAACAATAAAATCAAGACTGTAATAGCTAATCAGACAGCACTTATTAGGAAAATTGCAAACTCGGAAAACCTAAACCACCTAGAGAAATCACATAACGATGTATTAAAACAACAACAGCAGGCAAATATCGATAGATTTATGCTTAAAATAATTATGAGACTCGACACCGCGATGCAAACTTTACACTTTCAGTTAGACGAGATACTTAACGCCATAATATTAGGCAAACAGGAAATAATTAGCCCACAAATACTCGATCCCGATGAATTTATATGTCGGAGATGAAAGGACACCGGGCCCCCCCGTTGGAATTATTTGGAAAAGCCTCAATACTGTAGCATTTACGAAATAACCCAGACACAGTCATTCGAAACTTGAGACAATGAGTTTAGGCTCGAGGCGACAACCGGTCGCCGAGCGTAGCCACGGTCACGGGATGAACGTTCCACCTAACAGAGATATAAAGTTACATAGCTTTCCTTTAAAGAATTGGCAGTACAGACACTTGACAATAAGACATTCCAACGGCCCCGCAGCTCGCCACACACAGACCCCATTCTTTGGGCGAGATGATCGCCAGATGCCGATGCATCGTTTACAGTTTATGTTCAGATAGCCTGAGGAACCGTTACAAATCTTAGGACTTAGTTAACTAAAGTCCTTCAGATTGACAAACAGTCTTTATTCTATCAGCCTGTAAATCTGTCACCTATTGCGGGAAGATATGGGAAACCTGATTTGGTCACGTACGGCGCTGCCTGCTAGGAACTCTCTCTCAAGGGCGGCTAGCATCCTTTTCTAACCGCCAACATAGAAATTGACCAATTAACAGCAACGTCTATTTCCCTCACCCTCCGAGTGGAGGCTTTCTTTGACGAATCCGATGATCTCGTGCCCTTAGGCACACCCCATCATAGTTTTCCTCTGCAGCGTCGTCGTGACGGAAAGTCATTCCTTTTCTGGCAATCTCATTAGCTAAACGCCTAGTGTGCTAGTACTATCGGAATAATCTCCATCTTAACAAAGAGTCAATCAAACGATCCTTGTATCACGAGTAGTAAGTCGAGTCCGACTTAGACTTTGAAGCAAAGTATATTCGTTATCCCGTGGACCGTGGATTCGCTATAGCGAACCTAGGGCCATTGTCATTAGCGTCCAGTTACCGCGTCCGCTTGTCAATCTCGTATCAGCCATATTTGTGTAATAAACATCTGTGCGACAACCATGAACAACACTGGTGAAGATTCATTAAACGACCTTAACGCCAACCCGACATATAGAAAACTATGCCAAAGCGTTAGGCAGCCAGACGTACAACACCGAGATCTCTGCCAAAACCGAACATTTTCAGTTTATGCTCGACATCAGTGATCTTAAAATCTTCACAATAGGTGACAAAATATTCTTTAAACTCATAGTACCTTTAGTCTCTAACACGGAATGGATTATATTACAGGTATATCCTATCCCGAGTAAGAGAAATGGAGTATTTTTGGCTCCAGTAGACGAACATCAGATATATTTAACTTCGGGACTTTCATTTATGAACACTGATATCGAATATGTCGACAAATTCTGTAAAAAACGAACCGGAACCACTATATGCAAACAAACAATACCAATCCATGATAGAAACTCGAGTACCAATTGTCACAGCGAAATAATAAACTTCAAACCTCATAACGAACATTGCCAAATAACTGTGTTTAAGATTGAAAACATTAGCTTTATACCGCTCAGAACTAGCAACAGCTACATTGCGATACCGACAAACCCGATAGAAATAGACATAATTAGCCAAACGAAACACACTTTGCAAAAACTTGACAAGCCCTCCATCATAAGAGCTAAAATTTCCTGCGATATATTGTACAAAGATGAACATGCGTATAGACAAAAAACGATGTCAAATACGAAATCAGAACTAAAATCCTAGCGCTCAAAACAAACGATAGCTTCACTCATCTGTTAGACAAACTCGAGCGAGCACTAAAGGTAATAGATTATTTACTAGGCTATAAGACCACGATCGATAAAATAGGCGACGAGATAAAAACTCTTAATTTCGAACACAGAATCAAAAGTATACAGTATTGGGGGCTAACCACGCTTCAGATATTAGGGTACATAGCATTAAGCATGCTAGGTATATACGGATTAAACAAGATAGGAGTATTCAAATGCATCAAAAAATGTATACCGAATAGGTTATGTATTAATTTATTTTGCTGCCGAAATGAAACCGTAATCAACAGGCACAATGCTACATCCCCACCAAGCGCCCCGGTCGCAACATCCAACATCTATATCCCGACCAAGTCACACCACCTCGAAGAAGAAGAGGAATCAGCTGTGATTTTCAAGCCACGCCGAGTCCGATTCCACAAAAGTCTTCTGAGGAAAACTTGAGGGACAAGTTCAATCTAAGAAGGGGGGAATGTCACAGACGAAATCCGACTAAACAAAGCGATGAGATAGCGAAATTCCAAGCGCCTTAGCATGGGTGACCATCGGGATAACATCCGGTCACTCTATCCGTTCTCAGAAACATATGATCGAAGCCTTTTCCCATTCCCACAAAGAACAGATGTTGCGACCGTTCGCGGAGAGACGCGGTCGCGAGGAAACGCGTCAGCGAGAGTCGTAAATTCTCGCTACGATTCGGCTAATCGACGCCGCGAAATGGTCGCTCCCCGCGTTTCGTTTAGGATAACCGGGGTGATTCACTGAATGCAACTTATTCTACGGTTGTAGAATAAATATATATTTGTATCACAGTAATACTTACAGTTTATATAAGGTGTCGGTTTAAATAGTATCGGAAGTTACCACTAGAATGTTCGAGTTATATCTTATACAATGTGACTGATTTGGACGCGACCGTACAGATAGTTTTCGACTGCGACTGATCGGTTAGAATGTTAGATTGCGACTTTACGATGCTTCTCAGTGAGTTCGTTGGACTGAGCGATCGTTGTAGACATGTTGACTGAATTGACGACGAAGACGAACTAACTTGATAGTGACGATGCTGTGTCGGAGGTGAGCTAAGGATGGGTGTGTCTAACGCACGGAATCATCTGATTTGTTGATGACAGTTTTTGGTTGGAGAAGTGAGGGTAATAGAAATTGTTTCTATTGGTTAGTAAGACTATCGATGGACTAGGAAGGGTATTAGCCACCCTCGATGGAAAGTTGGGAGTAGGAGGCATCGCACGTGTGAACACTTAGCGTTCACGTGTTTTCCAGACGCTAACCAGAAACCTTAGAAAACGCTTTCGTGGAAAAGCCCTTGTTTGCAATGAAAGACTTTCGCCAGAGTTTTCTGAGATTTATAGTCAGGCTGCGAGTGTTTTCAAGAGTACGCGATAAGGATGTGCGGACATCTGGCTGCCATCCGTCCGCGATGTGAGGTCCGGCTCAGGTAGAGAGTCGGCCGACGTAACATCCTCCCCCCGTTGAGAGGGTACCGATCAAAATGATGTGATTGATTTGATGAGGTGGATCTCGCATTAGACCGCGTTGCTGCTGATTAGGTCGGAGTCATCTGGTGTCGATCTGCTCGGTAGTGGTACCATCCGCTTGATGCTAGCTGGAGACAGTTGGATGGAGCATCCCTGTCGAAGAGCGATGACTCTGGATTTTGTGGCGGTTGCGATCCCTTTGCTCGTTGACATAAAGTGGTTTGCAGTGGTTGATTCCGAGGCTGATGAATGGATGCTGTTCCATTCGGAGAGTACAGATTATATCTGGAAAAATAACAGAGTTATGATAATTTGACAAGTTTGTTGTTTATGTCCTGTTCGGGAGTCCTTGGAGTCTCGACCGTCCTGATCCTTGTGGTTGTGCAGAAACTTGCGGTTGTGATTATCGACCCAGGAAGTGTCGCTGTATGCCTTGATCCTGGAGGTGTCGTGCAGCACCTCGGCCCAGGAAGAGTCATGGAACACCTCGGCCCAGGAAGTGTCATGGAACACCTCTGCCCATGAAGTGTCATTAAACGTGCCGATCTTTGGATGATCGTGGACCGTCACGGTCCTGGAAATGTAGTGGACCAGCTTGATCCAAGAGGTAGCGTTGAACGGAACTCCAGTGTTGCTTGATGCTGATTCGTCTGACACGACGCGGGGTTTTGTAGTTGATTGGGAGGCTGGGCTCCCCCCGATGAGCCGCCCGAATCGCGTTCTCACAGTGATGATCCTTGGTAGAGAATGAGCGTTGGGTGTCGCGGCGTTGGGCGTCGCGGCGTTGGACGTTGTGACTGTGACTTGCCTTGGTATTGGCGGGTGTGTTGGCGTTGTTGGAGCCAAGGGTGACTCCAGTGAGATGTTTGTGGTCTGAGACTTGTCCGATGCAGCAATCGATATGATACTCCTGCTCTCAGGTGATGCAGGCAGCAGGGTATGGGATTGATTGAACATTGCGATGCTGATTGAGGAGGAGATGCTCCTTGATGATCCGATCGTCGTGGATTTCGAAACCTCTGCTGTAGGTTTTGATTCGAAGTTGACTCTGTTGTCCTGGACGGGATTTAGTTTTTTCCGGTCCGGAGGATCGTGAGAGGTTGTCGTCAATTCGCGTGTAGGCGAAGAGTTGCGAGTGTTAGAAGTTGTCTGATTCAAGGAGTTTGCTAGCGTTGAATCAGATTGTTCCGATAATAATGTCGCGTACTTGGTCGTCGTCGAGTCGCGTGTTGGTGATGAGAGAGAGGCAAGTCGTTTCATTGCCATTGTCTTAGATGATCTGCGTGAAGGCAGTTTTTCGTTGAGGGGGAGTGCGACGATGGATCGCCCTTCGTTGATGCGTTGGACGTGATTTTGAATGTGTTCCTCGTATTGTTGATTCGCCTCTGATGTGGATTTTGTTCGTGGTTTATCGTCGAGTTCCCCAAGGCGAGTGATGTCCGCTTCGAGATCTGCTGTGGAGGTGTGAAAGACCCTTGCGGTTAATGGGAAGAATGAGCTCCCCCCGTTGACCCTTCCGAATTGTGTTTTTTGCAGGCGTCGGTCAGGGCCTGTTGGTAGTGTATCATTTGGATGTTTCAAGGTATTTCTACTTTTGCCAGGGAGTGTCGTCGCGGGTGCCCCGTTACTGGAAATGGTTCGATCCGTAATCTGAGCGTCGGATCTATGTAGAAGAGTATGATGACGTTGTCCGCATATACGGCAGGATCCGGTGGTACACTGTGAAAGTGTATGTCCTGTCATCAGACAATTGGTACATGCGGATATTTCTTCGGCGGCCCTGAAACGTTCCTCGATGGTTCTCGTTCTGAAAGTTCTGCAAGTCCAAATCTTGTGTGGTCCACGGCAAATTGAACAGAGTGATAACGGTTGCGATATGACAAATGCATGCCCGCGTGTCTGGCGCGTCGTTCTTGGAGGTTCGATGATTCGACACCGCTCGTTCAAGAATTTAAGAAATTCCTTGAATGTAGGGAATGGTGTGTGTTGTATTTTTTCTTTCCAAATGAGATAGGTCTCCCGATCTAATCTAGAGGTGCACAGATATAATAGTACGGAATCTACGGTCAGTTGTCCGAGAGCTTCTAAGGCCTTGTAATGCGCTTCGAGCTTGGTCGTGTAGGATTGCAAATCTAGATGTGCTGTACGCGATAAGAAGCCTGTGTCGATTATCTCCTGCAGGTGTCTCTCTACGATCTTCGCTGGTCTGTTATACCTTTTCTCTAATAGTTCCCACGCGACGGAATAATTTGTTGCTACGTTATTTAACGAGGATATAGTGAGAGCTGCTTCATCCGTTAAACGAGAGCGGAGATATATTAATTTTCTACAGTCGTCAATACGAGGGTTATCGTGAACCATGGAGCGAAACTGATCTGCGAAACCTGGCCAATCCTCGTAGGCTCCCGAAAAGGAGGGTAACTGAATTGTCGGCAACTCGACGGGTTCCGGCGAGGAAATGTTCGAAGTCGGACCTCGGATCGTCGGCTCTGATTGTTTGGTTGCGGTGTTAATGATGGCTGACGCGTGTCCGAAGATAGTATAGAACGTCCGTTGTAAATTCACGCGGTCCTGCTGTGTTGGGCCTTCTTCCCTATCGTCTAAGTCACACTGATTCTTTTTGAATGATGCGAATTCTATCTCTAACTCTTTCAAATTACGTTGGATGGCGTAGATAGGGGTCCCTTCCTCATAACTGTTGAGCATTGCGCGAACTGCCTCCAATTCTTTTCTGAATCCCTCTCGTTTTAGTATCAACTGTTTTGTGCGCTCTTCCAGATTGGGAGCCATGACTGATTTCGATATTTTGAAAGAGCTTATCTTAGAGTTGCGGTATGAGACCGAAGTTGTTCCGGCTGCAAGATATCGCTTGTCACTGTGCAGCGGAATGTGGTTGATGTGCGCTTCGCGAGGAAGGTGATCCTTCCCGAAGGTGACACATTGGTAGTGAAGTCGAAATGGTTGTACTTGCGATGTTGATGATTGTCCCGCTGCGGCGGGAGGTTGCGTGGTAGCGTTCCTCGACCAACGGGTTGTATCTCTTCGAAGGTGATGCACCTGACTTCGCTGGAGTGGTAACGCTTCCGCCAATTATGTTGGATTCACGTGGCACTGTATGGTCACTGATAAGTCCACTTTTTCACTGACACGTGATCCGGCTCGAAGGACCAAATGTTGCGACCGTTCGCGGAGAGACGCGGTCGCGAGGAAACGCGTCAGCGAGAGTCGTAAATTCTCGCTACGATTCGGCTAATCGACGCCGCGAAATGGTCGCTCCCCGCGTTTCGTTTAGGATAACCGGGGTGATTCACTGAATGCAACTTATTCTACGGTTGTAGAATAAATATATATTTGTATCACAGTAATACTTACAGTTTATATAAGGTGTCGGTTTAAATAGTATCGGAAGTTACCACTAGAATGTTCGAGTTATATCTTATACAATGTGACTGATTTGGACGCGACCGTACAGATAGTTTTCGACTGCGACTGATCGGTTAGAATGTTAGATTGCGACTTTACGATGCTTCTCAGTGAGTTCGTTGGACTGAGCGATCGTTGTAGACATGTTGACTGAATTGACGACGAAGACGAACTAACTTGATAGTGACGATGCTGTGTCGGAGGTGAGCTAAGGATGGGTGTGTCTAACGCACGGAATCATCTGATTTGTTGATGACAGTTTTTGGTTGGAGAAGTGAGGGTAATAGAAATTGTTTCTATTGGTTAGTAAGACTATCGATGGACTAGGAAGGGTATTAGCCACCCTCGATGGAAAGTTGGGAGTAGGAGGCATCGCACGTGTGAACACTTAGCGTTCACGTGTTTTCCAGACGCTAACCAGAAACCTTAGAAAACGCTTTCGTGGAAAAGCCCTTGTTTGCAATGAAAGACTTTCGCCAGAGTTTTCTGAGATTTATAGTCAGGCTGCGAGTGTTTTCAAGAGTACGCGATAAGGATGTGCGGACATCTGGCTGCCATCCGTCCGCGATGTGAGGTCCGGTTCAGGTAGAGAGTCGGCCGACGTAACAACAGAATTTAAATACTCTCCCTAAAATCATCCAAGTTAGTCTTGAACAGTCACGCCTAGAGCTCGGAAGTGTATTGCAAACAAGAAAAAAATAAAGTTTCTTTTTTACTTAAATTTCTTTCTTATTTTACGTGACACCTGCAACGTCAGTTCCCTGCAAGAGGGTTACCATTTCTTGTTTAGCATTTATGGTACAACGCAAATGAGGAAAGTATACTTTTGCTTGAAATCCACTTGGTATTTTTTCCTATTCGTAAATATACAATAATATGAATACAGAAATGATTCACCACAGGGGATTGTTCCAGATAATTTGTATGATTTTTTTAGAATACTCCTGATCGTTGAAATATCCATCCGGTAGAAGTAAGAAAGGTCTTGGCGGGGAGACTCAGAACAATCAAATGTGCATAAAAACGTACTGAAGATCGATGACGTGTTTAATGTTTAATGTAGTTTGATGCAATTTTAAAAATTAATTTTAATGTTATTTTACAAATTTGTATCAATTATAACATTTAATAAAAATGTAATTTTCTTTGCCTGCCGTATTGTTTAGCAGTTCGAGGAGGGGGTCTATTACTTGAGCATCGATGTATATTGGTAGTGGTTTGGTGTTGTGTATTGGTTTTTCCGTTGTGTCTGGTTCCTTCTCTTGTGGTAGTACGCTGAAGGGGTTTTGTAGAGGGATTTCCTGGATCCATTGCTTGCTTTCTATTTCTGCAACCCTCCTAGTATTTGCGTTTGTTGTTATTTTTCTTCTTTTGCTGGGAGTTATGACCTTACAGCTTTCGTCTTGTTTTGTTAGCTTGTTGTTGATGGTGTTTCCGTCTTCGCTCATCCGAGTGACATCCATTTCGGCCTCTGAGCACTCCTGGACCTCCATGCCCCTGTGTATGGCGTATGTTTCGCCGTTGTTTGATATCCTGAGCGGTGGCACTCGTTGCATTTCCCCGTTTTCCCCGTTTTTCGCACTTTCGGGGGCACTATTTTTTTTTCCACTTTCGGCTTCGACGGAGAGACCTCTCCGGGTACCTGGCACGTCTGCACTCTTCGGCAGTCAAAAGGGAACTCGGGAAGCTTAAATATGCCATCAATTCTTCTTCAGAGCTAATACTTAGTCTCATAGTTGTATTCTATTTTCTTACATCTCTTCTCGCTCCTTCCAACAAATTGTTAAAAATATCCTTATTAATGGAAACATTAGAATCTGACAGAAACGCGATTGATATCTACCTTTTACAGTAGGATATACCCACTGCCATCTGTTGATCCTCTGTTTACGACACTAATACCAAGACATAATGCAAAATATATTAACATTGATTTTGTTTGACTGCAAATAGCAGGATAAACGAACAAATAATGGAAGTAAGCATTCGCGTGAGAGTTGGATTTTCATCAGTGACGAGACGGAATTGTGTGAACGCTGTTCTCGAATGAGCTGTAATCGAAACGGATAGAAACGTTCAATAAGACGCCCTCTCTCTGTCAATATTTTTTTCGTAACATTCTACTGATCAATTTTTCGCATTCTCTTGAATACAAATCAAAGAATTATACAAAACTTTTAAATAATTTTCGAATGGCAAAAATTCTAAAGGAAATTGCTGATTGGTTGAACACAATTTTTTAATCACCGTAAACTGTAGAAAAAAGATAGGATATACAAAATGAAGAATTACCATGATATTATTTGCGCAAGCAAATTTTCAAATATTTGCGTCTTGCTAGACATTTGTAGGTTTGTAGTATACACTCATTCTTTTTAAAAATAGATATATATCATCTAATGAAATTAGAATACAACACTAGTGTAGAAAAATTTACTTACAATAGCTCTCATAATTCAACAAAATATACATCGTATTAAACTTCTAGGTCATAAGTGATATACATTATCTGACGTTAATGCAGGAAGAAGAATGTAGGTTGATCTACAAAGGAGAATAATTTATGAGATGTCTGCAAGTACAAGTTGGCACAAGCATTTATAATTTTGTAATTAATTACATAATTACTACGCAGTCTGTAAATGATAAAGCAGAGCACGAAACTTATTTACCGGATAAAAGCATTTTTTAGCATTTTGATTAAATTGCAAAAAGCTGAATAGACACCGCTTTTGATGATTTTTGGATATGTTGTAAAACTCAATATTTTGAGTAACTTTTTTCTATACACATAAGGGGTAAACTCGCTTAATGTCCGCGATATTCGTGAAGAACAACCGCTCATACTGTAGTGAACTCTGCCGGTAATGTGTGCCAATGTGACGCCAACCACATAAGAGACCAGGAAGCGCTTCAGAACCAATAGGGTGATGACGGAAATAAAGATTTGGCGGCATTCGGCGACAATATATGTCGCCGAAGCGAAGTGCCTAATGAACCCTCAATATTCCAACGGTCCTTTTGCCGAATGTTCGAGAACGCCTAACAAACGCGTGGATAGTGGGGATATTGAGGGATGACAAAGAAAAAAGAATTAGATTCCGCCGAAAGTCTAGTTGTAAGAGCTTCAGCCTTGAAAAGTCACGCCTAGAGATCGGAAGCAAATTGTAGCCAGTGCAAAACAAGTGTTAAGAAATAAATTCTCTTCTTTCTATCTTTATTTTATATTTTTTATTTAACTTGACACCAGCGTATGTGCCGGCATTGGTTTTCAAATCTATATAAGTGATAGTTTAAGAAAGTATACGGAACAGCTTATTAGCTGTTACATAATAAATGTTGCACTTTGCTCAACTTCATCTAGCTGTACATTTATGTACATGTATGGATTGAAAACATACGCATATTTATGACGCACGTTAAAAACTTCTTTGACTAATGACGTTTTTAGATAATTCGAGAAAAAAGAGAATAATTTGTAACATATTTACAATTGTAGATTGGTATAAGCAGGTATATTGGTGCACGTGCTATATGCTAGTATCTACAGGTATAATTATTATCGAGTTTATAGTAAAATAAATTACCAGAATTCTTGCTTGGTTGAAAACAGTTCTTAAATTAAAGTGTATGAATAAAGCGGGCTAGAATTGGAGCCGCCATAATCCGGTTTCGTTTACGTTTACTGACTCGTTGAATTGGACGGAAAAGAGTAAGCTACCTCTCACATGCCCTAAACCAGGGCTTCTTAAACCGAGACCCAAATGGGATCGCATAATAGAATTATGGGGTCGTGAAAATTTTTACAACTATACCAAACCAGTGAAATGGGAAATATCGATGATATCTAATATCATTTTCTATACTAATAGAATCATGAAGAATTCAGTGATTGTGGGTTATGAACCGACTTAACTATTAAGCACAGTCAAAAATATTATAAACAAGAATTATATATTACTATCGATGAACGATTGTTTTTGACAAAAGCAAGGTGTAAATTTATTCAGCAAACGCCCAGTACACCTGACAAATGTGGTATCAAACTCCAGTTATCATCCGATGTGAATAGCAAATATATTATAAACGACTTTCCCTATTTTGGAAAATATGAAGGGAGAGGACCTTCAGTTCCGCTTGGGGAATTTGTCGCTCTAAAATTAATAGTACATTAGCATACAGGGCGTGGACGGAAATAAAGATTTAAAAGATAATTGCGTTAAAATAAATAAAGATAATTGCGTTTGGAAATTTACTTTGCAAATGGGTTGTACTGCAACAAAATCGTCCACACACACAGTTCGCGGAACAAACCATCAGCGAGAAATCATTTTTCCTTTAGTATGCATTATCCTGAAGTCGACTGCGAACTTCCGGGCTAGACGGACCTCTTAGCCCCCCCCCCCCCAAAAAAGGGACATCTGTCTTAGGCCCGTTTAGTGCGCGCGTCAATCTAGGCAATCTTTCACCGAAGCGAAAGAAAAAGTGTAAGAAAAAGTGGAAAAAAAAGTGACAAAAAGTGGAAAATTTAGCAGTGACACCATCGCTATAAATAGAAAAAAAAATAAAATAAAACAAAATAAATAAAAAAATAGGTGACATCGATAATGAAGCCGAAAGCAAAAAAAAAAGGAACCCACCGTAATCCCAACAAAAAAAGCCATTGAACGAAAAATAATCTCGCCAAAAATGGCCAAAGAAATCAACAATAGCATAAGACTTTCCGCGCATAAAATGCGGAAACTCAATCCACAGCCAAACCTGGTAAGCAGGTCCAAAAGACTAGCAGGCCACCTGGAAAACACAGAAGAAGAAGATCTCTCACTAAACCAAGAAGAAAATAACACACAAGACGCCACCGTCGAAAAGAACGAAAATATGAAAAGAACAAGAAGCTCTCCCCTATCAGCAATTCCAACAAAAGACAGATTCGAAGTACTACAACCACAGGAAACCAGTTTATCACAACGGCAGGATCACCCACAATCAATTACACATCATCACACATCCGAGACAAAACAAAGGACATACGGATAAACCCCCCCACCCCACCGAGGAAGCCGACAATACCTCAAGAACAACCTACTCAACCGGTCAAATTAAAGGACCTACCCCTATCGACAAAGTCACCGAGGGAACAAGCACATCATGGACAGCCCACCAGCCACCCTACAGAGGAGCAAGCGGACGCCCCCTCACCGGCAAAAGGTAACAGGCCCCCACCAATCAACATAACTCTTCAGGAACCAAAAGACAACGTAGCACTCATACAAGATACTCTGAAAATCAGAAACTTTCACATCAACAAAATACACGCGGGCAGACACGCACTATACTTACATAATCTAAACGACTACATCAAAGCAAAAGAAATACTGATCACAACCAACACAGCATTTTACACATACACACCCAAATCACAAAAACAACACACATATTTGCTAAAAGGACTAGACAATAGCTTCACAGAGACAGAAATACTAGACGACTTACAAGCTTTACAAATAGACGACATACATTTCACGAAAGTGTCACGTTTCTTGACAAGAAAATCAAGGGAGAATAACATATTGCTCCCAATCTGCATAGTACGGATATCCCCCAACAGCAACATAGAAAAATTACTAAAAGTCAATAGACTAAATTATTTTAAAGTATCATGGGAAAAAATAAGAAAAAACGACGTTACTCAATGCCACGGATGCCAACGAATAGGTCACACAGCGCAAAACTGTAACCTAAATTGCCGCTGTGTAAAATGCACTGAGTCCCATGGTCCAGGCGAGTGCAAAATAGAAAAAAGAAGACGCAGTACACAAGGACAAAATATTCTGCGTTAACTGCAAAACCTACGTAGAGCTGCACAAAAAGCTAACCGATAAAATTAAAAAAGACAAAGAAGCAAAGATAAAAATAATTGCCCAGATAAGCCGAAAATACTCCCCAGAACTAAAGTTCTCTGACGTAGTGAAGCAACAAACAAAATTAAATCAAGTAATCGAAAATACACCGCAAACAACAAACTCAGATCCCCGCGCAAACCAAAGCTCAATTACAACCGCTAACATCCCCCAACTAACCATTATAAACGTTATTGAAAACTTTAAAAAGAGTATTCTCCAAGCGTTAAATGAACAACAAAAATAATTAGATGAAATGAAAAAAACATCGCACGAAGAAAGGTTCAACACCATCTTCAACTCTTTAAATAGCACAGATGACGAATAACCAAAATCCACTAGACCAACAACTACAACAAGAAACATAAATTAAACTTAAAACATCTGAAAATAATTGCAATAAATGCCAACTCTCTAATTTCAAACCAGAAAAGGTACAGTATGCTAACCCTAATAAATAAAGAAACCCCCGACATCGTACATATCTCAGAAACAAAATTAAACAAAAGACACAAAGTACTCTTCAAAAACTACTCTATGATAAGACACGACAGACCGAACGCTAGCCAAGGAGGAGGAACGGCAATCCTCATAAAAAACCCTCTGAAGTTCAAAGAAATCCAAAACGATAAAATAATAAGTTTCAAAATCTTAGAAACAACGATCATAAAAATAAAAATAAGCAATAAGGAAAACTTACTTATCACTGCAGCCTACGCAACCTACGGAAACTAAAAAGAATTTAACGACGAATTCAATAAACTCTTCGAACTTTTACAGCTCGACAAACAGGAAAACTACTATACAATAGCTGCCGACCTTAACGCAAAACAAACAAGCTGGAAAAACGTACTAAACAATACGAGAGGAAACTTCATTAGAAACTGGCTAGACAATAAAAGCATACACCACAAAACAAACCTTTACAGCTCCGAGCTACCCTCTTACACAAAAGGAAGCTCATACCTGGACATATGCCTTCTTTTCTTTTTTTTTTTTTTTTTTTCGTGGAGGAAATCCGCACGGACACCCGCCGCCTCTAGGGGGAAGAGCGGTGTGGTAGTGTCGGACTCCAACCGACTAAAACCTCCAGAATGACCGTCCCTATTGCGACCGAGGGGTGCCTGGGAACCGCTGTGGCGACACACCGGGCCCCCCACACACAATATTCCGTCTGTACTACGTCTCGCCCTCTCCCAGGGGCCGTCCGGATCCCCAACCGGACTGTTTGGTGCCTCCCGGGTGCTGGACGGTCCAGCACCTAACTTCATTCCCCTTCAGAGGCCGCTGCGGCTCTCCCGCGCCTCATATAGGCGCGTCCGCGGGCACCGCCGCACCCTCGTCGGCCAATCCTCTCGGGATGGGAGGCCCGCTCCCACTCCTGCTCCGCCGCCTCCTTCCGCAGCATAACTAGCTCGCAGAAGGAGGCTACGGCCTTCCTGCCCCTTTCGCTCGTCAACAGCGCTTCAAAGATCGCCGGTGGCGAGAGGGCGAATCCTATTTCCCCGATGAGAGAGTGTCGCGGCGCTGCCCACGCCGGGCAATGTTCCAGAGTGTGCTGCGCCGAGTCCACCCTTGCGTCGCAGTGATGGCAACGCGCGGTCGCCTCCTTCCCGATTCGGCGCAAATACTCGCCGAAGCATCCATGTCCCGTGAGCACCCGCGTCACTCTGTAGGTCAGGGGAGGTGCGTCTCCGTCCAGCCAAACGTCCCAGTTTGGGAGGACGGCCCCGAGGACATGGACATATGCCTAGCAGATGCGCGACTAAAATTCCAAAATCTTTGACCAAATAACACTCTCAGAACCCTAGACTATGACAACGACCATAACGCCATAGTTTTTCAGATAAGCAGGAATTCATCCAACTTCCTAACACTTGAAACACAAACCGAAACTCCCAAGTACAATTACAAAAAGGCAAACAGGAAAAAATTCCAAAACCTACTCGAACAAAAATGCGATCTAAAGATCTACAACAACGTCACCCTTACAAACAGACAAATCGACACATACATAGACGAACTAGAAAAACACATGCAAATCGCACTCCAAAAATCCGTCCCAATCTTAAAACAAGAAAACTCTTGCGAGCCCTATATCAACAATAAAAAAAAAAAACTACAACGAGACAAAAGTTACATACTCTCCAAAATAAACAATATAAAATACAACTACTCTTACGACAAAAGAGAAGAATCAGAATTCCTAAAATACCTACTACACAAAATAAAAGCACAACAAAAACAAGAATTCGCAAACTCTATAAACCACCACTGGACAAACAAAATAAAAAACATCTCCAAAACGACTCAGCCAACATATTCCAACAAATAAATCAAATCTTCAGACCAAAATTACAAAACCCCATCCCACCTCTCAAATTGCCCCCAGAGAAGAAGCGGGTATAGCGATACACAACACTAACAAAGACACCGAGGATTACTTCATAAAAACTAAAACAACAGAAAAACTAGACATCATCGGCACTCACTTCTCCAAAACACACACACACAGAACGAACACATGGGCCGAGAACAACAAAACAGAATCCTCATGGCCGAAATAAACAAACTCAAAAACGAAATAAAACAAGACATAACGCTAAATAAAACAGTCTGCACATTCTTAAACGAAAACACCTCAGATAACCCCAAACAACCAGAACCAGAAATAAACTATTTTACAAACTACAATCAACTAAACACAATCTTCTCCAAATTAAATAATAAAAATTCCTCCGGTTTCGACGACATTCCAAACATCCTACTTAAACGCCTACCGAACAAAATAAAATAGTACTACACAGTACTATTTAACAACGCACTAAACAACACATACTTCCCCAGAAAATGGAAAAAAGCCAAAATAATAGCCACCACAATAAAGAATAAGGACAGCTCATCACCCGCAATCCTACGACCTATAAGTCTCCTCCCTAACATAAGTAAAGTATACGAAGCAATCATATACAACCCCCTAACCTCCTTCTGCATAAGAAATAACATAATACCAGAAAACCAATTTGGCTTTCGATATAAACACTCCACAATCCACGAAATATACATACTAACGTTGGATATCTGCTGGGCGCTAAACGCAAAACAACGAATCGCCGCCTGCTTAATAGACCTCGAAAAAGCTTTCGACACAGTCTGAATCCCAGGTCTCATTTACAAATTGATAAAGAAAAACTTCCCCAGACACTTAATCAAAATAATCTGGGACATGATCATAAACAGAACATTCGTAATGACCGAAGGTTCTCATACATCAAATACAGAATTCGCCATAAAAAATGGATTTCAACAAGGAACAGTAAATTCTCCGTTACTCTTCAGTATTTACAATAGCAACTTACTAAATCTCTTCGATCTGAATAAATCCACTCATAAACGCTCCATAGCTTTCGCAGATGATCATCATAATCATCTACGTAACAAGCCGCAAAACCAAAACAATAAAAACAGAACTACACGAACTTTTCGACAAAATCAACGATTACTACCACACATGGAAACTAAGAATCAACGCAAACAAATGCAAAACCATACTGTTCAGACCCAAGTCGAGTGACATCGGCCCAGCAGAAAGAGAGCACTGCAAAAAATTCCAACTAAGAGAAAAAGCAAACGAAGGGGCACTCATACCGCACAAAAACTGCGTAAAATACCTGGGTATAAACATAGACGATAAACTAAACTTCAAACAAAATGGAAATCCAACTCTCCAAGGCTAATAAAGCGTTCTGAAAAGCAAAAAGACTATTTTACTCGAAACATCTCAAGAGCAAAGTAAAAATTCTAGGCTACCAAGCTCTAATCAGACCGATCATATCCTACGGCTGCCCAATCTCGTACAACATACCAGCCTCCCTAATGGAGAGAATTCGCGTTTTCGAAAGAAAATGCATTAAAGCTTGCCTGAATGCTTACAGATCCGAACACAGCGGAATCAAAAAATATATAAAAAACAAAAAAATCTAGGACCTAGCCAACATTTACCGCATAGACTGTCACATCTTAAAACTAATAAGAAACCACTTCGCGCAAGCGGCAAAAATAAAAGAAAACAGCCTAATCTTCAGCTGCTTATTCCCAAATGACCCATATTACAAAAACACACTGACAACAGGCTACATCCCCCCAGAAGCGTTCCCATACCCGGACGAAAAGAACTACCTCCAAGACCAAAATAATATCCCGATAATTTACCACATAGAAAGAAAAATAGGGATCAAAACTACACTCTACCAGGAAAACTTAAACGGACAGACCGCAGACACCAGGTGGAGATATAACATGGCCCTCCCTCTAAAAGACACTAAAGACAAGCACAGAAAAAACACAGAGAAATATTGGTGGATACCAAATCCATAATAAAATAAGAGGGAAAACCATTAAATCGACAAAAGTCAATTCTGCCTCCGTGTAACCTAGGTGTAAACTTTGTAAATATTGTAAATATTGTAAATAAACCTATTTAACATATCCCCTCCCCCTCCCTCTCATCCCGCTCCGCCACAAAGTCCCACAGTACACAAAAAGTAAACTACCGAAGCGTCCTGTTTTGCGGTCAAGTTTTCAGGACAAAAATAACAACTAAAAAGAAGACCACACAAAAGCTCCGCTCCCCAGCGGCTTAAATCCAAAAAACTGAACACAAGAATGGAAACACAAAAAATTGTAAAAACTCCGACACATAATATAGTATGGCTACGTCGTACCGTCGCGTATCGGTACTTTTGCCTAACCCATATTATTAAAGTTCATAGTTTATTGTGAATTACTAACATGTATTTAAAAAAAAATCTCGGCATCAATAAATGTTATTAAAAAAAAAGCACTCGTTTTCGTCCGATCACGAAAGTTGAGCAGCACTGGGCACGGATAGTACTTAAGATGGGTGACCGCTTGGGAACTCCGTGTGGTGTGTTGGCTTTTTTTATTTTCTTTCCATATTTTTCATTTCTTTTTAATGACCAATGATCGTATACACCAAGAAAAAAGTATTAGGTTTGGATAAGAACCTATTTTTCGGCCGGCGTGAGACGGTCGGTCAAACTAGTACGTACTAATTCATGACGAATTTAACTATAGCACCTGATGATAAGCATGCGCAAAAAATACAATCCAATTAGCGGCCAGCTAAGGAACTGGTTGAGGGGGAAAAATCGTATTTATGACGATGACTTTGCCGATCCCCTGTGCGAATTTTTGTGCTGCCGTTTTTATCGTCATAACAACATAGATTAGATGGCATTGCCACGTGAAATAATAGTAAAAAAAAAGAAATCGAAGATGAAAAATAATAATGAAAAAAATAGAATGTATTTCTTAACGCTTTGTTTACACTGATTGCAATTCATTTCCGAACTCCAGCCGTGAATTTTTAAGACTGAAGCTATTACAACTTGACTTTCGGTGGAATCCCATTCTTTTCTTTTTCACCTCTCAATTTCTCCACTATCCACGCATTTGTTAAGCTTCCGCGACCTTTGCCATGCACGCCTTCTTCTCGAACATTCGGCAAAATGAATGTTGGGATATTGATGGTTCATTAGGCACTTCGTTTCGGCGACATGCAGTGTCGCCGAGTGCCGCCAGATCTTTAATTCCGTCATCCGCCCATCGGTTCCGAAGCGCGACCTGCTCTCTGATGTGCTTGGCGTCACACACTTCGATGTAATTTAGTGGGTTGTTCCGTGACGTTTTTAGTATCGCATATTTAACGCCCATACAAGTATCACGTTAAAGACACGGGGAGTGGTAAAATTAAGAAATCTGATCGTTCCTTCGCGTAGTTCGAATGATTTCGCATAGGTTTAAACGTTTCACGAGCAAGAGAAGAAAAATTCAGACTTTAGATATGCTGGTAGAGTTTATTATGTGAATTAAACGGAATGACGGTTTTGAATGGTAGAACAGAGTGTCGTGAGCTGATTTTGGAAAGGTTTACATACTGTGGATTTGGCTCTTATGGAAGGAGTGTCGCCGGGGCATAGGTCAGAGGTGGTCATGCTGCTACTCGGACATTGTCTACGTTGTTGTTTCGATGGCTTACAGAATGATCCTTAGATCTCTCTGGTTTTTCTATTGCTAATTTACGACTCTGTTTTTTTTTTTATTTTATTTTGGTTATTTTACAATTTGTCCTTGCGAACATTTGGTAAAGTGTTATATCTTGTTGGTGAAGAAAAAAAATATAAATAAAAAGTAATATAGCATGTGGGCGGTTACCCCCAGCGGGGTACCAGCTTTGTTTTTTTTTTTTCTAAGTTATATTCTTTTATGAGGTCTATTGGGTGTTTCCTTTTTAGTCTTCTTGCGATGTTTGTTGTGTTGCACGTTTCAACTGCCAGTTGGTTCGGGTGCTTTTCTATTCTTGTTCTGTATCTTGTTGCGAATCTGGTAATCTCCTCCTTGACCGTTGGTATTCCGAGGTCTTTCCTTATGTCCTCGTTTCTAACGTACCACGGTGCGTTTACCATTGTTCTAAGGATTTTGGCTTGGATTGTTTCTATTTTGTTTATGTGGCTCATTGCTGCTGTTCCCCATAGTGGAATTCCGTATGTCCAGATTGGCTTTATGATTATTTTGTATATTTTCAGTTTGTTTTCTGTGCTTAGTTTGGATTTTCGGCTTGTTAGCCAGTGCATTTGTCTCCTTGCTATCTGTATCTTGTCTATTATTGATTTGATGTGCTGTTTCCATGTGAAGTGTGTATCTATGTGAAGTCCAAGGTATTTGACTTGCCTTGTTTGTGTTATTTGCGTGCCGTTCAGGAAGATGTTTGGTGTTATCTGTTTTCTCAATGTGAATGTAATGTGGTTGCATTTGTTAGGATTAGCTTTGATTTGTTTGTCCTGTAGCCACTTTTCTATTTTTGTGATGTGCTCTTGTAGTATTGTGGCTGCTGTTACAGGGTTAGTGTGCATGACTAGCACGGCTGTGTCGTCCGCGAATGTCAGTATTTTGCTATTGGTAGTTGTTGGAATGTTGGCCGTGTATAATGTGTATAGTATGGGTCCTATGACGCTTCCTTGTGGAACACCTGCTTTGATGTCTTTTGCTTCGGAGTGTGCGTCCTTGATTTTTACTGTGAAGGTTCTGTTGCTTATGTATGATTTTATTATTTGGTATATTTTTTCCGGGAATTGTTTCTTGATTGTTTGTATTAGGCTTTCGTGGTTTATTTTGTCGAAAGCTTTCTCTATGTCCATGAATAGGACTGTACAATATTGTTTGTTTTCTATTGTGTGTATTATTTCGTTGACAAGCCTGTGCATTTGTTCTATGGTGGAGTGTTTATTTCTGAATCCAAATTGATGGTCTGGTATTAGTTTTTCCTTCTCTATTATTGGTTTTAGTCGGGCGTATATTACTTTTTCTAGTATTTTGGAGAGCACGGGGAGTAGTGATATTGGTCTGTAGGATGTTGCTTCATGTGGGTCTTTGCCTGGTTTGGGTAACATTATGATCTGTGCCTGTTTCCATAATTTAGGATAGTATTGTATTCTTAGTATTGCATTGAATATTATTGTGATTAGCCGTATCGCTTTTGGAGGGAGGTTTTTCAATATTTTGCCATTGATTAGATCGATTCCTGGTGCTTTGTTATTTTTTGTTTTTTCTATTATATTTCTTATTTCTTGTGCTGTTGTTTTGGGTATGGTGTATTGCTTGTCGATTGCAGTGCTAGTGGCTATCGCGTCGTCGTCCGTATGGCTGTTGTGGTTGCTGTTATTGATGTTGTGTGGTGTAAATGTGTTGCATAGGTGGATGGAAAATTCTTCGGCTTGCTCTTCGTTGCTTCTTGCCCATGTGTTGTCTGCTTTTCTGATTGCTGGGGCTGGTTTTATCGCCTTCTTTATTTTTTTTTGTGGCTTTCCATAGTGAGTAGTTGTAGTTCTCGTGTGCAGATAGTGACTCTATGAACTTTGTGAATTCGTTGTTGTTGTGCTCTTTTATTTCGTTTTTTATTTCCTTTGCGAGTTTGTTTAGGTGTTTTTTGTTTTCTTTTGTTCTATGTTTTTGCCATTTTGCTTTCGCTTTTCTTTTATCTCTAATTTTTTCGAGGATGTCTGATGGGATTTGTTTTGTTGGTCTAGTGGTAGTTGCTGGTTTTGTGGTTGCCCGTGCTGCCTCTTGTATAGTTTTTGTAAGTGTTGTTGTTCACAGCTTGTTCGATGTGTTGGGGCGTTTTCAGTGGGATGTTGCAGTTGATTTTGCTTTCAATTATTTCTTTGAAGGTTTGGCAATTAGTGGATTTGTTGCATAATGTCTCTGAGTTATTGTAAAGTATTGGCTTGCTTCTGTATGTTATTATTACGGGTGTATGGTCGGAGCTAAGCTCGAGGCTGGATGCTATATTTATTTTATTTCCATTTAATCCCTTTGTGACTGCAAAGTCGAGTAGGTCAGGGATTTTGCTCAGGTCTGTCGGCCAGTATGTCGGTCTTCCTGTGGATAATATATTGAGATTGTTTTTCCTGATGTGTTTTTCCAGGGTTTGTATCGTCGCTCATTCGAGTAATATCCATTTCGGTTTCTGTAGATTCTTGTATTTCCATGTTTTTGTGTACGGCGTATGTTTCGCCGTTGTTTGATATCCTGAGCGGTGGCATTCGTTGCATTTCCTCGTTTTCCCCGCTTTTCGCAATTTCGGGAACACTTTCTCTCCACGTTCGGTTTCGAAGGAGAGACCTCTCCGGGCACCCGGCACGTCTGCACTCTTCGGCAGTCAAAAGGGAACCAATTTACGACTCTGTGACACAAGCATATGCCACTACACTGTCCACACTATGCTCCTATGGATTTCCACGAGTAAGCGGATTTAAAGTTCAATGTACTATGTCTTTTACAAAACGTCGCGTGGGGTTCTTTATGTCTCTGAATACCACTTTGACTGCCACGACACCCGTATTATGGTGTCAGCAAAGTTTCTGGTAGGGCCGTGTAATCCGTATTCGGGTGTCGCATATTTGACTACTTGCAAAGGATCGTCGTAGGAATTTGAAAAGATATTCCATAATAATAAAACTGTTGAATTGTTATAATGGTTTATTAAAAAAATTATTTAGAATGTAAAACTTTAAAGCACTCTATACATAGCTGAGAGTGGTTGGGGCAATTTGGACAATCAGTTGTTGTTTTCTTTAAATTCTTTTGTGTCTTTGTTTGTTTGACATCTTTTATTTGCATAACGTATTTTATTTGCGTGCGCGTCTAACGCTTCTTCCGGAATCATTTTTCAGAACGGCGATATTATGCGGACTCCGTCGAAGACAAGGATTTTTTGTATTTTCAGACAACCCTAATAATTTTGCAGCTAATAACTGTCTAAATATTCTAATATTTATATCCTTTCTTGTTGCAATTTTGTAAACCGTCATGACGTTTACAACAGAAATTTTCAGAAGGAGTTGAACGCCAAGTTTTCTGTATCATTTGATTCTTTTTCTAATTTTGGTGGCATAAGAAACCATTTCGTCGGAATAATCTATACCACACTTTCCTTCGTTATATTCAACAAAAGCTAGTGGTTTGAATATTGCGAACAAGCGAAACGAGAGATCATTCTTGAGACCACCACTTGAGCGATTCGCATTACTAAAATATCGATGTGAGTATCTAGCAGAGAACGCTAGGTGCTGTGACACACGTGGCCTGACGGATATTTCTTTGAAAACCCGCGTGTCAGTCAACGTGTTAAGGGCGGTTAGCACCCTTCCTCACCCACCAACCTAGAAAATCAGCCAATTGACATCGAAGTCTATTTCCCTCACTCTCCTAATGAAAACTAATCCTTAACAAATCAGCTCATTTCGTGTCCCTAGACCCACCCATCACTAGCTTTCCTACACCGCAACATCGTCACAAAACTTTACTGATTTTCCAACTTTCGAACAGTCAACATTTTTTTACCGGATTTCTATCCTTAGATCAGTTGTCTACTTAATTTATATAAAGTTGTTAGAGTGAAGTGTAATTTATACGTGTCAATTCAGTGTATACTCAATTGTGACTATTAAGTGCATAATAAAGTGCAATAAAAAGAAAGTTAATAGTCGTGTTTCAGCTCAACCTTCTTGTTTTTTATAATCTGAGTTGCGACTTGTGATTTTACGTGACAGTACATTGGGTATATCGGCCTTACACTTTGATGGTATAGCGTTTAGTGTCTCGAAGTCGTCGAAAAGTTCCGTCGTTGAATGCCACCACAAGGCGAATCTTATTCTTCAATAATATTTTTACTTAACATTTCTTCCATTTGTTTCTCAATTTTTGCTTTATAGCATACCAGGGGTCTATACGACTTAGTATTCATGATTTTGTCTTGTTTCAAAGTTATCATGTGTTGTGTCAAATTTGTACAAGGTAAAAGGTCAGTCTCCAAATTGAATGTATCAATATAATGAATCGAAATCTTTTCAATCGGTATACGAAATTCGGGTTCTATATGATCTGTTCTCACTATGGTTTTCAATTTAGCAATTTGTTTTAGGTCTTTACTATTATCAATTTCGTTAGACATTACTTGATTTGTCTCATTAGAATTGAAGAAACATACTGGTGTCAGTTTGCTTTCGAGGTAGATGGTTTGAACTCTCTTTTCTCCTGGCTGAACAACTCTCGGTTTATGAAAATACAAGATGTTATTGTCCAATTTGATTTTATCATTTGAAATTTCATATTGATATTGTTCAAGTCATGGTAATCCTATGATTCCGTCTTCAATCAAAGGAAAATCGTTAGGTATTACGTAAAATTTATGAGGTTTACCAAAAATAATGATTCTAACAAATCTATCAGTGAAATATTTGTCTTGTCCCATATAAAAAGTTTGAGGTTCATCTGATTTGAATATCTTAGTGTCCGATTTATTTTCTTTGATCAAATTTATTCTTGCTCCGGTATCAATTAGATGAAGTCGTTCTCCTGCAATTCCTCTGAATGGTATTGCAAGTAATCGTCCGGCTGTTGTGTGAACTCTTGGTATTCTTGGTCTTTCGTTGTCGTTTCTCCCCGTTGCTGTTGATCTGATCGTCTGTTCCGATCTGGTTTACTCGTGGAGACGGTAGGTTTCTGGTTAATTGAAAATTTTGACATTGCGGTGCAATGTGACCCAATTTACCACATTTGAAACATTTTACTTGTTGTCGCTCAGCAAGTGGTATACGTTCCATTTTGGAAAATGAAACATTTTTGTTAATTGGATTATCACGTGTGCTTGTAGTGGTCGGTTGCTTGTCTGCATTGGTCTGTTACTAAGTCGTTATAGGTTGCTGTTGGTAGAATAACTATCCTTCTCCGTTCCTTTTTTTCTTCTCGTAGGTATCTTTCAATGTCGGCGACTTCCTTTTCTCTTTCGTTCACTGAAAATGGTTCGTTTCCTAACAATATCCGTCCTATGTCGTGTCGAAGTTCTTTTAAATAAATTCGACTTACTTTTCTCATGGTGGCTTCGATCATTCATTATTCATCGTGTAATTGGTTGTGGATTTTCATTAGTTATTGCACACATAAGTTTATTTAATATGCAGCGCAATCGGATATCGAAACTTTGAACAGATTCGGCGCGTCCTTGTTTCAAATCGCGTAATTGTTCGCCGTATTCGTCAGATGTTACTTGAACTGCTACGTTGATTCTCAAAGCGTCATGTAAATCTGCATAATTTGCAATTGGTATGTTCCGAATACTTTGTGCAGTTTTACCAGCTATTTCATCGACTTTGGTGGCATCAATAGCAAATTTTTTTGCGAACAACGCATTCGCATAGCACGTACTTCTTTTATGAAATCTTCCACTCCAACGTCATCGTCACCGTTTAACATTGGAATGTATCTTATTGCGTTTTTCGCTGATAACATAGTCTGGTATTGTCGCGATTCATTGTAGTCCTTAGTATTCGTCATCGTTCTCGCTTTCAGGGTGATATATCGTTTCGGGTGCGCTCGATACTGGTTCACGATCCCTATTTCTCGATTTCGCGGTTTCTTTTGTAGTGTTAGTTACATATTCAAAATCTTTGGTCATAATTGTTTCCTGACTTCCAATGCCTAGCTTCAATTCGGCAATTGATTTTCTTAGCAGTTCGATTTCTTCAGCGCGGCGTTGATTCTCTTCGCTTGTTTGTTTCGTTAATATTTGATGTTGAATTTCGGCGGTACTTCTCGCGTGAATTTCGTTCTGTTTCTGCATCGCGTCTAGTACTTGCCTTAGACTAATTTCGCTGTCTTTGCTTGTTGACGCTTTAGACATTTTATTTTTTTCCGAAAATTGCTACATCGTCTCAGTTTTGGCGGTCAAAGCTAAAATGTCTAGTTCTATACTGAACAAAAGAATCAAGCTTTACCTTGATATCCGTAGAAATGGAACTTCCGTAGAATGTCCGTTATCAAGTTGTAGGCTTCAGGTTCGTAGATTGTGAGTTTATCGTTGAGAAAGACCAGTAGCCCAAGTTGAATTCTTTTCCGCGTAGGTAGGATGTCTTGTTTTTCCAAAGAACACTTTTCACAATCCTGGCAGGATCGTGAAATGTCACGTAAAATTCGTGATAAAAAAGGTAGAACTGAGCGATAGCTTAACTTGACTGTCCTTTTATATTTTTATATGCTTTTATTAACAAATGTGGTTAAATATAATATTATAATGAAGTAGCGAAGTTACAAAGTATTAAAATAGTTGTTCAATTGCGGCAAATCAAGACTCTACCCAAGACTTGTCTCGTGGTCGAATGCTCGTAGTTTTATATGTTGAATTTGTTGGAATTGAGGTGCAAGGAAAGAATCCTGAGTACCCTACGTAATGGGGAAAGTGTGGTGTTGGGCCATGTGCAACGGTAAGATCAAAGTCTAAAGGTTCATTGTCAGGTAGTGTGGAATGACGTGGATTTGGGTATGGTCGTTGTATGGTCGATCACCTTTCAATATTATCCGCGTGGTACAACACTAATTCAGAGTTAATCAAGAACATAAACGCGAGTACTTTCATTTTCTCTCTTATATACATTATTGCGTCATGGAGATATGATAGTTCGAATATAATAATACAAGCTAGTAATATCTCACGAAAATATGTAGGCACTGCAACATTGTATGCATATATACGCGGGATAGATAAATTTGTTGAAACTTCATCAGCTCTATAATGAGATGCGAGTATCGTAATTATACTGAACAAATTTTAAACCAGTCTAGAAATGTATAAAAAAATTACAAGTCATTTTTGCGGGCATACACATTGAACACACTGTTGACCGGCTACGTTAAACAAAGACTAACAAGTTAACTTTCTGCCTAAAAAAAGAATTTATTCTTGATCGGTCAGTAATGTGTTAATAGAAAATTAGTATGCTTAATAATATTCTACATTAGGCACCGAGCTTGTATATTATATTTTTCAGATTTTCGATGGTGTCTGAACACAGAAGCTAACAATTTTCTGTAAAATTCATCTCGTGGAGAGCGACGTGACCCTACTAGATTTAGGTGTTTTACAAAAAGACAGAGATATGTTGATAGAGAATGTAAACATAGTGTTCCACTTTGCGGTCACTATAAATTTCCATCAACCATTGAATACAATCGTCGATGCAAATGTAAAAGGTACCGCTAATATTATCAAACTGTGCAAGGAACTCAAGCATGTAATCAGCGTTGTCTATGTGAGCACAGCCTACAGTAATCCGAATCTATCAGACATCAAGGAAAAGGTCTACACGTAAGAATCAGTTATAATTCGTCATTTCTTAAACAACTTTTTATATATTGTGCATAACCTACTTCTAAATATAAATAGAAGATGAAAGTAATTGATAGCTTAGTATAATTTGTTTATTTATTTATTAGATTAACACTTGCAAATCTCCATTGTAATGAAAAATACTTGTCAAAACAGGTATAGATTTAAGAAAACTTACATAAAAAATAATCAATGATACAAGATCTGTTAATGATAAAATTCACGCCTTGAAATGATATTTTTCTAGAATTTCTTTCTATTACCTTTTACAAATTTCTTTCTCTTATTAAATTGAATGATAAACTTTTATTCTTGATACACGTACATGATAACAACTAGACACGGATATCTCTATATATTCATATTTTAAGATGAATAAACATGATTTGTGGAACAGAATTTAAGCAGAACTGTGTTTGTTGACTATTACAGCAAGTACTTCATCTTCGTTTTTTCTATATTACTGTGTATTATTTTATTATATTTTATTATATTATTATGTATTCTGTGTACTTTTGCATTATAAATCTTGCAATGCGTCAAATTCGGAATTTAGTAATGACTTTAACGTGACAAATATGTGCTCTTATGCTTAATAATGTTGTAGCACGAAGCTAAAAACCCTTCTTGTGATCGATATATACAACAGACAAGATATCGGATGAATTCTGTCGAAACTGCCAAACCTTTGCTGTTGCTGGATACAATCTGTTCTGCCAGATTTTTGGTGAAGGTGAACGAAATTTAGATGTCTTGCTAAAATTCTTTCTTCTAGAAATCTCTCCTAATCGATGCATGCGACAGTAAAGATACAGAATCAATTCTTTATCTTGTCCGTCGCACATATCGAAGACGAAAGTCCTACAAGAAAGAATTTTAGAAATACATCCAAACTCATACACCTTTACCAAAAATCTCGCTGAACAGATTGTATCCAGCAACAGCAAGTTCATTTTTTTTCTACGCCTTGAACTACCTGTGCATAGGAGATTGTAGGAGTAGATAGTTTTTGTGGGCTGGGTGTTGGAATCGTGAGGTCCTTTACTCTGGGTTTGGGGTACTTGTTATATAAGGTCTTGTAGGCTGAGCAGCCTTTGTAGTTCGCAGGATGGTCTTCTTGACAGTGGATACATTTCGCAGGGGTTTCTGCTGATGTAGTGCATTGGTTTTTAGAATAAGAACCTGCACATTTGACGCAACAGTAATTGCAGTTGCAATATTTTTGCGTGTGGCCGTATCTCTGGCACCTTTTACACTGAACTATCTCTTTTTTTGTAACAGGTGGTTTGAACTTTATTACTGAGTTCATTAATCGGTTGATATTATATATTTCTCTGTTGTTTGGCTTTTGCTTTAAATCGATGAAGAATAAAAATAGTGGGTCTTTTGTGATTCTGTGTCTTATATTGCTGATATTGGTAACTTCATGGCCAGGATTTTGGAGTTCGTACTTCAGTTCATCTAGGTTAGCAGAGTGGTGGATGTTGCGTAGTACTACTCGGAAGGGTCTTTCTTGTTTTAGTTGATAAATGAGGAATTTAGCCTTCAGAGTTATTAGCAGCTGCGTTAGTTTTCTATAGTCTAGATTAGTCGGCACAATTATAACCTGACCGTTTTTAATTTTCAGTTGATAATCTTCTTTGTTGATGTCTTTCTCGATGGACTTGATCATTGTTTGAATATCGATAACGTCATCGATGAAGATTGGTGGGGGAGGAGGAGTTTTTGCTTTTGTTGGCTTGGTGATGTTTCTATTACACGTTCGTGTGCGGATTCTAGTAGTTCGAATGTGTTCTAAGTGGAGATATTTATATTTTTGTTGGGTGAGTCTAGCTTGAGTTTTTTGTTGTCATTTGTGTGGTTTGAAAGGTGTGACAGTTTGTCCTTTTGCCACAGAGGAGGGAGAAAAAACCGGTTATAGCTTTGTTCGAGTGAGATAATTCCAGATGTCTGGACCATCTTTGATCTAGTTAATTCAAATTGAAATAACTAGTCGAGAGGCTATGATTCCGATTGGAGATTAGAAGAGTCTGATTAATCACTATTAAGTTTAGAAGCACTTGTTTTATTTTGATTTCACTTCGCTTTCGACGGAGGGTCATCACTTGTATTGTGAACTGCACTTGACACTAGACACACACGTGTTCACGCTTTGGCAGTCGACGACTGAATCTAGGAATCGTTAACCACTGCGCTGCCGTCGTCCGATAATAGTTGGTGTACAGTGCCGCTACATACTGACACCATTCGTGCTCAAAACTGAATGGAAGTTGCTGTTTCGAGATGTGGCGTTGAACCAAATAGGCAAAAATTGAGTTACACCACTTTAGCATTAAACGACTCAAATGAACTTACGAATATAATTCATTTGGTTCATGGCAATTGTTCATTAATTCGAGACTTATATAATGAAATTCCGAAAAGCGAGTAGAATATTATTTACGAACCGGATCATCTATTATCTTCTTAAATCGTTGTTCTATCGTTTGCTTACGTTTCGGACGGATCAGTATAAAAATAGCAGCAATGCGTGAACACGTGCGTATCAGTTTTTCGAGAAGGACTTTGCCCACGAATCCAGTCGCACTAGTGATAAAAATTCTAGTACCGGCGAAGAATCCCTCGATGGAATTCAGATTACGGAATTTTTCCTTTATCTCGTTTTCATTAAGTTTTGTATTCATTGTACCAAAATCACAGGGCTTTCTCTCTTTCAACCCAGATATCTGCAAATGAATAAGAAAAAATAAATCGGAAAATTAATAACTAAAGAGTATCGTATAATGTTATATATAAGATTTCTATATATCCATTATTTCCTAAAAAAAAAAAAAAAAAAAAAAAATTCAGGATAATCCATACTAAAGGAAAAATGATTCCTCGATGATGGTTTGTTCCGCGAACTGTGTATGTGGACGATTTTGTTGCAGTACAACTCAATTGCAAAGTAAATTTCCAAACGCAATTATATGCGTAACCATTAATAATTTACGTATGTTTTCATTAAATATCGATGCTATAGAAATGCCCCTTTTAAGGTAAACATATCTGAATTCAAAGATTTTTGGAATGCTTGTTACGTCGACCGACTCTCTACCTGAGCCGGACCTCACATCGCGGACGGATGGCAGCCAGATGCCCGCACATCCTTATCGCATACTCTTGAAAACACTCGCAGCCTGACTATAAATCTCAGAAAACTCTGGCGAAAGTCTTTCATCGCAAACAAGGACTTTTCCACGAAAGCGTTTTCTAAGGTTTCTGGTTAACGTCTGGAAAACACGTGAACGCTAAGTGTTCACACGTGCGATGCCTCCTACTCCCAACTTTCCATCGAGGGTGGCTAATACCCTTCCTAGTCCATCGATAGTCTTACTAACCAATAGAAACAATTTCTATTACCCTCACTTCTCCAACCAAAAACTGTCATCAACAAATCAGATGATTCCGTGCGTTAGACACACCCTTCCTTAGCTCACCTCCGACACAGCATCGTCACGATCAAGTCAGTTCGTCTTCGTCGTCAATTCAATCAACACGTCTACCACGATCGCTCAGTCCAACGAACTCACTGAGAAGCATCGTAAAGTCGCAATCTAACATTCTAACCGATCAGTCGCAGTCGAAAACTCTCTGTACGGTCGCGTCCAAATCATTCATATTGTATAAGATATAACTCGAACATTCTAGTGGTAACTTCCGATACTATTTAAACCGACACCTTATATATACTGTAAGTGTTATTGTGATACAAATATATATTTATTCTACAATCGTAGAATAAGTTGCATTCAGTAAATCACCCCGGTTATCCTAAACGAAACGCGGGGAGCGACCATTTCGCGGCGTCGATTAGCCGAATCGTAGCGAGAATTTACGACTCTCGCTGACGCGTTTCCTCGCGACCGCGTCTCTCCGCGAACGGTCGCAACAATGCTAATGTATGCAAAACGCTATTTAAAAAGAAGAAAACAGTATAAAAATTAAACAATACTTTTCTTTCTTCTATAAGAAATATTTCACCTTTATTATCATTCAAATAGCTTGGAAAGGTTTAAACGAATATTATAATATAACATACAAATTGTTACCTGTAAATCAATATACAGGCTCAATTAATAAAATTTACGACCTCGAAATACTTCATTAACTGTTGATTCATTCAGAAAATATTTGAAATACAATTTATTGCATTCGAAAGAACTGATCAGAAGTATATATTCTGATTTCTTTATGAACAAAATTTTCTGAAATATTGATGTGATCTTGAGTTAGTGTAAGTGTGTGAGAAGTGGTGTGCGTGACTCTACGCGCTTTTACTGGTATAAGTTCGGAATCTTCAGCAGCATATATGAGATAGCCAGTAAGTGAAGGTAGAGCATGTGAAATTTAGAAGTAGTAGAATTTCGAGTATAAATTAGCATGTAAAAGAAATTACGCGTTTTTCCATTAATATACCGTGGCAACGCTATAATTTTAACAGGACTGCGGCCCGGCCTGCAAACTGAAGATATAAGATGTTCGATAGTACGTATTATAAAGTCACTTCATTACTATTTCCAACATTTCGCAATTCTAACCATTAAAAACCCAACAATATATATTCACTCACATTAATGACCATAATGACATCAGGACCATGATGTGTGAGATATTTTATTACATTAATATATCTATTTCTTTATAATAATGCAAGACCACCTCTCCTGACACAGTCCGTTTCGTGTCTGTTCGTATCTGTTCCAAGTGGCAATGTTTAACAAGCGACACTTACCGCACGAAAAGGACCCTTCCGTGCTACTTATTCCAGCAGCGTAAGAAAATAATTGAACTAGTTCAAGATACTCGCGTTGAAATCATGTTCCGCATATATGGAAATGCCGAACTCGCGTGGTTTCACTTTGACGTCCGTCCACGATGACGATTGAACGAAAAATATCCGAATGCAATAAATCGCAAGAGTATTTGTATCTCTCGAACTACAGTCATAAAACGATTGATAATTATTTACATTGCAAATTCCCCCGTTCTTTCCACCCGGAATGTATGTTGCAATATCACGACTTTGAAACTTATATAATAATGAAATTCTCCACATAGACCTATTTTTACCGTGGCCTGTCAAATGACCGGTCTTTAAAGCAACTATAATTCTTGATATAGAACGAATATAATAGCCAATTTGACAGTGAAAAAATTTAGTTTCTTTCATTTAGAAAGATATAATGTATATTTCATTATTTAATTTTGTTTGTTGCTTCACTACGTCAGAGAACTTTAGTTCTGGGGAGTATTTTCGGCTTATCTGGGCAATTATTTTTATCTTTGCTTCTTTGTCTTTTTTAATTTTATCGGTTAGCTTTTTGTGCAGCTCTACGTAGGTTTTGCAGTTAACGCAGAATATTTTGTCCTTGTGTACTGCGTCTTCTTTTTTCTATTTTGCACTCGCCTGGACCATGGGACTCAGTGCATTTTACACAGCGGCAATTTAGGTTACAGTTTTGCGCTGTGTGACCTATTCGTTGGCATCCGTGGCATTGAGTAACGTCGTTTTTTCTTATTTTTTCCCATGATACTTTAAAATAATTTAGTCTATTGACTTTTAGTAATTTTTCTATGTTGCTGTTGGGGGATATCCGTACTATGCAGATTGGGAGCAATATGTTATTCTCCCTTGATTTTCTTGTCAAGAAACGTGACACTTTCGTGAAATGTATGTCGTCTATTTGTAAAGCTTGTAAGTCGTCTAGTATTTCTGTCTCTGTGAAGCTATTGTCTAGTCCTTTTAGCAAATATGTGTGTTGTTTTTGTGATTTGGGTGTGTATGTGTAAAATGCTGTGTTGGTTGTGATCAGTATTTCTTTTGCTTTGATGTAGTCGTTTAGATTATGTAAGTATAGTGCGTGTCTGCCCGCGTGTATTTTGTTGATGTGAAAGTTTCTGATTTTCAGAGTATCTTGTATGAGTGCTACGTTGTCTTTTGGTTCCTGAAGAGTTATGTTGATTGGTGGGGGCCTGTTACCTTTTGCCGGTGAGGGGGCGTCCGCTTGCTCCTCTGTAGGGTGGCTGGTGGGCTGTCCATGATGTGCTTGTTCCCTCGGTGACTTTGTCGATAGGGGTAGGTCCTTTAATTTGACCGGTTGAGTAGGTTGTTCTTGAGGTATTGTCGGCTTCCTCGGTGGGGTGGGGGGGTTTATCCGTATGTCCTTTGTTTTGTCTCGGATGTGTGATGATGTGTAATTGATTGTGGGTGATCCTGCCGTTGTGATAAACTGGTTTCCTGTGGTTGTAGTACTTCGAATCTGTCTTTTGTTGGAATTGCTGATAGGGGAGAGCTTCTTGTTCTTTTCATATTTTCGTTCTTTTCGACGGTGGCGTCTTGTGTGTTATTTTCTTCTTGGTTTAGTGAGAGATCTTCTTCTTCTGTGTTTTCCAGGTGGCCTGCTAGTCTTTTGGACCTGCTTACCAGGTTTGGCTGTGGATTGAGTTTCCGCATTTTATGCGCGGAAAGTCTTATGCTATTGTTGATTTCTTTGGCCATTTTTGGCGAGATTATTTTTCGTTCAATGGCTTTTTTTGTTGGGATTACGGTGGGTTCCTTTTTTTTTTGCTTTCGGCTTCATTATCGATGTCACCTATTTTTTTATTTATTTTGTTTTATTTTATTTTTTTTTCTATTTATAGCGATGGTGTCACTGCTAAATTTTCCACTTTTTGTCACTTTTTTTTCCACTTTTTCTTACACTTTTTCTTTCGCTTCGGTGAAAGATTGCCTAGATTGACGCGCGCACTAAACGGGCCTAAGACAGATGTCCCTTTTTTGGGGGGGGGGGGGGGCTAAGAGGTCCGTCTAGCCCGGAAGTTCGCAGTCGACTTCAGGATAATGCATACTAAAGGAAAAATGATTTCTCGCTGATGGTTTGTTCCGCGAACTGTGTGTGTGGACGATTTTGTTGCAGTACAACCCATTTGCAAAGTAAATTTCCAAACGCAATTATCTTTATTTATTTTAACGCAATTATCTTTTAAATCTTTATTTCCGTCCACGCCCTGTATGCTAATGTACTATTAATTTTAGAGCGACAAATTCCCCAAGCGGAACTGAAGGTCCTCTCCCTTCATATTTTCCAAAATAGGGAAAGTCGTTTATAATATATTTGCTATTCACATCGGATGATAACTGGAGTTTGATACCACATTTGTCAGGTGTACTGGGCGTTTGCTGAATAAATTTACACCTTGCTTTTGTCAAAAACAATCGTTCATCGATAGTAATATATAATTCTTGTTTATAATATTTTTGACTGTGCTTAATAGTTAAGTCGGTTCATAACCCACAATCACTGAATTCTTCATGATTCTATTAGTATAGAAAATGATATTAGATATCATCGATATTTCCCATTTCACTGGTTTGGTATAGTTGTAAAAATTTTCACGACCCCATAATTCTATTATGCGATCCCATTTGGGTCTCGGTTTAAGAAGCCCTGGTTTAGGGCATGTGAGAGGTAGCTTACTCTTTTCCGTCCAATTCAACGAGTCAGTAAACGTAAACGAAACCGGATTATGGCGGCTCCAATTCTAGCCCGCTTTATTCATACACTTTAATTTAAGAACTGTTTTCAACCAAGCAAGAATTCTGGTAATTTATTTTACTATAAACTCGATAATAATTATACCTGTAGATACTAGCATATAGCACGTGCACCAATATACCTGCTTATACCAATCTACAATTGTAAATATGTTACAAATTATTCTCTTTTTTCTCGAATTATCTAAAAACGTCATTAGTCAAAGAAGTTTTTAACGTGCGTCATAAATATGCGTATGTTTTCAATCCATACATGTACATAAATGTACAGCTAGATGAAGTTGAGCAAAGTGCAACATTTATTATGTAACAGCTAATAAGCTGTTCCGTATACTTTCTTAAACTATCACTTATATAGATTTGAAAACCAATGCCGGCACATACGCTGGTGTCAAGTTAAATAAAAAATATAAAATAAAGATAGAAAGAAGAGAATTTATTTCTTAACACTTGTTTTGCACTGGCTACAATTTGCTTCCGATCTCTAGGCGTGACTTTTCAAGGCTGAAGCTCTTACAACTAGACTTTCGGCGGAATCTAATTCTTTTTTCTTTGTCATCCCTCAATATCCCCACTATCCACGCGTTTGTTAGGCGTTCTCGAACATTCGGCAAAAGGACCGTTGGAATATTGAGGGTTCATTAGGCACTTCGCTTCGGCGACATATATTGTCGCCGAATGCCGCCAAATCTTTATTTCCGTCATCACCCCATTGGTTCTGAAGCGCTTCCTGGTCTCTTATGTGGTTGGCGTCACATTGGCACACATTACCGGCAGAGTTCACTACAGTATGAGCGGTTGTTCTTCACGAATATCGCGGACATTAAGCGAGTTTACCCCTTATGTGTATAGAAAAAAGTTACTCAAAATATTGAGTTTTACAACATATCCAAAAATCATCAAAAGCGGTGTCTATTCAGCTTTTTGCAATTTAATCAAAATGCTAAAAAATGCTTTTATCCGGTAAATAAGTTTCGTGCTCTGCTTTATCATTTACAGACTGCGTAGTAATTATGTAATTAATTACAAAATTATAAATGCTTGTGCCAACTTGTACTTGCAGACATCTCATAAATTATTCTCCTTTGTAGATCAACCTACATTCTTCTTCCTGCATTAACGTCAGATAATGTATATCACTTATGACCTAGAAGTTTAATACGATGTATATTTTGTTGAATTATGAGAGCTATTGTAAGTAAATTTTTCTACACTAGTGTTGTATTCTAATTTCATTAGATGATATATATCTATTTTTAAAAAGAATGAGTGTATACTACAAACCTACAAATGTCTAGCAAGACGCAAATATTTGAAAATTTGCTTGCGCAAATAATATCATGGTAATTCTTCATTTTGTATATCCTATCTTTTTTCTACAGTTTACGGTGATTAAAAAATTGTGTTCAACCAATCAGCAATTTCCTTTAGAATTTTTGCCATTCGAAAATTATTTAAAAGTTTTGTATAATTCTTTGATTTGTATTCAAGAGAATGCGAAAAATTGATCAGTAGAATGTTACGAAAAAAATATTGACAGAGAGAGGGCGTCTTATTGAACGTTTCTATCCGTTTCGATTACAGCTCATTCGAGAACAGCGTTCACACAATTCCGTCTCGTCACTGATGAAAATCCAACTCTCACGCGAATGCTTACTTCCATTATTTGTTCGTTTATCCTGCTATTTGCAGTCAAACAAAATCAATGTTAATATATTTTGCATTATGTCTTGGTATTAGTGTCGTAAACAGAGGATCAACAGATGGCAGTGGGTATATCCTACTGTAAAAGGTAGATATCAATCGCGTTTCTGTCAGATTCTAATGTTTCCATTAATAAGGATATTTTTAACAATTTGTTGGAAGGAGCGAGAAGAGATGTAAGAAAATAGAATACAACTATGAGACTAAGTATTAGCTCTGAAGAAGAATTGATGGCATATTTAAGCTTCCCGAGTTCCCTTTTGACTGCCGAAGAGTGCAGACGTGCCAGGTACCCGGAGAGGTCTCTCCGTCGAAGCCGAAAGTGGAAAAAAAAATAGTGCCCCCGAAAGTGCGAAAAACGGGGAAAACGGGGAAATGCAACGAGTGCCACCGCTCAGGATATCAAACAACGGCGAAACATACGCCATACACAGGGGCATGGAGGTCCAGGAGTGCTCAGAGGCCGAAATGGATGTCACTCGGATGAGCGAAGACAGAAACACCATCAACAACAAGCTAACAAAACAAGACGAAAGCTGTAAGGTCATAACTCCCAGCAAAAGAAGAAAAATAACAACAAACGCAAATACTAGGAGGGCTGCAGAAATAGAAAGCAAGCAATGGATCCAGGAAATCCCTCTACAAAACCCCTTCAGCGTACTACCACAAGAGAAGGAACCAGACACAACGGAAAAACCAATACACAACACCAAACCACTACCAATATACATCGATGCTCAAGTAATAGACCCCCTCCTCGAACTGCTAAACAATACGGCAGGCAAAGAAAATTACATTTTTATTAAATGTTATAATTGATACAAATTTGTAAAATAACATTAAAATTAATTTTTAAAATTGCATCAAACTACATTAAACATTAAACACGTCATCGATCTTCAGTACGTTTTTATGCACATTTGATTGTTCTGAGTCTCCCCGCCAAGACCTTTCTTACTTCTACCGGATGGATATTTCAACGATCAGGAGTATTCTAAAAAAATCATACAAATTATCTGGAACAATCCCCTGTGGTGAATCATTTCTGTATTCATATTATTGTATATTTACGAATAGGAAAAAATACCAAGTGGATTTCAAGCAAAAGTATACTTTCCTCATTTGCGTTGTACCATAAATGCTAAACAAGAAATGGTAACCCTCTTGCAGGGAACTGACGTTGCAGGTGTCACGTAAAATAAGAAAGAAATTTAAGTAAAAAAGAAACTTTATTTTTTTCTTGTTTGCAATACACTTCCGAGCTCTAGGCGTGACTGTTCAAGACTACCTTGGATGATTTTAGGGAGAGTATTTAAATTCTGTTGTTACGTCGGCCGACTCTCTACCTGAACCGGACCTCACATCGCGGACGGATGGCAGCCAGATGTCCGCACATCCTTATCGCGTACTCTTGAAAACACTCGCAGCCTGACTATAAATCTCAGAAAACTCTGGCGAAAGTCTTTCATTGCAAACAAGGGCTTTTCCACGAAAGCGTTTTCTAAGGTTTCTGGTTAGCGTCTGGAAAACACGTGAACGCTAAGTGTTCACACGTGCGATGCCTCCTACTCCCAACTTTCCATCGAGGGTGGCTAATACCCTTCCTAGTCCATCGATAGTCTTACTAACCAATAGAAACAATTTCTATTACCCTCACTTCTCCAACCAAAAACTGACATCAACAAATCAGATGATTCCGTGCGTTAGACACACCCATCCTTAGCTCACCTCCGACACAGCATCGTCACTATCAAGTTAGTTCGTCTTCGTCGTCAATTCAGTCAACATGTCTACAACGATCGCTCAGTCCAACGAACTCACTGAGAAGCATCGTAAAGTCGCAATCTAACATTCTAACCGATCAGTCGCAGTCGAAAACTATCTGTACGGTCGCGTCCAAATCAGTCACATTGTATAAGATATAACTCGAACATTCTAGTGGTAACTTCCGATACTATTTAAACCGACACCTTATATAAACTGTAAGTATTACTGTGATACAAATATATATTTATTCTACAACCGTAGAATAAGTTGCATTCAGTGAATCACCCCGGTTATCCTAAACGAAACGCGGGGAGCGACCATTTCGCGGCGTCGATTAGCCGAATCGTAGCGAGAATTTACGACTCTCGCTGACGCGTTTCCTCGCGACCGCGTCTCTCCGCGAACGGTCGCAACATTTGGTCCTTCGAGCCGGATCACGTGTCAGTGAAAAAGTGGACTTATCAGTGACCATACAGTGCCACGTGAATCCAACATAATTGGCGGAAGCGTTACCACTCCAGCGAAGTCAGGTGCATCACCTTCGAAGAGATACAACCCGTTGGTCGAGGAACGCTACCACGCAACCTCCCGCCGCAGCGGGACAATCATCAACATCGCAAGTACAACCATTTCGACTTCACTACCAATGTGTCACCTTCGGGAAGGATCACCTTCCTCGCGAAGCGCACATCAACCACATTCCGCTGCACAGTGACAAGCGATATCTTGCAGCCGGAACAACTTCGGTCTCATACCGCAACTCTAAGATAAGCTCTTTCAAAATATCGAAATCAGTCATGGCTCCCAATCTGGAAGAGCGCACAAAACAGTTGATACTAAAACGAGAGGGATTCAGAAAAGAATTGGAGGCAGTTCGCGCAATGCTCAACAGTTATGAGGAAGGGACCCCTATCTACGCCATCCAACGTAATTTGAAAGAGTTAGAGATAGAATTCGCATCATTCAAAAAGAATCAGTGTGACTTAGACGATAGGGAAGAAGGCCCAACACAGCAGGACCGCGTGAATTTACAACGGACGTTCTATACTATCTTCGGACACGCGTCAGCCATCATTAACACCGCAACCAAACAATCAGAGCCGACGATCCGAGGTCCGACTTCGAACATTTCCTCGCCGGAACCCGTCGAGTTGCCGACAATTCAGTTACCCTCCTTTTCGGGAGCCTACGAGGATTGGCCAGGTTTCGCAGATCAGTTTCGCTCCATGGTTCACGATAACCCTCGTATTGACGACTGTAGAAAATTAATATATCTCCGCTCTCGTTTAACGGATGAAGCAGCTCTCACTATATCCTCGTTAAATAACGTAGCAACAAATTATTCCGTCGCGTGGGAACTATTAGAGAAAAGGTATAACAGACCAGCGAAGATCGTAGAGAGACACCTGCAGGAGATAATCGACACAGGCTTCTTATCGCGTACAGCACATCTAGATTTGCAATCCTACACGACCAAGCTCGAAGCGCATTACAAGGCCTTAGAAGCTCTCGGACAACTGACCGTAGATTCCGTACTATTATATCTGTGCACCTCTAGATTAGATCGGGAGACCTATCTCATTTGGAAAGAAAAAATACAACACACACCATTCCCTACATTCAAGGAATTTCTTAAATTCTTGAACGAGCGGTGTCGAATCATCGAACCTCCAAGAACGACGCGCCAGACACGCGGGCATGCATTTGTCATATCGCAACCGTTATCACTCTGTTCAATTTGCCGTGGACCACACAAGATTTGGACTTGCAGAACTTTCAGAACGAGAACCATCGAGGAACGTTTCAGGGCCGCCGAAGAAATATCCGCATGTACCAATTGTCTGATGACAGGACATACACTTTCACAGTGTACCACCGGATCCTGCCGTATATGCGGACAACGTCATCATACTCTTCTACATAGATCCGACGCTCAGATTACGGATCGAACCATTTCCAGTAACGGGGCACCCGCGACGACACTCCCTGGCAAAAGTAGAAATACCTTGAAACATCCAAATGATACACTACCAACAGGCCCTGACCGACGCCTGCAAAAAACACAATTCGGAAGGGTCAACGGGGGGAGCTCATTCTTCCCATTAACCGCAAGGGTCTTTCACACCTCCACAGCAGATCTCGAAGCGGACATCACTCGCCTTGGGGAACTCGACGATAAACCACGAACAAAATCCACATCAGAGGCGAATCAACAATACGAGGAACACATTCAAAATCACGTCCAACGCATCAACGAAGGGCGATCCATCGTCGCACTCCCCTTCAACGAAAAACTGCCTTCACGCAGATCATCTAAGACAATGGCAATGAAACGACTTGCCTCTCTCTCATCACCAACACGCGACTCGACGACGACCAAGTACGCGACATTATTATCGGAACAATCTGATTCAACGCTAGCAAACTCCTTGAATCAGACAACTTCTAACACTCGCAACTCTTCGCCTACACGCGAATTGACGACAACCTCTCACGATCCTCCGGACCGGAAAAAACTGAATCCCGTCCAGGACAACAGAGTCAACTTCGAATCAAAACCTACAGCAGAAGTTTCGAAATCCACGACGATCGGATCATCTAGGAGCATCTCCTCCTCAATCAGCATCTCAATGTTCGATCTGTCTCATACCATGCTGCCTGCATCACCTGAGAGCAGGAGTATCATATCGATTGCTGCATCGGACAAGTCTCAGACCACAAACATCTCACTGGAGTCACCCTTGGCTCCAACAACGCCAACACACCCGCCAATACCAAGGCAAGTCACAGTCACAACGTCCAACGCCGCGACGCCCAACGCCGCGACACCCAACGCTCATTCTCTACCAAGGATCATCACTGTGAGAACGCGATTCGGGCGGCTCATCGGGGGGAGCCCAGCCTCCCAATCAACTACAAAACCCCGCGTCGTGTCAGACGAATCAGCATCAAGCAACACTGGAGTTCCGTTCAACGCTACCTCTTGGATCAAGCTGGTCCACTACATTTCCAGGACCGTGACGGTCCACGATCATCCAAAGATCGGCACGTTTAATGACACTTCATGGGCAGAGGTGTTCCATGACACTTCCTGGGCCGAGGTGTTCCATGACTCTTCCTGGGCCGAGGTGCTGCACGACACCTCCAGGATCAAGGCATACAGCGACACTTCCTGGGTCGATAATCACAACCGCAAGTTTCTGCACAACCACAAGGATCAGGACGGTCGAGACTCCAAGGACTCCCGAACAGGACATAAACAACAAACTTGTCAAATTATCATAACTCTGTTATTTTTCCAGATATAATCTGTACTCTCCGAATGGAACAGCATCCATTCATCAGCCTCGGAATCAACCACTGCAAACCACTTTATGTCAACGAGCAAAGGGATCGCAACCGCCACAAAATCCAGAGTCATCGCTCTTCGACAGGGATGCTCCATCCAACTGTCTCCAGCTAGCATCAAGCGGATGGTACCACTACCGAGCAGATCGACACCAGATGACTCCGACCTAATCAGCAGCAACGCGGTCTAATGCGAGATCCACCTCATCAAATCAATCACATCATTTTGATCGGTACCCTCTCAACGGAGGGAGGATGTTACGTCGGCCGACTCTCTACCTGAGCCGGACCTCACATCGCGGACGGATGGCAGCCAGATGTCCGCACATCCTTATCGCGTACTCTTGAAAACACTCACAGCCTGACTATAAATCTCAGAAAACTCTGGCGAAAGTCTTTCATTGCAAACAAGGGCTTTTCCACGAAAGCGTTTTCTAAGGTTTCTGGTTAGCGTCTGGAAAACACGTGAACGCTAAGTGTTCACACGTGCGATGCCTCCTACTCCCAACTTTCCATCGAGGGTGGCTAATACCCTTCCTAGTCCATCGATAGTCTTACTAACCAATAGAAACAATTTCTATTACCCTCACTTCTCCAACCAAAAACTGTCATCAACAAATCAGATGATTCCGTGCGTTAGACACACCCATCCTTAGCTCACCTCCGACACAGCATCGTCACTATCAAGTTAGTTCGTCTTCGTCGTCAATTCAGTCAACATGTCTACAACGATCGCTCAGTCCAACGAACTCACTGAGAAGCATCGTAAAGTCGCAATCTAACATTCTAACCGATCAGTCGCAGTCGAAAACTATCTGTACGGTCGCGTCCAAATCAGTCACATTGTATAAGATATAACTCGAACATTCTAGTGGTAACTTCCGATACTATTTAAACCGACACCTTATATAAACTGTAAGTATTACTGTGATACAAATATATATTTATTCTACAACCGTAGAATAAGTTGCATTCAGTGAATCACCCCGGTTATCCTAAACGAAACGCGGGGAGCGACCATTTCGCGGCGTCGATTAGCCGAATCGTAGCGAGAATTTACGACTCTCGCTGACGCGTTTCCTCGCGACCGCGTCTCTCCGCGAACGGTCGCAACATCTGTTCTTTGTGGGAATGGGAAAAGGCTTCGATCATATGTTTCTGAGAACGGATAGAGTGACCGGATGTTATCCCGATGGTCACCCATGCTAAGGCGCTTGGAATTTCGCTATCTCATCGCTTTGTTTAGTCGGATTTCGTCTGTGACATTCCCCCCTTCTTAGATTGAACTTGTCCCTCAAGTTTTCCTCAGAAGACTTTTGTGGAATCGGACTCGGCGTGGCTTGAAAATCACAGCTGATTCCTCTTCTTCTTCGAGGTGGTGTGACTTGGTCGGGATATAGATGTTGGATGTTGCGACCGGGGCGCTTGGTGGGGATGTAGCATTGTGCCTGTTGATTACGGTTTCATTTCGGCAGCAAAATAAATTAATACATAACCTATTCGGTATACATTTTTTGATGCATTTGAATACTCCTATCTTGTTTAATCCGTATATACCTAGCATGCTTAATGCTATGTACCCTAATATCTGAAGCGTGGTTAGCCCCCAATACTGTATACTTTTGATTCTGTGTTCGAAATTAAGAGTTTTTATCTCGTCGCCTATTTTATCGATCGTGGTCTTATAGCCTAGTAAATAATCTATTACCTTTAGTGCTCGCTCGAGTTTGTCTAACAGATGAGTGAAGCTATCGTTTGTTTTGAGCGCTAGGATTTTAGTTCTGATTTCGTATTTGACATCGTTTTTTGTCTATACGCATGTTCATCTTTGTACAATATATCGCAGGAAATTTTAGCTCTTATGATGGAGGGCTTGTCAAGTTTTTGCAAAGTGTGTTTCGTTTGGCTAATTATGTCTATTTCTATCGGGTTTGTCGGTATCGCAATGTAGCTGTTGCTAGTTCTGAGCGGTATAAAGCTAATGTTTTCAATCTTAAACACAGTTATTTGGCAATGTTCGTTATGAGGTTTGAAGTTTATTATTTCGCTGTGACAATTGGTACTCGAGTTTCTATCATGGATTGGTATTGTTTGTTTGCATATAGTGGTTCCGGTTCGTTTTTTACAGAATTTGTCGACATATTCGATATCAGTGTTCATAAATGAAAGTCCCGAAGTTAAATATATCTGATGTTCGTCTACTGGAGCCAAAAATACTCCATTTCTCTTACTCGGGATAGGATATACCTGTAATATAATCCATTCCGTGTTAGAGACTAAAGGTACTATGAGTTTAAAGAATATTTTGTCACCTATTGTGAAGATTTTAAGATCACTGATGTCGAGCATAAACTGAAAATGTTCGGTTTTGGCAGAGATCTCGGTGTTGTACGTCTGGCTGCCTAACGCTTTGGCATAGTTTTCTATATGTCGGGTTGGCGTTAAGGTCGTTTAATGAATCTTCACCAGTGTTGTTCATGGTTGTCGCACAGATGTTTATTACACAAATATGGCTGATACGAGATTGACAAGCGGACGCGGTAACTGGACGCTAATGACAATGGCCCTAGGTTCGCTATAGCGAATCCACGGTCCACGGGATAACGAATATACTTTGCTTCAAAGTCTAAGTCGGACTCGACTTACTACTCGTGATACAAGGATCGTTTGATTGACTCTTTGTTAAGATGGAGATTATTCCGATAGTACTAGCACACTAGGCGTTTAGCTAATGAGATTGCCAGAAAAGGAATGACCTTCCGTCACGACGACGCTGCAGAGGAAAACTATGATGGGGTGTGCCTAAGGGCACGAGATCATCGGATTCGTCAAAGAAAGCCTCCACTCGGAGGGTGAGGGAAATAGACGTTGCTGTTAATTGGTCAATTTCTATGTTGGCGGTTAGAAAAGGATGCTAGCCGCCCTTGAGAGAGAGTTCCTAGCAGGCAGCGCCGTACGTGACCAAATCAGGTTTCCCATATCTTCCCGCAATAGGTGACAGATTTACAGGCTGATAGAATAAAGACTGTTTGTCAATCTGAAGGACTTTAGTTAACTAAGTCCTAAGATTTGTAACGGTTCCTCAGGCTATCTGAACATAAACTGTAAACGATGCATCGGCATCTGGCGATCATCTCGCCCAAAGAATGGGGTCTGTGTGTGGCGAGCTGCGGGGCCGTTGGAATGTCTTATTGTCAAGTGTCTGTACTGCCAATTCTTTAAAGGAAAGCTATGTAACTTTATATCTCTGTTAGGTGGAACGTTCATCCCGTGACCGTGGCTACGCTCGGCGACCGGTTGTCGCCTCGAGCCTAAACTCATTGTCTCAAGTTTCGAATGACTGTGTCTGGGTTATTTCGTAAATGCTACAGTATTGAGGCTTTTCCAAATAATTCCAACGGGGGGGCCCGGTGTCCTTTCATCTCCGACATATAAATTCATCGGGATCGAGTATTTGTGGGCTAATTATTTCCTGTTTGCCTAATATTATGGCGTTAAGTATCTCGTCTAACTGAAAGTGTAAAGTTTGCATCGCGGTGTCGAGTCTCATAATTATTTTAAGCATAAATCTATCGATATTTGCCTGCTGTTGTTGTTTTAATACATCGTTATGTGATTTCTCTAGGTGGTTTAGGTTTTCCGAGTTTGCAATTTTCCTAATAAGTGCTGTCTGATTAGCTATTACAGTCTTGATTTTATTGTTGCCATCGAATAATTTGTCCATGTTTTAGTTTATGTGTGTAAGATCGTCATCGTCGAGAGTTCCGAATAGACTTTTCGATACGGAACCTATGATGTTGAGTAAACCTCGTTTGCTTCGGGTGTGTATTAACGTTTTCAAGTGTTTTGCTAGTTGTTTCAGGATATTGATACGATTTTGTAATCCGTCTAACTCTTCTATTCTCTGCTGATTGCGCGTGAGTTTATTGTCGATTTATGTAATTCTATAGTGCTTATTTGCTCGTGTATGTCGCTAGTGTCTAATCCTACAATAATATTGGCAGTATCGCTATACAAATATCCTTTTTTTTTTATGTTTTCTATGAATACAGAGTTTCCTTCTAGTGGTGTAATATTTATTTGCGCGGATATTATTCCGGCAAAGAGGAGTGTCGACCTGGGAAGTAAGGTTTTAAACGATTACCGTGCATTTTCTTTATAATATTATCAATTAGGATTTCATAATAAGGGGTTTTGACAGAGTGGATTCGGTATGGTCCTAACCATTCAGTGTCTAATTTGTCTCTTTTGTGATCATTATGGATTAATACAAAATCTCCTTCTTTAAATACCGTTTGAATTCGAACTATCCTTTTTTTCTGGTCTCGAAGGTATCGTTTCTTACTGTTTATTAATGTTTTTCTCGCGATATCTAAATATTTATTTAATTGATTTTGCCAGAGTGAGAACATATCATTGTAAGTTAAATTCGAAGTTTTCGCGATTGCCGATGGTAGGTTTGCGTCTCTACCGAACGTTAGTTTAAAAGGTGAAAATCCGGTACCTTCGTGCACGGCTGTGTTATAACCCAAACATATGAAGTTTAATATCTCATCCCATTCTTTATCATTATTATCATGCAGACTTGTACGGATTAAATCTTTTACTACGGCATGTGTTCTTTCTAGAGATCCATTTGACTGGGGGTGAAAGCTAGTGGTTTTAATGTGTTTAATCTTAAATGCCTCTTCGAATTTTAACATAAGTTCACTAATGAAGTTCTGTCCCTGGTCTGTTAGGATTGTTTTGGGTGCAGAAAATATGTAAATGTAGTGTTCTAAGAGTGCATTTATTATGGATTCTGTCCGTTGTGTTTTTAGTGGTACTAGGATCAAATATTTTGTCAGTTCGTCATGTATTGAGAGTGTTACGGCGCGCTAGACGGTCAGTGCGACGTACCTTTCGGTCTGACCGCCGACGCCTATCTTTCATCAAACTGACCTGCAGTAAATTAGGGAACCACCATAAACCGAATCTTTTCAACTTACTTTCGATTCATACAAATATTATTCGGTTTATGGATGGTCATTCGAACAGTCATTAGGTTTATTGCACTCTCTTGTTAATTACGGAGAAAGCAGATGTGTCCCGTTAAATGGCGGGTTTTTCCCAAAAAACAGATGTGTCCATTTAATGGCGGGTTTTTCCCAAGAACAAGGACATCCATGAGCCAAATATGCAGGAGACTTTCTCCTGCATTATATGTATTAATATTGGCTAAAAACCAATGGGCATCGCGGATCGTTACCCTCACTATTCTACCTAAATGTGTGAACAACGAATCCGCGTTCTTAGTTCATCAAGGGTACACCCACACCGAGCTTTCCTCCTAAACAAGACGAGATGGGTCAGTCACTGCTCTTCTACTCCTCAAACAGTTTAGTTCACTGTTCTGCAATCAGCCACTCGGGGCTCTTCTACTCCTCAAACAAGCAAGTAGACTGTTCGGCAATCAGTCACTCGGCGCTCATCATTCAAGAAGACAGTCAAGCAGTCAGTCAAGTCACTGCTCATCATTCAAGCAGACAGTCAAGTTTCTGCTCTTCCATTAAGCAGTCAGTCAAGTTACTGCTCATCATTCAAGCAGACAGTCAAGTAAGTCTCTGCTCTTATACAAAGCAGTCAGTCAAGTTACTGCTCATCATTCAAGCAGACAGTCAAGTCTCTGCTCATCAATCGGCAAGTCATTCAAGTACAATTATAGCCACCGAGGCATTACTTCAATTCACGCGAACGAGATATTCGATTCTTCGCATCAACATACTTCGGACGGTTCTTGCAATCATTCGGCAAGCTAGTTTAATAATTTCATACGATATCGGGATTCATCGCGTTAACCGATATCCATCTCAACATATTTGTATATACGTTCCAAGTGTTGTGAAAAGTGGCAAAATAAATAAAAATAGATAACTGGAGACTACAGTTATTTCAATTAACCACCCCTATTGTCGTAACTGAAATCAGGGGATCGCCCTACTCGTGGTGTCGATCATCAGATCGTAACGGGAATTTACGACTCCCGTTGACGCTCCTAACGGAGACTCGTCTCCCCGCGACTGGACGAACAAAACATTGGTCCTTCGAGCCGGATTCACGTGCCAGCGAAAGGTGTTCCAAACGGTGAACATACAGTGCCACGTGATCCCACAGCCATTCCACGCTTGGACGTCATAAAACAAAACTTGAGGAGTTTCTATTTCAACTCAGTCAATAATAATGTCGATCAGCGCCAAAGCCAATAAAGTCAAAAGAAGGCGCGATAAGCAGTTTAAAGCTGCCATCAAGCATCTAAGGGAAAGCATCGAGGAGTCCGATCAACCCGTCGCATCACACATCAAGTCTGTGAGTGCACTTCAATCCCAGCTTGAGTATGCGTGGCAGAGATTTCAATCCTGCCAACAAGAATTAGACGAATTAGATGACGAGGACCTCGCACAGGAAAGGCAAGCCTGGAAGGATTATGCTGAGCTGAGCTCGCGAATCCACAACATCGCAAGCAAAAAGCAACAATCAACATGTCGGATGCCATCTAATCATGAATTAGACAACAAGTCATCCACTACCGCCACGCCGGTAACGACTAAGCTGCCAGAAATTCACATACCCACATTCGACGGTATAATGGCAAACGAATCAAGAATCACCGCCTTGCATGAGGAGTGGATCGATCTAAGCGACGATTTCAAGAGCATAAGGAGACTACTCAACAAATACGAACTGTCCGGTCAGCACAACAAGGACGTCTTAATAACTTACCGAAAACTAGTTGACGACATTTGGAGACGATTCAACATTGTCTTTGACGAATTGCTTGAGATCGACGACAACGAACCTGAGGACTTACGGGATGTTTATATAGAGCTGGTAACACGATTGAACAACCTCAACGAAATTAATTCTTCCTCAACGGATGCCTCCAACACAGTGGCGAATCCAAAACCACCGGAACGCTGCAGCAATATTTCCAGCAGTGTCCAGAGACGTAAGAATGATTTCAATAAGAACAGTAACAATGTTCATACTCCGCCGATGGAGAAAGTCGTATCGAATCTAGCGCCAATTCCGTCGCATGACAAGCGAAGTTCATTGCATAATAATAATAATAATACGCGCAGCTCGCCAACACGCGACTTGACAACCAAGCTCGCATCGTCGCTACCTGAACGATCTGATTCAACGCTACCAATCGGTTTGAATCAGACAACTACTCAAGTCCGCAGCTCATCGCCTACACGCGATTTGACGACAACCACGTTTGCGTCATCATTATCTGAACGATCTGATTCAACGCTACCGATCGCCTTGAATCAGATAACTTCTAACGTTCGTCGTTCGTCACCTACACGCGATTTGAAGACTAACTCTCACGAGTCTCTGGATCAGAAGGAACTGAATCCCGTCCAGGACAACTATGTTCATACTCCGCCGATGGAGAATATCGTATCAAATCCAGAGACGAGTCCGTTGCATGATACACGGACTTCAACGCTCGACACTCGCACCGCGTCACCGACACGCGACCTGACGACAACCACGTTCGCATCGTCAGCATCACAACAATCTGATTCAACGTCACCAGACGCATTGAATCAGATAATCCTTCACGATCGGCGGGATCGCGAAGAAGAGAGAATCTCATCAGACGACAATTCGGCTCCGCCATTGATCTCTACGAATCCGTCACAGGATGTCTCATACCCTATCACGGCAATTCATAAAGTAGAGAACAACATGTTAAACTCCGTCAATGGCACCGAGGTCTATCCGAAGTCGAAATCAACGACAACCTCTCCGGAATCCACGATGTTCGATTTATACAGGAACAGGTTCTCCTCGATCATCACTTCGACGGCTAACAACCTATCCTGCATCACGGCATTTGCAACACATGAAACAAATATCATGCCGGAAACTCAATCTCCAGAAAATAACCTGAGGACTCCGCCTTCGCTACGGCCGAAAGAGTCCACACGCACGAGTGATCCGAATCGGAATGATCACTACCTTATTGCCTACATCGCTACATCGGGCAAATCTTTGTACACCACGTTCAATCGGGCGTCGACCCTGGCTCCAACGAAACCAGGACGGTCTCCAATGCCCAAACCATCAGAATACGAAAAACCTTTAAATCAATCAAAATGGTTCATCTGGCCTACCTCTAATGAACTCACCAGTAAGGTCGCATCATCGCATTTCCTGCCTAATCACTGCCCTCAGACACTGAGATTTAGGCATATCCCGGGTTATGCGGAACCATCGGGCGCTCTACCTCACAATACTACGATGCCAAACGGACAACTCCAGAAGGATACAGAACTGATTAATCATCAACGCAATAAAGCAGGGTGGCTACAGATGTCTGCAACTGTTCATTCAAACTCACTGTATCCAATCAGGTGGAAGGAGTTGAACCAAAAAGACGGTAAGTCGTCACTTATGTTGTCTTTTATAGATCGTGGGGCCACGCCGGCACAACCATCAAATATCATCAAGAAGACGCGCTACAGGCGGCTCATCGGGGGGAGCCCTACCACCCAGTCATTTGTAGATCTCCTTCCAGCGTCTCCAAATCAGCTACATGTCAATCGCATTTGCCGCGATGAAAACGGTGAAAAGTATGACGACACCTCCTGGGCCGAGGTGTTCCACGATAATTCAGGGGCCGAGCTATATCACGACACTTCATGGATCGTGAACTTCAACGGCAAAGATCCTGGCAATACCGAGGATCACAACGATCCCAAATCCAAGGCTGGCCATGCACCTTCAACGCAACGGTCCTTCGGCCGTACTACCGAATTCGCTTCGACAACTCCAAATCAATCAAAAGTCCACATTGAAAGGGAAGCTACAGCGACTCAATCCCTTTTTGGACAAGGATGGGGTGCTACGAGTTGTAGGCCGACTCAGTCACTCAACACTACCTTTCATCCAGAAACACCCCATCATCTTACAATCGAATTCGCCCTGATGACGACATCATCATCGAACCAGCCAACATTTCTACGGCAGCAAGTTTTTTGGATCCAAGGCAAGTCACAGTCACAACGTCCAACGTCGCGACGCCCAACGCCGCGACATCCAACGCTCGTTATCTAACAAGGATCATCACTGTGAGAACGCGATTCGAGCGGCTCATCGGGGGGAGCCCAGCCTCCCAATCAACTACAAAATCCCGCGTCGTAACAGACGAATCAAGCCACACTGGAGTTCCGTTCAACGCTACCTCTTGGATCAAGCTAGTCCACTACATTTCCAGGACCGTGACGGTCCACGATCATCCAATCGGATGGGTCATCGGGGGGAGTCCAACCTCGCAAGCTTCAGCACAGGCGTTTCACACCTCCACGACGGACTTACAAGCGGACCTCGCTCGATTTTGGGAAATCGACGAAGGACCACCAATTTCACATATTTCAGAGGCAGATCGACAATGCGAAGAACATTTCCAAAGTCACGTCCAACGCACCAATGAAGGACGATACATTGTCGCTCTCCCATTCAACGAAACGACCCCGCCGCTTGGATCCTCAATAGCCTTGGCGATGAAGCGTCCCACATCTCTCGGCCGCCGGTTTCAACGAGACAAACAATTCGAAGCCGACTATCGCGCCGTAATCAATGAATATTTGGATTTGGGACATATGACAAAAATCGCCACGGATCATTCAACTGACGAAGGATATTTTCTCCCACGTCACGGTGTTATCAAGGAGTCCAGTCAAACCACAAAGCTCAGAGTCGTGTTTGACGGATCTTCACCGTCCACCACCGGAGTTTCATTAAACGATCGACTTCATACGGGACCTAAGCTACAAGAGGACCTGTTCGACATTCTCCTAAGGTTCCATTCGCATCAATACGTTCTTACAGCGGCTCCATATCTCGCCATTCGGTGCCTCAGACAATTAGCGGACGACGAGGGACATCGATATCCACAAGCAGCAAAGATCCTACAACGAGATTTCTACGTCGACGATGTTCTCACAGGATCAGACACAAGAAACGAGGCACTATCATTGAGAACAGATCTCACGGAATTGCTCAAATTAGCCGGTTTGACCATTCGAAAATGGGCTTCAAATGATCGAGCACTGCTGAACGGACTTCCCGAACAGGACATGAGCGAGAAGCTTCTTCTGGACAAGTATCAACCTCTAAAAACTCTAGGTGTGGTCTGGGATTCATCTGATGATTCGATCCTGTATTTCGTCAAAACCAATCCCCTCACTTCTCGCATTACGAAGAGAATAATCAGCTCCACGATCATCCAAGGATCGGCACGTTTAATGACACTTCATGGGCAGAAGCGTTCCATAACACTTCCTGGGCCGAGGTGCTGCACGACACCTCCAGGATCAAGGCATATATCGACACTTCATGAGTCGATAATCACAACCGCAAGTTTCTACGCAACAAATGGAGCAAGGGGAGTCACGACATTCGAGAAGGGACCATCGTCCTCCTCAGAGACGATAACGCTCCCCCAATGCAATGGCCACTGGGCAGACTCATCAAGGTCCATCCCGGCGCAGACGGCATCATCAGGATGGCTACCGTTCGAACAGCAACGAATTCCATAGATCGGAGCATCAAGCGGATGGTACCACTACCGAGCAGATCGATACCAGATGACTCCGACCTAATCAGCAGCAACGCGGTCTAATTCGAGAGCCACCTCACCAAACAAAACACATCTTTTTGATCGGTACCCTCTCAACGGGGGGAGTATGTTACGGCGCGCTAGACGGTCAGTGCGACGTACCTTTCGGTCTGACCGCCGACGCCTATCTCTCATCAAACTGACCTGCAGTAAATTAGGGAACCACCATAAACCGAATCTTTTCAACTTACTTTCGATTCATACAAATATTATTCGGTTTATGGATGGTCATTCGAACAGTCATTAGGTTTATTGCACTCTCTTGTTAATTACGGAGAAAGCAGATGTGTCCCGTTAAATGGCGGGTTTTTCCCAAAAAACAGATGTGTCCATTTAATGGCGGGTTTTTCCCAAGAACAAGGACACCCATGAGCCAAATATGCAGGAGACTTTCTCCTGCATTATATGTATTAATATTGGCTAAAAACCAATGGGCATCGCGGATCGTTACCCTCACTATTCTACCTAAATGTGTGAACAACGAATCCGCGTTCTTAGTTCAGCAAGGGTACACCCACACCGAGCTTTCCTCCTAAACAAGACGAGATGGGTCAGTCACTGCTCTTCTACTCCTCAAACAGTTTAGTTCACTGTTCTGCAATCAGCCACTCGGGGCTCTTCTACTCCTCAAACAAGCAAGTAGACTGTTCGGCAATCAGTCACTCGGCGCTCATCATTCAAGAAGACAGTCAAGCAGTCAGTCAAGTCACTGCTCATCATTCAAGCAGACAGTCAAGTTTCTGCTCTTCCATTAAGCAGTCAGTCAAGTTACTGCTCATCATTCAAGCAGACAGTCAAGTAAGTCTCTGCTCTTATACAAAGCAGTCAGTCAAGTTACTGCTCATCATTCAAGCAGACAGTCAAGTCTCTGCTCATCAATCGGCAAGTCATTCAAGTACAATTATAGCCACCGAGGCATTACTTCAATTCACGCGAACGAGATATTCGATTCTTCGCATCAACATACTTCGGACGGTTCTTGCAATCATTCGGCAAGCTAGTTTAATAATTTCATACGATATCGGGATTCATCGCGTTAACCGATATCCATCTCAACATATTTGTATATACGTTCCAAGTGTTGTGAAAAGTGGCAAAATAAATAAAAATAGATAACTGGAGACTACAGTTATTTCAATTAACCACCCCTATTGTCGTAACTGAAATCAGGGGATCGCCCTACTCGTGGTGTCGATCATCAGATCGTAACGGGAATTTACGACTCCCGTTGACGCTCCTAACGGAGACTCGTCTCCCCGCGACTGGACGAACAAAACAGAGAGTATAAATTGATTTCCTTTCTTAGTTTTGGTCATAGGTTCTATGATGTTCATAGCGATTTTGTCGTTAGATTGTAATGGTGTGTCAAATATTATTGGTACTTCTTGTGGTCTAATCCGCGTTAATTTCTCCTTTTGACAAGCTTCACATCTCTTTATAAACTCTTCGACTTTATTTAATAAATATGGAATTTTATATCGTTCTTTTATTCTTTGGTATGTTTTTTGGATCCCTAAATGTCCTATCGTACCGTTATGATTTTCCTGAATTATTTTCTCTATCTCTTCCTCGGTTAATTCTTGGATTGGATCCCACGCGAAAGTGACAGGATATCGGGTATCATTGAAATATATAAGCATAAGTTTGATCTGGTTCTTTTCTAATTCTGCAAACGTCTTGTCTCCTATACCTACTTTCTTGTTATTTCGTAATATGTTGTCGATTTTCCGTAACCACATTGCCTCGTCGAACTCTCCTAATTTTGTTTCAGTTAATTGATAGAAAGATTGATCGTTAGATTTTATTTCTAATCGTTTTGGGATTTCTGATTTCTTTTTCCATTTCGTAAAATATTGTAAGAAATCTAAGACTACTGTTCCTTCAGCGGTTTCTACTTTTTGAATCGCGTGAATTCTAGACAAGCTATCTGCGACTGGGTTTTCTTTGCATTTAACGTATTCGATTGTGTATTCGTACTCTTCTAGTTTTAGTCTCCATCGCATTGATCTAGATGATGAATCTTTGCAATTATTCAACCATTTCAAAGCTTGATGGTCTGTTCTAATAATAAATTTTCGTCCTAACAATTATTGTCGTAGTCGTTTCAATGCCCAAACTATTGCTAATAGTTCTTTCTCCGTCGTCGTATAGTTCTTTTCGGGTGGATTCAGTGTTTTAGAAATAAAACAACTTGGGTGTTCATCTTGTGAAAGAACTGCTCCTAGTCCTTCGTTACTTGAGTCGGTCGTTAGCGTAAAAGTCTTAGTAGAGTCAGGGTATGTTAAAACTGGCGCTTCGCATAGTCTCTGTTTTAATGTCTCAAAGCTGTTTTGTTATTTATCTGTCCAATGGAAGTTAACGTCCTTCTTTATTAAATCTGTTATAGGTTTAGCTATTTTGGAGAAGTTCTTTATGAACTTACGGTAATATCCTACCAGTCCCAAAAATGATTTGACTTCTGTCGGGTTCTTCGGTATTCTAAAGTCTGCCACTGCTTGTATTTTCTTCGGGTTTGGTTTTACTCCTTCGGATGTGACAATGTGTCCTAAATACTCTAATTCTGGCAGTCGACTGCGAACCTCCGAGCCAAACGGACCTCTCAGCCCTAAAAAAAAAAAAAAGGGACAGCTGGCCCAGACCCGAACAGTGCGCGCGCCAACTAGACAATCTTTCGCGTAGAGAAAGTCTAAGTGAAAAAAAAAGAAAAAAGTGACAAAAAGTGGAAAATTGATTAGTGACACCATCGCTATAAATAGGAAAAAAAAATAACAACAAAATAAATAAAAAAATAGGCGACATCGATAATGAAGCAGAAAGCAAAAAAACGGAATCCTCCGTAATCCCAACAAAAAAAAACGAGTAAAAGAAAAGCAATCTCGCCAAAAACGGACAAAGAAAACAACATTAGCATAAGACTTTCCGCGCAAAAAACGCGGAAACTCAACCCACAACCAAAGCTAGTGGGAAGGTCCAAAAGACTACCAGACAACCCGGAAAACACAGAAGAAGATCTCGTTCTAATCCAAGAAGAAAATAATACACAAGATCCCACCGTCAAAGAAAGCAAAACCATGAAAACTACAAGAAGCCCTCCCTCACCAGTGATACCAACAAAAAACAGATTTGAAGTGTTACAAACACAAGAAACCACCATACCACAACAACAGAATCACACTCAAGCAACGTCAACAAAAGAATCAACAATACAAAATGCGATCGTGGAAGCCATAAGAAAGAAGAACAATGAAATGCGAATCAAAGCAAACAGGAGGACTACGTCCACATTGGGAACACCACACACCCAAGAAAAATCAAACGACACACGAACAAACAGCCCCCTCGCCCCACCTAGGAGGCCGCCGACACCACAAAATCAACACACTCATCTGATCAAACCAAAAGAGCAACCCCCACCGACAAAAACACCGATGGAACAAGCACAACAGGAACAGCCCACCAACCACCCCACAGAGGAACAACAGGACGCCCCCTCACCCACAAAAGGTAACAGGCCCCCGCCAATCAACATAACGCATCAAGACCCAAAAGACACCATTGCTCTCTTACAAGACGCTCTCAAAATCAGAAACTTTCACATCAACAGAATACACGCAAACAAACACGCTCTATACCTACATAATCTAAGCGACTACATTAAAGCAAAAGAATTACTGATAACAACAAACACAACGTTCTACACATACACACCAAAAGCACAAAAACAACACACGTTCCTATTAAAAGGACTAGACATTAACCTCACAGAGACAGAAATACTAGAAGACTTACAAGCATTAAAAATAGACGACATACAGTTTACGAAAGTATCGCGCTTCTCGACAAGAAAGTCAAGGGAAAGTAACAGACTGCTCCCAATATACATAGTACAGGTATCCCCCAATAGCAACGTCGTGAAATTACAAAAAATAAATAGACTAAGCTACTACAAAATAACGTGGGAAAAAATAAGAAAAAATGACATTACCCAATGCCACAAATGCCAACGATTAGGCCACACAGCACAAAACTGCAACCTAATCTACCGCTGTGTAAAATACACCGAGCCCCATGGCCCAGGCGAGTGCAAAATAAAAAAAGACGATACAATCACAAAGGATAAAATATTCTGCGTCAACTGCAAAAGCTACGGACACCCCGCGTCATACAAAGGGTGCCCCAAAATCATAGAGCTGCGCCAAAAACTTTCAGAAAAAATCAAAAAAGACAAAGAAACAAAAATCAAACGACTAGAACAGATAAGCCGAAAATACACCCCAGAACTAAAGTTCTCGGACGCAGTGAAACAACAAGCAAGACCAAAGCAGGAAATCGAAAACCCCCCTCACACAATAAACCCAAAACTAGATTCGCGAGCAAACCAAATCCCAATTACAACCGAGATCATCCCTCAACAAATAATATTAAACGCTTTCGAAGATTTTAAAAAATGTATCATCCAAGCACTAAATCAACAACAAATACAACTCAACGAATTAAAAAATGCAATATCATCGCACGAAGACAGGTTCAACACCATCTTCAACTCCTTAGATATCGCAGTCGACAATTAGCCAAAACACACCAAACCAACAAACACAGCATAAAACATCCAAATTAGATTTAAAACACCTGAAAATAATTGCAATAAATGCAAACTCTCTAATCTCAAACCAAAAAAGATACAGTATGCTAACCCTAATAAACAAAGAAACCCCCGACATCGTACTCATCTCAGAAACAAAACTGAACAAAAGACACAAAGTATCCTTCAAAAACTACTCCATAATAAGACACGACAGACCAAACGCTATCCAAGGAGGAGGAACGGCAATCCTCATAAAAAACCCCCTGAAATTCAAAGAAATCCAAAACGACAAAATAACAAGTTTTAATACCCTGGAGACGACAACCATAAAAATAAAAATAAACAAAAAGGAAAACTTACTCATCACCGCAGCCTACGCAACCTACGGAAACGAAAAAGAATTTAACGACGAATTCAATAACCTCTTCGAACTTTTACAGCTCGACAAACAAGAAAACTTCCACATAATAGCCGGCGACCTTAACGCAAAACACACAAGCTGGAAAAACCCACTAAACAATACGAGAGGAAACTTCATCAGAAACTGGCTAGACAATAAAAGCATACACTACAAAACAAACCTTTACAGCTCCGAGCTACCCTCCTACCCAAAAGGAGGCTCATACCTCGACATATGCCTAACAGATGCACGACTTACGACCAAATAACACGCTCAAAACCCTAGACTACGACAGCGACCATAAAGCCATACTCTTACAGATAAACAAAAACACATCCGACTACCTGACACTTGAAACACAAACCGAAACCCACAAGTACAACTACAAAAAAACAAACTGGAAAAAATTCCAAAAACTACTCGAACAGAAATGCGACCTAAATATCTACAACAACGTCAACCTAACAAACAGACAAATCGACACATACATAGACGAAATCGAAAAACACATACAAAGCGCACTCCAAAAATCCGTCCCAACCTTCAAACAAAAAAACTCTTGCGATCCATATATCAACAACAAAATAAAAGAACTACAACGAGACAAAAGCTACATACTCTCCAAAATAAACAATATAAAACACAACTACTCTTACGACAAAAGAGAGGAATTAGAATACCTAAAATACCTACTACACAAAATAAAATTACAACAGAAACAAGAATTCGCATACTCTATAAACCTCTACTGGACAAACAAAATAAAAAATATCTCCAAAAACGACTCAGCCAACATGTTCCCACAAATAAATCAAATCTTCAGACCGAAAGAACAAAACCCCAGCACTCCGCTCAAATTGCCCCCAGAGAAAGCTCCCCTCATCCAAGAAGCAGGTATAGAGATACACAACACCAGCAAAGACACCGAGAATAACTTCATAATAACTAAAACAACAGAAAAACTAGACATCATAGGCACCCACTTCTCCAAAACACACACCCAAAACGAACACATGGGCCGAGAAGAATTAAACAGAATCATCATCGCAGAAACGAACAAACTCAAAAACGAAATAGAACAAGACATAACGTTAAACAAAACAGTCTGCACGTTCTCAAACGAAAACACCTCAGACAATCCCAAACAACCAGAAACAGAAATAAATTACTTTACAAATTATAACCAACTAAACAAAATCTTCGCCAAGCTAAATAATAAAAAATCCTCCGGCTTCGACGGCATCCCGAACATCTCACTTAAGCACCTACCGAACAAAATAAAATGGTACTACACAGTAATATTCAACAATGCGCTAAACAACGCATACTTCCCGAAAAAGTGGAAAAAAGCCAAAATAATAGCAATCACAAAAAAAAAATAAAGACGGCTCATCACTCACAAACCTACGACCAATAAGTCTCTTCCCCAACATAAGCAAAGTATTTGAAGTAGTCATCAATAACCCCCTAACTACATTCTGCAAAAAAAAAAACATTATACCAGAAAACCAATTTGGCTTCCGACACAAACACTCCACACTACACGCGACAAACAAACTCACGTCAGACATCTGCTGGGCACTAAACGCAAAACAACGAGTAGCCGCCTGCTTAATAGATCTCGAAAAAGCCTTCGACACAGTCTGGATCACAGGCCTCATTTATAAATTAATAAAAAAAAACTTCCCGAGATACTTAATCAAAATAATATGGGACATGATTACAAACAGAACATTCCTAATGACCGAGGGTTCCCATACATCGAACAAAGAATTCACCATAAAAAACGGACTCCAACAAGGAACTGTAAACTCCCCGCTACTCTTCAACATATACAACAGTGACATATTAAACCTGTTCGACATGAACAAATCTACCCACAAACGCTCCATAGCCTTCGCAGACGACCTAATCATCTACGTAACAGGCCGCAAAACTAAAACAATAAACAGAGACCTCCAAGAACTATTCGACAAAATCAATGATTACTACCACACATGGAAACTAAGAATCAACGCAAACAAATGCGAAAGCATACTGTTCAAACCCAAAACCAGCGAAATCGGCCCAGCAGAAAGAAAACACTGCAAAAATTTCCAATTAAAAGAAAAGTCATCCGAAGAGACAATCATACCACACAAAAACTGCGTAAAGTACCTAGGCATAAACATAGATGACAAACTAAATTACAAACAACACATAGAAACCCAACTCGCCAAGGCCAATAAAGCATTCTGGAGAGCAAAAAGACTATTTTACTCGAAACATCTCAAGAGCAATGTAAAAACATTATGCTACCAAGCTCTAATTAGACCAATTATAACATACGGTTGCCCAATCTGGTACAACATACCAGCATCGCTAATGGAGAGAATCCGCGTTTTCGAAAGAAAATGCATTAGAGCTTGCCAAAATGCGTACAGATCCGAACAGAGCGGATACAAAAAATATATAAAAAACAAAAAAATCTACGACCTAGCCAACATTCACCGCATTGACTGTCACATACTAAAACTAGCAAGAAATCATTTCGCACAAGCGTCAAAAATAAAAGAAAACAGCCTAATCTTCAGCGGCTTATACCCAAACGTACTATATTACAAAAACACAATGACAACAGGCTACATCCCCCCAGAAGCGTTCCTATACCTAGACGAAAAAAATTACCTCCAAGACCAAAACAATATCCCAATAATTTTCCACATAAAAAGAAAAATAGGGATAAAGACAATACTCTACGAGGAAAACTTAAACGGACTGACTGCAGACACCAGGTGGAGGTACAACATGGCCCTCCCCCAAAAAGACACTAAAGACAAACACAGAAGAAACACAAAAAAATATTGGTGGATTCCAAACCCATAAGAAAATATAAGTGAAAACTACCAATTCGACAAAAAAACCATTCCTACCACCGTGTAACCTAGATGTAAGTACTGTAAATATGTAAATACTATAATCATTGTAAATAATATAATTTAACATCCCCCTCCCCTTCCCACTCATCCCCCCCCCCACCAAAATCCCACAACGCATAAAAGTAATACACCGAGGAGTCCTGTTTTGCGGCCAAGTTTCAGGACAAAATACAACACACACAAGAATACACAAAAATCACGCACCAATGCGACTTAAACCTAAAAAAAACAAAAAAATAAACGCAAAAACCGAAAACCCACGACACATATTAGACCATGGCTACGTCGTACCGACGTGTATCGGTACTTTTGCCTAATCCACCCTACAACCGAAATTCATTGTTTATTGTGAATAACATACACATGTAATACTCATCTTCTTGGACAATAAACGTTATAAAAAAAAAAAAAAACTCTAATTCTGGTTTTAGGAATTCACATTTGTCCGGCTGAATCTTGAGTCCCAATTCCCGAAGTCTTTGCAAAACTATTGCTAAATTTTCATTATGTTTTTGAATTGTATTTCCGAATATTATTATGTCGTCTAAGTAAGCAAAACAGTGTTTGTTGATTAAACCCCTCAAGGCTGTGTTCATCATGCGTTGGAAAGTCGCGGGTGTGTTCTTTAATCCAAATGGCATTCTATTATAATGAAAGTGTCCCTGAGGTGTTGAAAACGCGGTGTATTTCTTTGAATTTAAGTCCATGGGTTTAAGTCCATGAATGTAAATCCCGAGGATAAGTCTAGCGCGGAAAAGAATTTCGCATTCCCTAATTGGCTCAGTATGTCTTCTATGTCAGGTAAAGGGTAAGCGTCTTGGTCTGTCAGTCCGTTAAGTTTTCTAAAATCTATAACTATCTTCCATTTTTGTTTTCCTGAAGCGTCTATTTTCTTTGAGACTACCCAAACTGATGAATTGTAAGGTGATTCTGATTCTTCAGCAATGTTTTTGCCTAACATTTCTTTTATTTGTTTCTTTATTTCTGCTTTGTGGCATTCCGGGGGTCTATAAGATTTGGTATTAATAATTTTATTTTGTTTCAGTGCAATTACGTGTTTCGTCAAGTTTGTACAAGGTAAAAGGTCTGTCTCTAAGTTGAACACATCTATATAGTGGATTAGTATCTTTTCTATGGGTTCTCTAAATTCGCGTTCGATATGATTTGTCCTCACAATGACTTTGAATTTTGCAACTTGATCTAAATCTATACTATTTTCGATATAATTAGAAATTTCATGATTTTTCTCACCAGTGTTGAAGAAACATACTCTCGTTGGTTGTCCTTCCAAATAGATCGTTCAAACTCTCTTTTCTCCTGGTTGGATTACTGTAGGTTTCTGGAAGTGCAAGGTGTTGTTGTCTAATTTCGATGTTTCATTAGATATCTCGTATCGGTATTTTTCTAGACATGGAAGATCTAATATACTATCTTCAATCAATGGAAAATCCTTAGACACTAGGAATAATTCATGGCTTTTACCAAATATTTTAAGTATAACATATTTGTCGGTTCTATATTTGTGTTGTACCATATAAAATGTTCGCGGTTCTTTGTACCAAAAACAGTCGATATCACCCGATTTTCCTTGATTAGATTAATGCCGGCTCCTGTGTCGTCTAAGTGCGTCACTGGTCCGTCATTCCTTCCGAACTGTACGGTGAGCAATCTTCCTGTGGTAATGATGACCGTTGGTATTTCTCGTTCCAATAACTTTGTTCTTCCATTATGTCGTCCGATTCCATTTCTGTTTAATTGGCCCGTAAAGGTGGTCGGATTCTTTGGCTGGGTGGCTGAAAATTTGAACACTGAGGTGCGATGTGTCCTATTTTTCCACACTTGAAGCACTTAGTCTGCATTCTTTCATCAGTCGGCCCTGGGTTTCTGCGTGATATAGCAACTTGGTTAGCGGTTGATCACTGGCTTTGGGGTCGTCTCTCTGGGTGTCTGTTTATAGGTCGTACTTGTCTTCGTTCTTCTTCCCGTAAATACCTTTCAATATCTCCAGCTTCTTTCTCGATCTCCACTAGGGTTGCTGGTTTGCTCGGTATTACCATTCTTCCTATGTCGGTACGTAGTCCTCACAGATATATCCGGCTTACTCTCTGCATTAGCTTCTCGAGCATTATTTTTCGCGTTAGCGGTTGTGGGTTGTCATTGGTTATTGCGCAGGTCAATTTGTTGAGCACTCGTCGGAATCTAATGTTGAAGGATCGAACTGACTCGTCTCTTCCTTGCCTTAGTTCCCTGATCTGCACAGCGTATTCGTCAGACGTTACTTGGGCTGCTACATTCTGTCGTAATGCATCTAACGGATCGGTATAGTTCTCGATCCATATATTTCGAATGCTTTGCGCTACCTTACCTATTATTTTCTCGACTTTAATGGCCTTTAGTAATAATTCTATTTCCAAACAAAGGTTTCTCATGGATCGGACTTCTATTATGAAATCCTCTACACCTATGTTGTCGTCACCGTTTAATATCGGGATATACTTAACTGCTTTTTCTGCTGTCAGAAGTTATTGGTGTGCGTTTCTTGGTTCCATTTGCGAGTCGTCGTCGCTGCCTTCTATCTCGGCGCCGACGGGCGGGTGCGTCAAGATGTATTATCGCGGACTGATTCGAAGTCTTCTGTCATTATTGTGGCTTGGTTGTCTCCCAGTCCTACCTTTAATTCGGCTACTGCGCGTCCCAATATTTCGATTTCTTTTGCCCTTTGTTTATTTTCTTCGTACGTTTGTCGGACTATATTGTCCACGCGTTTTTGCGCTTCAAGTTGGTTCTGCGAGTATTCTTCTTGTTGTTTGTTTAATTTATTTAGCATTTCGATAATTTGTCCCAGTTTGTCATCGTCTCTACCGATGGATGCCATATCTTTCAACATCATTCTAAATATTTCTAACTCTTAGTCCGAGTCTTGTTCGAAGCTAGGTCGCCTAACTCTATATGTAGAAAATGAATCCAGCGTTTACCTTGATTTTTTAGCTTCCGTAGATGCTTCCGGTTTCAAAGGTCTTCTGGGTTCGCAGATTGTGAATTTGTCGTCGAGGATAACCCGTAGTCCACGTTGAATCCTTTTCCACGTAGGTAGGACGTCTTGTTTACCTGACGAGCACTTTTCACAATCCTTTTATTGTCATTCCACTTGGTTCGCGATAGTTACTTCGTTGTTGCGGATGACCGTAGTCCCAAATAATTCTATCTTCCGTAAATGATGAATGTCTTTAGGTTTCCGAACAAACAAAAATGTCACGTAAAATAAAAAAAGGGGATCGAAGATGTAAATAAAAGATAAAAGTAAAAATTAAAAAAAAAGGAGAATTTATTTCTTAACACTTGTTTTTCATCGGCTACAATTTGCTTCTGAACTCTAGGCGCGACCTTTCAAGACTGAAAATCCTACAGCCTGACTTTTGGCGGAAACTGATTCTTTTCCTTTGTCATCTCTCAATATCCCTACTATCCACGCGTTTGTTAGGCGTTCTCGAACACTCGGCGAAAGGACCGTTGGGATATTGAGGGTTCATTAGGCACCTCGCTTCGGCGACATACATTGTCGCCGAGTGCCGCCAGATCTTTAATTCCGTCATCACCTTGTCACGTAAAATTATGCAAAAGAACAACAAAAAAGAATAAAAAAAAAGAAACTTTATTTTTCTTCTAACACTTGGTTTTACAATCTACTTCCGAGCTCTAAGCGTGACTTTTTAAGACTGAAGCTCTTATGATTTTTTACTTTCGATCGGATCCGATCGCTTTCTTTTGTTATCCCTCAACATCCCCACCGTCCACGCATTTGCCTGGCGTCCGCGGCCGTTGCCACGCGCTCTTTCTTCTAGAGCCTTCGGTGGAAGGACCGTTGGGATGTTGATGGTTCATTAGGCACTTCAGCGATATACATTGTCGCCGAGTGCCGCCACATCTTTATCTCCGATTTTAAAGTGAGCCGGTCGTGACATACCCCCCTGGTTAGATTGATCTTGGTCCTCTAAGATCTTAGTAGAATGGAATTATTTAAATGTAGATCGAAGGATATGTTTACCCCCCCCCCTTTTTTTAGGGATCATTATGAATTGGTTTTCTGCATGTAATGGTACAAAAGTTATTTCGTTAATCTTAAATATAGCAATTTTACAATATTTGTTAGTGTTCGGGAAGCTAACAATTTCAGAGGCGTAATCATGTTGTAGTTTTCGATCGTGAATTGGTTGGGTTTGTTTACAAAGCGTAATTCCTATCCCGTGAATTCAAGGCATCTAATTAAGGGTATTATTACTAGTGCTAGGGTCAGCATTATCCTGAAAAAAGTACGCTTTCAGTCGGTTACCATGTATCTTTTTCTTAACATTGTCGATAGAAATAATGTAATAAGGAGTTTTCACATCGTTAATCCTGTAAGGTCCTAACCATTCAATGTGCAACTTATCTCTTTTATGGTCGTTGTGAATTAAAACAAAGTCTCCTTTTCTAAACACGGTCTGAGTTTTAACAATCTTTCTTTCTTGGTCTCGCTTGTATCGTTGCTTATTCTGAATAAGCGTTTTGTGAGCTGTTTCCCAATATTTATTCAGTTGTTTTTGCCAAAGTGAGTACATATCATCATAGGTAAGTGTGGGGAATTTGGATATTGCGGAAGGTAAGTTAGCTTTTCGCCCAAAGGTCAATTCAAAGGGAGAGAATCCTGTTCCTTCATGTTTCGCGGTGTTGTACCCTAAACAAATGAAATTAAGTACTTCGTCCCATTCTTTGTCATTGTCGTGTAATGCAGTACGAATTAAATCTTTAACTGAGGCATGCGTTCTTTCGAGAGATCCGTTACTCTGTGGGTGAAATGAAGTTGTTTTGATGTGTTTGATTTTAAAAGCTTCTTCAAATTTCGTCATTAAATCGCTAACAAAATTTTGTCCCTGGTCTGTTAGGATCGTTTTTGGTGCCGAAAATATGTAAATATAGTGTTCAATGAGCGCATTAATTATGGATTCAGTTCGTTGCGTTTTAAGGGGAACTAGTATCAGATATTTCGTAAGTTCATCGTGAATTGAAAGTATGTATTGGTTTCCGCGTTTGGTTTTCGTCATCGGTCCTATGATGTCCATAGCGATTTTGTCGTTAGGGTTAAGTGGCGTGTCTGAGATTTGTGGGGATTCTTTGGGCCTGATACGTGTTAGTTTCTCCTTTTGACATGTGTCGCATGTTTTCACAAAGTTCTCTACTTTTTCTAAAAGTCCGGAAATTTTGAATTTATCCTTGATTCGTTGATACGTTTTTTGTATCCCTAAATGTCCTACGGTGTCGTTATGGTTTTCCTTTATTGCTTGTAGTATTTCGTTTTCGTCTAGTTTTAAGATGGGATTAGGTGCATAAGTAATTTTCTTGTACGTGTCGTTAAAATATATTAGCATGAGTTTAATCTGCGTTTTCTCTAATTCAGTGAAATCGTTATTTCCTATGCCGATTTTTGTTGTATCTTTAAGAATTTTGTAAAGTCTTCTGATCCAAAGTGTCTCGTCGTATTCTCCTAAGTCGTTTCGAGTTAATTGGTAAAATGTTTGGTCATTCGGTTTAATTTCTAAGAGTTTCGGATTTTCGTTGTTCTCTTTCCATGCGTTGAATGAATTAGTGTGATCAATTACTAGGTCGAGGTTAACTACTTCGTCGCGAGTTACCGCGTGAACTCTGGATAAAGCATCTGCAGCTGTGTTATCTTTACCTTTTGTATATTCGATTTCATAGTCATATTCTTCGAGTTTAAGTCTCCAACGGATCAGTCTGCTAGAAGGGTCTTTGCAATTGTGCAACCACTTAAGAGCTTGGTGGTCGGTTCGAATAATGAAGCGTCGTCCTAACAAGTATTGTCTTAATCTTTTCACGGCCCATACGATGGCTAGAAGTTCTTTTTCTGTCGTGGTATAGTTTCGTTCGGGTGGATTCAGTGTTCTTGAAATGTAACAACAAGGATGACCGTCCTGTGACAGTATTGCTCCTAGTCCTTCGTTACTTGCGTCGGTAGTTAAGGTAAAGGTTTTGTTAAAGTCTGGATAAGCTAATATTGGGAAATTACAGAGTTTGTCTTTTAAAGTATCAAAGCTAGTCTGGTGTTTGTCAGTCCAATGAAATGGTGTGTCCTTTTTTGTTAAGTCTGTAAGGCTTTTCGCGATTTTGGAAAAGTTTCGAATGAATTTGCGGTAATAACCTGCTAAACCTAAGAATGATTTCACGTCCGTGGCATTGCGGGGTAATCGAAAGTTTTTTACAGCGTCTAATTTCTTGGGGTTTGGTTTAACTCCTTCGGATGAAACTACATGGCCTAAGTATTCTAGTTCCGGTTTTACGAATTCACATTTGTCCGGTTGCAATTTAAGTCCTAATTCTCTGAGTCTCTGAAATACTATCGCGAGGTTTTCGTTATGTTCTTGAATCGTTTTTCCGAATATCACTATGTCGTCCAAATAAACAAAGCAGTATTTTCCTACAAGTCCAGTCAAGGCTCTGTCCATTAATCTTTGAAAGGTAGCGGGTGCGTTTTTAAGTCCGAATGGCATTCGATTGAACTGAAAATGCCCTTGCGGTGTCGAAAAAGCGGTATATTTTTTAGATTTCTCGTTCATTGGAATTTGGTGGAATCCTGAGGATAAATCAAGTGCCGAAAAGAATTTTGCGTTTCCTAATTGTGTTAAAATGTCGTCTATATCGGGTAAAGGGTAAGCGTCTTGTTCTGTGAGTTCATTTAGTTTCCTGAAATCGATAACTATCCTCCATTTCTGTTTTCCTGAGGCGTCTAATTTTTTTGGAACTACCCATACCGGAGAGTTATAAGGAGATTCGGATTCTTCTATAATATTTTTCTTCAACATGTCTCCTATTTGTCGCGAAATCTCGTCACGGTGACATTCCGGTGGTCTATACGATCGTGTGTTAATGATTTTGTCTTTAGTTAACGAAATTGTGTGCTGAGTTAAATTAGTACAGGGCAAAAGATCGGTTTCTAAATTAAAGATGTCAATATAATGGAGAATAATCTTTTCGATGGATTCACGGATTGGTTTTTCAATGTGATCTGTTCTCACTAGGCTTTTTAGTTTTGATACGTTGGAAAAGTCATGAGAATTTTGAATATTGCTAGAAATTTCAATGTTTTGCTCACCAGTATTGATAAAACATACTTTAGTTGGTTTGCCTTCCAGATAGATTGTTTGAACTCTGTTTTCTCCAGGAGTTAAGTGTATTGGTTTCTGAAATAAAATGGTTTTGTCGTTTAGTCGGATTTTGTCATTGGATATTGAATAGTTATACTTCTCTAAACATGGTAGCCCAATGATTCCATCTTCGATAATAGGGAAGTTGTTCGGTACTATGTGAAAAATGTGATTTTGTCCAAAAATTCGTTTCGTTACGTATTCGTTAGTTTCGTATTTGTCTCGTCCCATAGAAAATTTTTGTTTAGGCCCTATTTGTATCGCGTTGACAGTTTTGTTACGTTTCACCAGGTTTATGCCTGCTCCTGTGTCGACCAGAAATACTCGCTCTTCGGTTCGGGTTGACAAAGGTATTGCGAGTAGTCTTCCCGTGGCGATGTTGACTCGTATGTCTCGTACGGTTCGTCCATCTCCTGGTTCGATGTTGTTCCTTGTATTTTGTCCCTTTCCTGGACTGCCTGAATCCTTGCGGGTGGTCGATCGCGCTGGCTCGGTGGTAGAAAATTTTGACACTTGTTGGCAATATGTCCCAGCTTTCCGCACTTGAAGCACTTCTCTGCGCGCGTTCAGCAGGTGGTCTATTTTCTGCATTGGCTGGTTGTTTGCGTGATTACTAGCGGAAGGTAAGCGATTACATGACCAATTAGGTTGTCGTTCTTCTCGCAAGTAGCGTTCTACATCGGCTGCCTTTTTTTCAGCTTCCGGAAGATTCAAGGGTTCACTGCTTAATAATATTCGCCCTATGTCGCGTCTGAGTCCCTTTAGGTACACACGAACAGTCTTCTTCGTGATTTCTTCGGTCATAATTTTACGTGTCAGTGGTTGTGGGTACTCATTGGTTACTGCGTACAGCAAACGGTTGAGTATTCTTCTAAACCGAATATTAAAACTTTGCACTGATTCCTCGCGCCCCTGTCTCAACTCTCGTAATTGTTCTTGATACTCATCCGAAGTCACTTGTGCTGCTAAGTTATTTCTCAGTGCATCGTACAGATCACTGTAACACTCAATAGGAATGTTGCGAATACTTTGGGCTGCTTTTCCCACGATTTTTTCCACTTTTATTGCTTTTAGCAACAGATCTTGCTCTATACAGCGATCCTTCATACTTCTCACTTCTTTGATGAAGTCTTCAACTCCTACATCATCATCTCCGTTGAGCGTTGGGATGTAGCGTATTGCATCCTTAGCTCGTAGAGTGGGAGAAGCGGGCGGAAAATAGCCTCTTTCTTCCACCTCGGGTTGTTCGATGTTGAGGTGAACAGGTGGGATGTCTGGAGCTGCTAACCCTGACAGTTTGCGTGCTTCTGCCATATTCCCGGTGCGATTGATTGCTGTCGACGCACTTTCATTGTCTTCGGTGATAATGGAAACAAAGTCATCGGTCGCAGGGGATCCGAACCCAGTCCGTAGCGCTGCGACGGTTTTCCCGAGATTCTCGATTTCTGCTGTCCTGTGTCTGTTCTCTTCGTCATTTTGCATAGACAAACGTAACATTTCCCCTCGTAAAAGGGCAATATTCTCATTCTGTTTTTGAATACTGTCCCATATTGCTCGCAACATTGGGTCAGTTGAGGTTGAAGTTTGAGATTCGGTTGCCTTAGACATTATTGCGCTGATTTCTCTTTTATTGTCACTTCGCTTGGTTCGTGATAGTTACTTTGTTGTTGCGGATGACCGTAGTCCCAAATAATTCTATCTTCCGTAGATGATGAATGTCTTTTGGTTTCCGAACAAACACTTTTCACTATCCTGGCAGGATCGCCAAAATGTCACGTAAAATTATGCAAAAGAACAACAAAAAAGAATAAAAAAAAAGAAACTTTATTTTTCTTCTAACACTTGGTTTTACAATCTACTTCCGAGCTCTAAGCGTGACTTTTTAAGACTGAAGCTCTTATGATTTTTTACTTTCGATCGGATCCGATCGCTTTCTTTTGTTATCCCTCAACATCCCCACCGTCCACGCATTTGCCTGGCGTCCGCGGCCGTTGCCACGCGCTCTTTCTTCTAGAGCCTTCGGTGGAAGGACCGTTGGGATGTTGATGGTTCATTAGGCACTTCAGCGATATACATTGTCGCCGAGTGCCGCCACATCTTTATCTCCGATTTTAAAGTGAGCCGGTCGTGACAACCTCATCGGTTCCGAAGCGCGGCCTGGTCTCTCATGTGGTTGGCGTCACATCAACGTCACGTTACACTTTTTCCCTAACTCAACAGTGAAAATCCTATCATATATCTGGGAATTCCCAAACTGTCATGCAACGACCAGTTCCCGATAAATAGCTCGTACCTTCTCTAATATTCCACAGGGGTGTACATTAAGGTGGCTCTTATTTATTCTTGACGAAAATTTTTTTCAAAATTTATTTATTAATAATACTTAAATAATAATAAAGCCGAATCGGTCGATAAGTTCTCCTTTATCGTACTTACAAAAGAGTCATAGAGAGGACTACACACAAAAGGCGGAAAATGGCAGAAATAAATATAGAATTTCTAACCATGTTAATAAGGTAAATTTTATTTTTTGAATTGATTTATGTTCAGAAATAAAATAATCAGTAAATATTGTTCAAATTGAATTACCATTCATTCGTTATTGGTGCATGTGGTATGTCCTCGAACTAATTTTCTGGACTGTTATTTTCAAAATAAAGGCCATCTTTTAAGACCGACGTAACACGATGCTTAAAAATAAGAACAAAATTTTCTAGGTGGTGGTTTCTTATTTCTTGTTTACCATTTATGGTACAACGCAAATGAGGAAAGTATACTTTTGCTTGAAATCCACTTGGTATTTTTTCCTATTCGTAAATATACAATAATATGAATACAGAAATGATTCACCACAGGGGATTGTTCCAGATAATTTGTATGATTTTTTTAGAATACTCCTGATCGTTGAAATATCCATCCGGTAGAAGTAAGAAAGGTCTTGGCGGGGAGACTCAGAACAATCAAATATGCATAAAAACGTACTGAAGATCGATGACGTGTTTAATGTTTAATGTAGTTTGATGCAATTTTAAAAATTAATTTTAATGTTATTTTACAAATTTGTATCAATTATAACATTTAATAAAAATGTAATTTTCTTTGCCTGCCGTATTGTTTAGCAGTTCGAGGAGGGGGTCTATTACTTGAGCATCGATGTATATTGGTAGTGGTTTGGTGTTGTGTGTTGGTTTTTCCGTTGTGTCTGGTTCCTTCTCTTGTGGTAGTACGCTGAAGGGGTTTTGTAGAGGGATTTCCTGGATCCATTGCTTGCTTTCTATTTCTGCAACCCTCCTAGTATTTGCGTTTGTTGTTATTTTTCTTCTCAGTCTCAGACCGTACTCATGTGTAGTTTGTCATTCCCTACATAACATTGTATCACACTGAAGTTGTTGGATCTTTTAAATATATTATATAACCTGTTAAGACCAGAGTCATATTCACTCAACCACCCTTATTATCCCAAAAGAAATAAGGGATCGATCGATTCGTGGCGTCGATTAATCAAATCAAAACGGGAATCTACGACTCCCGTAAAATAAAAACTGGTACTTCGTTTATGACCGTACCTTAGGATTAATGTGGTCCGACCTATGATGTTTGTCCCGCTAGTGACTGTCCCGACCGAGGGACGCAATACAGCCCGTACCAGATAACGGGACGTAACATACATCAATTAAAAATACATTTATCTGCCTATATTTTCTACTACAACATAACGAAAATTTTATCAAGTTCTGAGACCCTTTTGACACTTTATTTAAACATGATCCCACTAAAACGATCTTTATTTATTCCATATTATCACAATAATTACGTAACACAAGCCGTAAAGCATTAACGATTTGTATAAATGAGGCATGTATACGGTAGGCATGAGACGACGAGGCATGTATAAATGAAACCAGTCCGATTATTGCATAAATAATGATTTTAATGAAAAACGTTTCAGATAGAGAACTGAATGGTGTTAAAGGGAACATAATTTGACGTGATTACTTTTTGGTACTTGTTGTCCCTATCATACACCGATTTCGATGATTTTTTAATATGTCGTCGGGGCATTGTTCTGAACAACCTTTTTCTATACATGCATGTAACCGTTACTCGACCTTATATATTTCTGCTATTCGTATACGACTGAGAAAAGTACCTTTAATAGGCATTCAATCCCATATGTGTGTTCCTATGATGCAGTCGTAAGTACAGCCAACACATTCGTCGCTTCGTTCACTGCTTGCTTATCTGTTTACTGTACGGTCATCAGCCATCGATCTTTTTATTTTTGTAGTAGACTACACCAATTAAAAAAAAAACAGCTATGTAAATATCATTTATAACTGCAGATATGACGCTGCAAGAAATGCCTTTGAGAAGTTTACTGCAGTATAAATGTGACTGAAGCATAAAGGATCTGACTCTCCATATGTTTGCATCTTCGAAGCTGTCAGTTATTCTCTATCAGTATTAAAATAGTTAAAGAAATTGAAGGACGTTAAAAGGATAGGAGTTAGAAGGATTAGCGTACTAGATAATGTATCCAGAAAATTTGGAAAGAATTGCAATTGTTCCGAATCGCAAATAATAGTAACGCTCCTTACTATTAATAATAGGATTTCTTACAACCTTTTTATGTGGGCCGGTAATGAAAATTGAAGTTGCACATTTTCAGAAGTTATGTCTGCTATATACATACTGAAAATTCAGATTTAAAGAAACCAACTAACGCTGCTATGAACTACAAACGGTTGGAAATTGTTGAAGTGATCGCCACTTCTAAGAAAACTCTACATCTGGTCTTCGGTTTTCTCAAGCGCTGAGCCCATCGATAGCGCATAGACAAAAGAATGCGTCGATGACAGACCATAAGCGATGTAAGTGCATGTACATAAGTACATGTGCGACGTTGGCTTCAGGGTTCTTTTAGTTTCAGGGTAACATTGCTGCGGAGCGGAGCGGAAAACTTGACGATAATATTCTCTTATTGCAACAGGAAAACGACGGATCTCTGGAAGAAGCAGTGTCAAAAACAGTCTACCTAGAAGGAAAACCGACAACGATATGCTTTTTCAATGGTGATGAGTGCTCAGCCAAAATAATCAATTCTATCGAAAATTCAAATACATACAAGTCTCCACATTTAAATATTTAGTCAGACTCTCGCATATAGAGAAAACTCTCCGTGAACCAATCGAAAAGATATTGCTGTTTTACCTCGACGTATTCAATCTAGAGACTAACCTTTTACCATGCACTAACCTTGTTAAACATACAATAACGTTAAAACGGAATAAAGTAATTAACTCAAAATCTTACTCACCACCCGATTGCCACAAAGAGGAAATTAAACGACAAATGGACGAAATGCTACAAAAGAACATCATAGAACCATCCGATTCCCCTTACAATTCAGCAGTCTGGGTAGTACCAAACAAGGCAGACGCTTCAGGGAAACAAAAATGGCGAATCGTAATAAACTTCAGAAAAATAAACGAGCTAACTGACCAAGACGCATACCCATTACCTGACATAGACGACATACTATCCCAACTAGGCAACGCAATATTCTTCTCAGCCCTCGATTTATCCTCCGGATTCCACCAAATCCCAATGGACACAGACTCTAAGAAATACACGAAGTTCTCCACACCACAAGGACACTACCATTACAATAGAACGCCATTCGGTTTAAAGAATGCACCTGCAACGTTCCAACGCATGATGGATACCGCGCTAAGAGGACTCATAAATAAACATTGCTTTGTATATGTTGAGAATTGTGGATCTTTGGTACCGAAATAATGTTATAGGAATACTGAATATACACTGGGGATTAATATTAAAATAATAATATATTTATTTCATGGACGATTTCTCATATATTCATCGATTCACACTTGCACGCGTCTCAGCACTTTCTCTACACTCGACTGCTAACCGACTCTTCCAGATGCTTCGTCTTTTGTCCTAACAAAGGCCTAGACGCCCTCTGACGCTTACACACATGTATCCACACACTGATACTCACATACGAGTAACTCTAATACGCATTTGTCCCAGTCCAGTACAGAAAATTATACATATCTCAACAGTATATTTAAACATTATAATATTCGAACAGTCGATTGAAGAGCACAATAGCAACCTCGTGATAGTATTGCAACGCTTACGCGAACTCGGACTCAAAATACATCCGGACAAATGCGAATTCAACAAACCAGAACTAGAATATCTCGGGCATATAGTAACCGCCGAAGCTGTAAAGCCAAATCCCAAAAAATTAGAAACTGTCAGTAACTTCAAACAGCCACGTAATCCCACAGACATCAAATCTTTCTTAGGACTAGCAGATTATTACCGTAAATTCATCAGAAACTTTTCTAAAATCGGGAAGCCATTCACTGAACTTACAAAGAAAGAGACACCATTTCATTGGACAGATAAAACCCAGGAAGCATTTCAGACATTAAAAGACAAACTCTGTTCATCACCCGTACTAAAATTCCCAGACCTTGCAAAACAATTCACATTAACGACCGACGCCAGTAACGAGGGGTTAGGTGCAATCTTATCACAGGACGGACATCCATGTTGTTATATCTCACGAACTCTGAACCCACCGGAACGAAATTATTCCACAACCGAAAAAAAAAAACATTTAGCAATCGTATGGGCCGTGAAACGCCTCCGACAATATCTGTTAGGCCGGAATTTCCTTATTCGAACCGACCACCAAGCGCTAAAATGGCTACAGAACTGCAAAGACCCCTCATCACGCTATGATGAGATGGCGACTAAAATTAGAGGAATACGAATACGACATAGAATATACGAAAGGAAAAGATAATACCGCAGCCGACGCGCTATCTAGAATACGTTTTGACCAGACGAAGCGAAAATTTAAACATAGAACTCGATATAAAGTATCACGATTGGAAGAAATCTACCGACGCGTTACCCAAAATTCTCAAAATGACTCCGAACCGTAAATCTTTCTATCAATTATCCAAAACAGAACTAGGAAATTACGACAGAATCAAATGGTTAAACAAATTAAAAGAAATTATTTGTGCAAACTAGAAGATAGGCATAGGCGACGACAGTTTCACAGAGACCGAGAAGAACGCGATCAAACGAATTTTATTATTCCTGAACGACACCGTGAAAGAATTAAATTTTGCATCCAAACATATAGCTTCACTCATCTCTTAGACAAACACGAGCGACCGCCAAAGGTAATAGATAATTTACAAGGCTATAAAACCACGATCGATAAAATAGGCGACGAGATAGAAACTCATAATTTCGATTTAGAATAAAAAATATACAGTATTGGGGACTAACCACGCTCCAGATATTAGGGTACATAGCATTACACATGCTAGGTATATACGGATTAAGCAAGATAGGAGTATTCAAATGCATCAAAAAATGTATACCGAACAATTTATGTATCAATCTATTTTGCTGCCGAAATGTAACCGTAATCAACAGCCACAATGCGACAGCCCCACCAGCACCAAGTGCCCTGGCCGCAACACCCAACATATATATATCCCGACCAACGCATACCACCTCGAAGAAGAAGAGGAAACAGCTGTGATTTTCAAGCCACGTCGAGTCTGATTCTACAAAAGTCTTCTGAAGAAAACTTAAGGGACCAAGTTCAATTGAAGAAGAGGGGAATGTCACAGGTGAAATTCGACTAACTATGCGATAAGATAGTAAACTTCCAAGCGCCTTATCACGTGTCCCTACCGTCTGGGTAGCGTTCGGTCACTCTACCCGTTCTCAGAAATATATGATAAGTACGACCAAAGCCTTTTCCCACTCCAGCGAATAAAGAATATAAATCCTCCTCCCAAAATCATCCAAGCCAGTCTGAATAAGTCCGAACCAGCCTGAATATTAAAAGTCTATCGTCGCGAACCGCAAATACTATAAAGGGTTTAATTTAATTATTGTATAAATTGAGTGGAAATAAAGAACTCGATCTCCTGTTTGGAAATCGACAATTTTTCTATTTTATTTTAGTCAATTGTTGAATTTTTTCGTGACATACGCGTTGTCATTACCAAGTAATTCCAATCCTGGTGCCACTCACTTTTTCTCACTCTGCCTCGGTCAAGGCCGGTGCAGGGTAACTGATGAGAAGGTGAGGTGCGTAGTCTTTTTAAGCATGGGCCCACCAACTTCTTCGAATTTCTCCGCACCGGATCAGCACCGACAAGATCGGTCGCTATCAGACTGTGGAAAAACATCAGATCTATCGGTGGGGGGGGGGGGGGTTCTCACAGCGTGGTGGTCATACGCCGCGATAACCCATACCTATTTCGTGCTCCCTTACAGGGAGTATAAGGCAGGGCCGAATTTTTACCGGCTAAAGCCTCCACGGACGGGACAGTTAATAGCACACGGGGTCCAGCTGTCGACCTGGTTTTATATCTGAATACGCAAGTGCTCCACATAAACTACCCACAACCGCGCAAGGTAGGCCACCGTCCTCCCGCCACACTTGGCTCTTTCTGGAAACTTTTATTCAGGCATCCAGGCATCCAGGGACAGCGAGATTTCAACTCGCGACACGTTGCCACCCAATCGGAGTTCAACGAGCGTAGCTGTCTGTCCCACCAAGTAGTACCTACTACCATTAGTTATCTAGCAGCATCAGTTAGAGCATTAGCTAGATTCTCACGCCGCGCTGAGCGTCGAACAGAACGTTTATATTCACATTACTCTAATGCAATGGGTGGTACTGCTGCAGTGACATAGGTAGGGGTAATGTTAATCGCAAAAAGCGTAGCTAACGTTTGCCCTATGTAAACGCCTGGATCAGTGATCAATTCGCTCATGTGACCTACTTTGATTTTAGATTCCTTAACAGACTGGGCTATGTGATTTTAGTACAAGGAGGTAAATTAAAGGAAGACGACGAAAGAAGGAAAATTCCTTTATCACCAATCCGAAGACTACTCGCCTCATCATTTCTATATTTCAATATCGTGTAAATTTTTCTACAAACAACGTTCTTAAAATGGTGTCGGCGATGGAAAGATCATTATTAACAATAACTGAAACTTTGCATTGATATGATGGACTTCAATAAAATTTTATCGTACGTAAGTATGATTCCTGAATCAATGCATGTGAGATTTTAGACAATGTTGGTATTTCCAGTGTCAATAAGGAAATTAGCAACCCTTTCTCGAAAATATTGATGGCAATCATGCATTGATTGGATTGGATTAAATGACACGTATACAAATAAGTCAATCATTGACACACAACCTAATCGTTGTATGTTGTTATGGAAGGATCTTTGTTACATTTGGCGCTGGCAATCAAAGATTCATTCCACACTGCGTACATTTGTGCAGATCGTTTCGAACTTAAATTATCTTGACGATAAGATCCACTACGTCTACGAAGTGAGAACAATCACGGTGCAAACGGACTATTTAGTTACAATGTAAACATTTGCTATTTTTGAAGTATATTTTAAAGATTTTTGTACCAGAGACAAGGGAATATGAAGATGAAAATGGTTTCGAATGATCGATCGATTCTAACTTCACGATGCTCGCAATATTTATGGTAGTTGCGAGATCCAGTACATTGTTAATATCTTAACATTTAACAAATGCGAATTCGTTCGTGTGAACTACATAATACCTCAGATCTTTTTCTTGCATACAAGAAGCCGTGGCACCGAATTCGAACACATAGCGAACTGATGTGGAACTTGAAGAGAAATCCAACAAGCAGTGTGTCTCTGCAAAGTACAGTTTCATTATATGTGTGCGGAAAAAAAATCCTTATCTTCTGTAAACAGTTTGTCAATTGCCTGAATTCAATGTTGCTGCTCGTTCTATATTGAAGAATATAACGAGTGATCGTGAGAGTGTAAATTTAGAATAGTGTATATTATGCACATGCATCGGCAAAATATAAATGTGTGTATGTGATTATGTACTTCAGCTTATGTGGAAAGGGAAGACGGGGCGGGAGCATTGTAACTACACGGGTTATATTCTACGCGGTCAACCGGTGTCCTACCCGTACGTTGTTTGAGAGAGCACTGTATATGCGTATTTGGCAGTCTCTACTCCGCCATTTAGTAGTATCGAAGTATTCGAATAAAAATAGAAATGTATAAGCGTGACCACCGCGATCGATGTTCTCGGCGGAAATGCGCTCGCCTTACTTTCTTCTTTTGTTCTAGTTAGTCGTTAACCATTATTATTTGCCAGCATGCGGTCGTAGCTAGCAAGCACGCAATAAAGTATTCTGAAGTATCTAGTATATTTAATATATTTTAACAATTTGTAATGTGTGTTATTCACAATATCGGCAAATAACTTCATTTTTCCGCAGTTTTTATTCGAAGAATATATCATATATTTACTGTATAGTATATAATATATAACTCTGCCGGACACCCTTTATATGTAGCGACATGTTCCTATTCTAAAGCTCTTTTCCATAATGTTCGATATACTTTGTTTTTGATTCAAGCGGAAAACATAACATTGAAATAGTCAGTGCATAGCAGTATTATTACCAACATTATCGGAAATAAAATGATTATACCGAATCCTTTAGTCATCTGACGAATCCTGTAAAATCTAAAAAAAAAAAAAGAAAATATCATATCAAGTCATCTTATCAAATATTTCTATATGTACATCGATAACCGTTGCTGCGCTGTGTTTATAGATTGAGTGTCTTCCTTCAAAGTAAATTTCTTAAGTCCCGCCAGGTAATCTGCTAAATATTTCTTCCAATCCATATCCTGCAAATCCAGTTTAACAATATTTCGGTCTTCCAATGTATTCACCTTGTTAATCATGTTGGTAGTGTTATCTCTTTTGAAGGACCATTCATTCGAATTGAAGTAGCTTGTCGCTATGACCAACTTATTGTAATATTTGCTCATATTCATTGCCCTGAAATGTCGTCTTTTGAGTATTATGACGTGGTTGACAAACGATTCAATACTCACATTGGTTTACCACCTTGAAGTCTTAAAAAGATATCTATGACAAACGCAGGTAAAACATTTAGAAGTATATTCAGTGCATTGTAAACATATCTGTTTGCTACTACTGTGCAACTCGGATACCACAACGTATCGTTCATCGGTTTTTCTCTGGTACATTCCAGGAACGTATCTATGATCTCACCAAGTCTTGAAAATTGAAATATTTACACTTGTAAAGTTAATTGAATTATATTCAAAATAACGCATATTACTATTAGAGTATGTCAGAAAATATTCTGCAATATCTGAAGAAAAATTATATAATTTCAGTCGTACCATATTTACAGCTTTCTGAATCGACTTATCGAGGACACAAATGAATCCGAGTACAACATTCTTAGTGCAATATTTCTTTTGTTATCAATGTTTATTAGTAACTTCAAATGCGACGTGGGTTATATAACAAATATAATATTTCCATCTATCATTATCTATTTATCACTGCAACTTCTAATTAGGTAGTCAGCATGAAGAGGTTTGCAATTTTCATTACTTATTTAAATTTAATACGATTCGTACGGAACACGGTTCAAGAAAATCATAACTAACTTTTAGACCTTCAATATCAAGATCACATACGAAAGATCTAATACAAAGTGAAAAATAGCGCTTCGCTGAAGGAGAGTCTGAGGAACATTGTTAGTAATACTCGGCGTCTGTTTTCATTCTCGTAGTGTAGGTGTACCCAGATTCAATAATTCAGATATGGAGAGTCTACTGCGCATAGACAAGCAGTTTTTATTAATTTGCAACCTAATAATTGGGCTAATCGTAACGCAATAAGGCTCGGCTCGAAAACAATTTTATTAGCAACTTGCTGCAAACAATTGTAAAACTTTATTTGCAAGTTCCTGCAATGACTCAAAATTTTTTATGTACGATCGATATTTTATTTATATCTCGGCGGAGGAAATTTTTCTCAAAATCGCTCATATTGTTCTAAATGTTGTTCCGAATCAGATTATCCAAAAACGTTCCTACTTTCAATCTGTTCTTGAACAAAAAATGTTAATGCGAGTTGACTATAAATGAAACTCTGATATCTGATGCAAGTATAAATTTCGTTTGTCGCTTCTTTTTCGAGTAAATCTAGCTTCTCGTTGCCAGTAATCCCAATGTAAATCCAAATGAAGTTACTATCATTCTGGTTATTATTGCTAATTTCAAAGGTAGCGTAAATATTTTGAATTTCAATAAGCTTAGTATTGGAATTATAACGGAAAGTCGATTTTTGTAATAATTTAATTACGCTTGGAAAGTCATTGGAAGTTTGTTACAGAGGAAGTTTGTCTGAATAAGGAAACTAGTAATATCTAAAGCTTGATGCTACAACACTCTGTCGTAAAGGGTGAAGTTTCAAACACGTGTAATCATTAAACATGTGCAAATAGGATATATATTGAGCAACAGAATGCAGCACAAATCGATCGAAAGTTTTCTGTTTTGCTATCACCTACAGAAATTATTTATGAATTAATGATTTAATGAAAAATGGCAATAAACTTTACGGTCAAAGGAATCACGCAGCTTTTCGCGCACATCAATATCGTAATATCGATAAGGTGATTAAATAATATGTGTTTTTCTTCGTTAGGCATAGAATCGAGTTGTATCTCCATTACGTTAAGGAAGTTTTCGGTTTAAAGAGAATGTCTCGTTCTTTATCTAGAAAATAAAGTGGTGATAGAAATGAAATTTTGGTTATTTAAATGGAAATTTTAATTAAGTCTGTGAAAGTTGTCTGTGTTTTCAGAGATGTTTTTGCAAAGAAATTAGTTCTATTAATTTGGGAACCCAACCGTTTAACAATTTGCTGATGCAGAGCAAATTATTGAAGCAACGCTCGTCCAGGCTGTTATTTTGAATGCACTGTATGAAAGAGTAATTATGAAGGAGTGTATTCAATAACGTTAGATGAGGGATCATGAGTTATATTGCATCACGTAGGAGACACAAGAAATTACGAAATTGACGGATCACCGGTGATCTCCTAGTGTCGTAGTTCGAACTTTTCATAAGTAAGGTAAAAATTTGGAATTTAGATGTAATAGTAACATTTATTGTACGAATCTAACAGAGTAACGATTCAAAGTGTTATAACACAAAAGGTGAGTGCTGATTTGTTCTAATAATAAGGTTTGTTACTTCGTGGTGGGGGGGGGGGGGGGTTATCGTTGGGTGTATATCAGACGCGGCTATCCTGTTACTATCTGGTTATTGCTTCGATGGCTGTCTATCAAATTACTGTTTCTGGGTCTGTGACAACTGCGACGAAACGTAGCAATTTTTGACAGTTTAACAGGTGCAATGGGAATTGTAAAGATATTTCCACAGCCAGCACTTTCAACAGATCAGCTGGAAGAGAGAAAATTGTCGGATTCGGTACTCATAAAATTCCGCAAAGAATCAATTAGAAGCAGATTCAAAGATATCGATGGCTACATCCGATATCTCCAGCAGTAGCAACATTTCAAGCCACGAAGTACAATGGAGACATTGAGCAATAAACCACATGACGAAAGAGCACTTGCAGAAACGCAAAGGTAACGAGAACTTCATTTGCAAAATCAAATCAATCGGGGATCAAACCAATCGAGGAAATACCTGTAAAAAAGATATCTTTCTGATAGCTGAACCCAATCGACAAATATACATCAAGACTCGGTTATCGCAAGAAGAAAAAAGAAAGAATAATACAGAAGAATTTTATAACGGGATATTTTAGAACATGTCCTACGAGATGCAAATCTCGGTTGGTCAAGCCGTTGCGAAGAAATCGGTAAACACAAAAATGTTACTGCTCATCGAATTGACATACTTTTCATATTTCCGAAGACAGTAGTAAAAGTGTAAAGACGTTTCTATGATTCATCCACTTTCATTAGAATAAATCAATCCTATATACCGATATTCACAGAAGAAATCTGACTGGTTCTAATCCATTTGTGTTCTCAATACCTTTTTCTAGGTTTACTATAATCTTTTGTAGATTAATCACACTGGAATGCACTTTATTCATTGGCGTTTCTATTGATCGCGTTGCTTAAATGAATCACAGCTTTTAGGATACCCTAACAATTGAATTACGTTAGTTGAGAAAATTATGTAATAAATATCGTTTCCGTACTTGATGGAACGTGCGTTGCTCGTACAGTTGTAAACTTTGACCTCATTATTAATGTGTAGCGTGACGTGCCACGCGGCACACATTATCACATCGACTACATAATCAATAGGTACTACATCTGATATTACATCTCTCTTACCCAATAGTACTTTTGCAATTCCTTTGCCGATAGTAACGAAGATACCTGCAACATCAAATTGGTTCAAAAGCTATTAATGATTCTCAACTGTCTCGAAATGTAGCGATACAGATATGGAAAGAGTAGTTGTAACTGCCAGCACAAGCACAGCTTAAATAATGGCGATTTGGTAAAGATTAGAGTTAATTAGCTTCTCAGAAATTAATTACAACTATATTTTTCTGAATTTTTTAACTTCATTGTCTAAAAATGTTTGTCGTTCAACTTCGCAAATAACTCATAGCGATGAGTTTATCTGTTGAAAGAAGAAATCGTATAATCGATCGTATATCTTAACTTGAATTTTAGGGAATAACGTTTGCAATGTCACAACTGTTTCCCCTTTTTATCGTAATTCGTGGAGTTTATCAGCGTAATCGCTTCTGTGCAGATCGTTTCTCATAATCAAAACGATTATGATAACTGACTACATTTGTTTTTAATTTCAAGCTTATATAAAGGATTTAATTGAATTTTCATATCGCACAAGAAGACTGAGTAATTTTAGGCGTTGTTTGTGTCATTTCCCCCCTCTGTGTGTCGTAAGTGACAAACGGGATTTTTCTTCGTGGCGCTTAGCGTTCTGTACTGTCAACGACTATTCGATGTTTGTAAGTAATGAGATATAATTCAAAATCCGTTCATTCAACATTTCCTACATGTAGATTTTCCAACTCAAACCTAAGAGAAGTTAAATACTCCATATTCCGTAAAAGTTTCTACAGTATGAAAATCTGGATTTCCAATCGTCGGAAGTTTCAGCCGTGGAAAAATATTCGAGAATTTCTTTCTCGTCCAATTAGAGTAATCTCCTTTCTTATTTGACTTTTGGTCACTTCTCGTTCCAATATATTCCTTCAGTCGTCATCAGTCTTGTCCTTTCATAGGAGAGTAATCTTTCTTTTACTGCAAGATGAAGGACCCTAATATCTCAGCTAACACACGAGCCACAGTCCACAGTCTACAGTTTTATAACGATAACCAATCTTCTAGCATATCAGCAATTTCTTTATGATATGTTGGAAAGCATACAGCGTCAATTTCTGCGTTTGGCCACTCTTTGAAGAAGTTGCCCAATGTTAATATATATCCATCGTATATATTATATAATTACTTAAAATTATTGCCTCTTACACGAAAGTATAATTCGCTTCTTGTTGCCACATAAAATGATATTACCGTGTGCTCTAAAATTTTATGTTATTTCACGTTGAATACATTATGTACATCGTAACAAAGCATATTCTACTGTCTCGAGAGGCACATCGCACTTCTTATGCTTAATTTAATTCCATTAACAGCATAATTACAAACATGAATGAATTTTATGAATAGTTGGACATTCTCAGCTCCTAGTCTTCTTTCAGGCATAATCCTATACTATACTAGCCTGAAACTAATTGCTTGTAATTGGATTGTACGTTAAAGTTTCATATCCCCGGAATTATGTTAATAAAAGAAAGAAACAACCGTATCATTTACTAATTTTTATAGCGCAATGCGCAAAAAATATATTTCCATGTACGTAACTTTCAGAATGTGCGAGTTAAGAAATGTCGCAGTTTTATTCTATTGCCGATTTCTTTCATTCTTATGAAACTTATGGAGAGCTAAGGTCTTGTGATACGTGTGAATTGTATTATTCGGAATCACTTGGATATAATGAAACGCTGCTATTTGCGATATGAGTGAGATATGAAGTGACGAGGAATTATAATTGTAAATATCTATAAAAATACCTGCTTGTCCAGAAAAAGGTACCAACCAACCAGGGTACGGTTCTTTTAGCGAGCAAGAAATTATACTTGGTCGCACTATCGCAACAGTCAATCCTTTGCTATTGTTGGATATTGTCTGCTCTGCAAGATTCTTGCTGAACGTGTATGTGTTCGGATAAGTTTTTAAAACTCTTTCTTCGAGCAGATTAATCAATTCTTTGTCTTGTCGGTCGCATATATCTATCACGAGAGAGGGATCTAGGTTTGTGCTGCAAAATTATCAAGCATAAGATAACGTATTCGTCACGCTGAATTCATTAACAAATTGCAAATTCGACACATTTAAGGATTTAAAATGGAAAAACGCATAGAATGCATAATAATATAATAGAATATAATAAAATAATACACAATAATATAGAAAATATCGAAGATGAAGTACTTGCTGTAATTTTTAGTAAACGAACAAAGTTCTGCTTAGATTCTACTGCTCAAATCATGTTTATTCATCTTAGAATATGAATTTATAATGGTATCCGTGTCTAGTTCTTATCATGTACGTGTATCAAGAATACAGGTTCATCATTAAATTTAATAAGAAAAAGAAATTAGTAAAAGGCAAAATAACTTTCAATCCGTAATTTTTATCATTGACAGATCACGTGTCATTGATTATTTCTTATGTAAGCTTTTTTAAATCTATACCTGTTTTAACAAGTATTTTTCATTTCAATGGAGACTTGCAAGTGTTAATTAGGTAAATAAGTAACCAAATTATACTAAGCTGTCAATTACTTTCATCGTTTATTTAAATTTAGAAGTAGGTTATGCACGATATATAAAAAGTTGTTTCAGAAATGACAAATTATAACTGATTCTTACGTGTAGACCTTTTCCTCGATGTCTGATAGATTCGGATTACTGTAGGCAGTGCTCACATAGACAACGCTGATTACATGCTTGAGTTCCTTGCACAGTTTGATAATATTAGCGGTACCTTTCACATTTGCATCGACGATCGTATTCAATGGCTGATGGAAACTTATAGTTGCCGCAATGTGGAACACTATGTTTACATTCTCTATCAACATATCTCTGTCTTTTTGCGAAAGACCTAAATTTGGTAGAGTCACGTCGCCCTCCACGAGATGAATTTTATAGAAAATTGTTGGGTTTTGTGCTCCGACACAATCGAAAATCTGAAGAAGATAATATATAAGCTCAGTTCTCAATATAGAATATTATAATTAATATCTCCCCACATAGAATTATATAAATGAAGTATACTAATTTTCTCTTAACACATTCCTGATCGATCCGGGATAAATTCTCTTTTTACGCAGAAAGTTAAGTTGTTAGTTTTTATTTACTTATTCGCTTAGGCGGTCAATGGTGTGTTGAAAGTGTACGTCCGCAAAACTGACTTGCAATTTTTTTATACATTCCTAGACTGGTTTAAAATTTGTTCGGTATAATTACGATAGTCGCATTTCATTATAGCGCTGACAAAGTTTCAAAAAATGTATCTAGCCCGCATAGTATATGCATACAATGTTGCAGGGCTTACATATTTTCATAAGTCAGTTTAAGCGTGCATTATTATAATCAACTATCATATCTCCATGAGACAATAATTTATATCAAAGAGGAAATGAGAGAACTCGCGTTTATGTTCCTGATTCTTCCCGGACTAATGTTGCACCACGTGAACAATACTGGAAGGTGATCCACGCTAGCATATACAAGAACCTATAAAGTTACGGACCTGCCCTATTTGGTTCCTCATTAGCATAGACAAGTATCTATTTAGCTTAATACTGCAAGAACCTATTTAATTGTCCGAAATGTGTAAGTATGAGAATAACAAAATCATACAATAACTAGACTAATTCTAAGATGCCCAAGAAAGAGAAAGTAATTGTTTATAATGTTTGTTTTAGAAAAGAAGTGAAAATATTCCCTTTCAAACGATAACAGATCGATGGAGTTGATACTATAATTTTAATGTATTCTTCATGCGCAATAGTTTTTTTTATATTCATAAGAAATTCACAGATATATTAAATTTTTGTAAAAATATTCGACTGTCCGCTAAATTTAAATTTTCGCTACCAATATTGCTACATAATGCCCTATATTTTTATATTTATATTTTTATATTTATATTTATATATATATATTTTTTTGTAATTGGTTATTTCTTAAATTTTCGCTGAAAGGTTTTATATACTTGTTTCACTTTGCACAATCTTTTTTCCGATCTTTCGCTGTTTTCTCGCTGGATATCAAATGAGACGTTTCGTCTGTTTTCAATATAATATGAAATGTTCATTTTAATATAATCCTCCTAATTTTAACAGAGATCCAACTCCATAGGACCAAAAATTTTCGTCACTAACGAAAGTAAGTGCTGCAAGTTAAACTGATTAACCGAATATAAGTCATATACAACCCGAAAGGAGGGTGTGAGACTGTGAGAGAGTGTGTGAAAAACATGCAGCTAGCTTGACTATTATACATAACTATAATTGTTATTTTGATTTGTTGAATACATATATTCTGCTTATCTTACATTTAATTAATTAATCCCATCGATAAGATAGATAGAAGTGTGGTTAGTTACTTTATTCAATTACATAGTTGCACAAATTATTCATTATATTTTCATCTCTTTACATTTTGCCTATAATCAATTAGTTTTCCTGTTTTCATCGTTTTTGTAAAGGAGCACGCATGTAAGACAGATGTCAGAGATATCATACATTTCATCAGAAATTTTATTCAGTGTGCTACGATTTATTATTAAACAATTGATACTTAGATTTTACTACAACGAAAACATTATCGCGACGAAAGTCAATCTAATTTTAAATCTAAAACGCTATCGTATATTGAAAATATATTAAAATTACTGTTTCATTTTACTGATTCATTATCGTTTGGAAGGGAATATTCTCCTATTTCCTCGAGAAAAAATATAGTAAACAATCAATTTCTCTTTCTTGGGCACCTTGCAAATAGCCTAATTATTGCACTATTTTGTTATTCTCATACTTACCTATTTTGGACAGAAAAATTTATATGAACGTTTCTGTATAACCGTACAATTAAAGAGGCTTTTTGTAGCGTGGAATTAAACAGATTCTTGTCTATGTTAATGAGAAGGAAAGTTCCCTAATTGCATAAATTTTTGAATATACTTGCGTGAATCACTTTTCAGTATTGACCGCGTAATGCAGCATCTGTACTACTGTACTATGTGAAATTAGAGCTACGAACGTGACCACTCTCATTTCCTCTCTGGTTACATATTGTAATCGGCAGCAATTCTTCCTTCTTCATTAATTCAATCAATTGTTGCAAATCAAAATTAATTCTTCCAAGCAGAATGAACTAGCTGTCTGATTATCTAATATTTAACAAAAGTTATTATTCTCTGTATTTGAGAACCACGTGGAAAAATGTAAGTAGAATCTTGTTGAATTTTTAATTTTAAGATTATTTAATGACTAAAAAGGAATATTCTAATGTAACATAGCTAAATATCGAGAGAACTTGTGAGATTCAATCAAAGGCATAATATTTAGCAGAAACAATATTTCAATAACTTTAATATATGTACGCCTTCCAGTATTTTAGTATTGTGACAGTATTACGTGCTTTATGATTGTATAGGAGAAGGGTGGAAAAGCACAAATAAAAAGGCAGTTTTAATGATACAAAATTAGATAATTGATTGAAATTTTAAACTGCTACCCTGTAAAAAGTCTTCATCGATAAGGAACAAGAAATGAACCAATTTGTTTCGAATGGCATCTATTAAGTAAATGAATAAATGTATGAGATGAAAAGCTGCACTGATGGACTTCATAAAAGGGAAAGTACGCAAAAGTGATGATGTTAACCGCGTTTGTTGATGTGTTCGATATTCACTTAAACGTTCACTGTTATTTATGTCATCTTTTTCCAGAAAATGAGCCGTTTAGTACAAAAATGTTGGAAGTTAAGAAGTTGATTATCAGTTAGTGAATGACAAAATAAAACTTCTGTAGGGAATTGAGTGGGCCATTCTTAGCTACTATGATACCCACCCAAAATTAACGAGTATATACTGATACCATTTATGCTCAAAACAGAATGAGAGTTAGTTTTTTAAATCGCCGTGTTGAACCAAATAGGCAAGAATTGACTTGCACCATATATGCATTAAACGGCTGAAATGAACTTACGAAGATAATTCATTTGTTTCTTGGCAATTGTTTATTAATCCGAGACTTATATAATGAAATTCCAAAAAGCGAGTAGCATATTATTTACGAACCGGATCATCTATTATCTTCTTAAATCGTTGTTCTATCATTTGGTTACGTTTTGGACGGATCAATACAAAAATAGCAGAGATGCGTGAACACGTGCGTATCAATTTTTCGAGGAGGCCTTTGCCCACGAATCCAGTCGCACCAGTAATAAGAATTCCACTTCCGGCATAGAATCCCTCGATGGAATTCACATTACGGAATTTTTTCTTTATCTCGTTTTCATTAAGTTTTGTATTCATTGTACCAAAATCACAGGGCTTTCACTCTTTCAACCCAGATATCTGCAAATGAATAAGAAAAAATACATCGGAAAATTAATAAATAAAGAGTATCGTATAATGTTATATATAAGATTTCTATATATCCATTATTTCCTAAAAAAAAAAAAAAAAAAAAAAAAATTCAGGATAATCCATACTAAAGGAAAAATGATTCCTCGATGATGGTTTGTTCCGCGAACTGTGTATGTGGACGATTTTGTTGCAGTACAACTCAATTGCAAAGTAAATTTCCAAACGCAATTATATGCGTAACCATTAATAATTTACGTATGTTTTCATTAAATATCGATGCTATAGAAATGCCCCTTTTAAGGTAAACATATCTGAATTCAAAGATTTTTGGAATGCTAATGTATGCAAAACGCTATTTAAAAAGAAGAAAACAGTATAAAAATTAAACAATACTTTTCTTTCTTCTATAAGAAATATTTCACCTTTATTATCATTCAAATAGCTTGGAAAGGTTTAAACGAATATTATAATATAACATACAAATTGTTACCTGTAAATCAATATACAGGCTCAATTAATAAAATTTACGACCTCGAAATACTTCATTAACTGTTGATTCATTCAGAAAATATTTGAAATACAATTTATTGCATTCGAAAGAACTGATCAGAAGTATATATTCTGATTTCTTTATGAACAAAATTTTCTGAAATATTGATGTGATCTTGAGTTAGTGTAAGTGTGTGAGAAGTGGTGTGCGTGACTCTACGCGCTTTTACTGGTATAAGTTCGGAATCTTCAGCAGCATATATGAGATAGCCAGTAAGTGAAGGTAGAGCATGTGAAATTTAGAAGTAGTAGAATTTCGAGTATAAATTAGCATGTAAAAGAAATTACGCGTTTTTCCATTAATATACCGTGGCAACGCTATAATTTTAACAGGACTGCGGCCCGGCCTGCAAACTGAAGATATAAGATGTTCGATAGTACGTATTATAAAGTCACTTCATTACTATTTCCAACATTTCGCAATTCTAACCATTAAAAACCCAACAATATATATTCACTCACATTAATGACCATAATGACATCAGGACCATGATGTGTGAGATATTTTATTACATTAATATATCTATTTCTTTATAATAATGCAAGACCACCTCTCCTGACACAGTCCGTTTCGTGTCTGTTCGTATCTGTTCCAAGTGGCAATGTTCAACAAGCGACACTTACCGCACGAAAAGGACCCTTCCGTGCTACTTATTCCAGCAGCGTAAGAAAATAATTGAACTAGTTCAAGATACTCGCGTTGAAATCATGTTCCGCATATATGGAAATGCCGAACTCGCGTGGTTTCACTTTGACGTCCGTCCACGATGACGATTGAACGAAAAATATCCGAATGCAATAAATCGCAAGAGTATTTGTATCTCTCGAACTACAGTCATAAAACGATTGATAATTATTTACATTGCAAATTCCCCCGTTCTTTCCACCCGGAATGTATGTTGCAATATCACGACTTTGAAACTTATATAATAATGAAATTCTCCACATAGACCTATTTTTACCGTGGCCTGTCAAATGACCGGTCTTTAAAGCAACTATAATTCTTGATATAGAACGAATATAATAGCCAATTTGACAGTGAAAAAATTTAGTTTCTTTCATTTAGAAAGATATAATGTATATTTCATTATTTTTCACTGCATTTTTTACAAATTATAGGCTTCTCGATCGCACATCTTCCATGCATTTTTTACATTTTAGACCAATTTTCTTAGTCTTAGCGTTTTTGCAATGTCCTATCTTGCATATTTTCTTTTCACGTGGAGCGGTATTCGTATTTGTTACTGGTTCTGCTGGATCTTCTTTGCATAGTTATTGCCTTTTTTCCTATTCGGTGGTAAGTTTTTCTCTCAACAGAGATAAACATTCTTGCCTCGAAAGTTTTTCTCCCGCGGTTTCTTTATGTAAAATCCTTGTGATTATCCCGACTCAGTCTTAGATATTGAAAAATACTTGTAGAAGCCATCTCCGAGATATAAATTTTACAGTGTATTATCTGGCCATTTGACCGATCATCCCTACACCTAATTTGATGATATATATTCTAATTGTCTCCGGGATATGAGCATTACTTTTTTTGTATTTCTACAGATGTATGCATTGAAAGAGAATCAGTACTATTTTATTTGGTTTAGATTTATAAATTGTTAGAGTACAAGAGTTTAAACAATATAATTTTGTCGAGAAGCGTGTCATACAGTGCTTTGTCTGTTCTGCCAATTTTAACAATTCTCTTTTGCTTGTACGAACTGTTCGAAAAACCGTAACTCTTTTTGGTAACTGCATACCCGCAATCGACACGCTTCCAAAGAAATTTTCCATGGTTAAATTTCATCCACGCCCTGTATGCTAATGTACTATTAATTTTAGAGCGACAAATTCTCCAAGCGGAACTGAAGGTCCTCTCCCTTCATATTTTCCAAAATAGGGAAAGTCGTTTATAATATATTTGCTATTCACATCGGATGATAACTGGAGTTTGATACCACATTTGTCAGGTGTACTGGGCGTTTGCTGAATAAATTTACACCTTGCTTTTGTCAAAAACAATCGTTCATCGATAGTAATATATAATTCTTTTTTATAATATTTTTGACTGTGCTTAATAGTTAAGTCGGTTCATAACCCACAATCACTGAATTCTTCATGATTCTATTAGTATAGAAAATGATATTAGATATCATCGATATTTCCCATTTCACTGGTTTGGTATAGTTGTAAAAATTTTCACGACCCCATAATTCTATTATGCGATCCTATTTGGGTCTCGGTTTAAGAAGCCCTGGTTTAGGGCATGTGAGAGGTAGCTTACTCTTTTCCGTCCAATTCAACGAGTCAGTAAACGTAAACGAAACCGGATTATGGCGGCTCCAATTCTAGCCCGCTTTATTCATACACTTTAATTTAAGAACTGTTTTCAACCAAGCAAGAATTCTGGTAATTTATTTTACTATAAACTCGATAATAATTATACCTGTAGATACTAGCATATAGCACGTGCACCAATATACCTGCTTATACCAATCTACAATTGTAAATATGTTACAAATTATTCTCTTTTTTCTCGAATTATCTAAAAACGTCATTAGTCAAAGAAGTTTTTAACGTGCGTCATAAATATGCGTATGTTTTCAATCCATACATGTACATAAATGTACAGCTAGATGAAGTTGAGCAAAGTGCAACATTTATTATGTAACAGCTAATAAGCTGTTCCGTATACTTTCTTAAACTATCACTTATATAGATTTGAAAACCAATGCCGGCACATACGCTGGTGTCAAGTTAAATAAAAAATATAAAATAAAGATAGAAAGAAGAGAATTTATTTCTTAACACTTGTTTTGCACTGGCTACAATTTGCTTCCGATCTCTAGGCGTGACTTTTCAAGGCTGAAGCTCTTACAACTAGACTTTCGGCGGAATCTAATTCTTTTTTCTTTGTCATCCCTCAATATCCCCACTATCCACGCGTTTGTTAGGCGTTCTCGAACATTCGGCAAAAGGACCGTTGGAATATTGAGGGTTCATTAGGCACTTCGCTTCGGCGACATATATTGTCGCCGAATGCCGCCAAATCTTTATTTCCGTCATCACCCCATTGGTTCTGAAGCGCTTCCTGGTCTCTTATGTGGTTGGCGTCACATTGGCACACATTACCGGCAGAGTTCACTACAGTATGAGCGGTTGTTCTTCACGAATATCGCGGACATTAAGCGAGTTTACCCCTTATGTGTATAGAAAAAAGTTACTCAAAATATTGAGTTTTACAACATATCCAAAAATCATCAAAAGCGGTGTCTATTCAGCTTTTTGCAATTTAATCAAAATGCTAAAAAATGCTTTTATCCGGTAAATAAGTTTCGTGCTCTGCTTTATCATTTACAGACTGCGTAGTAATTATGTAATTAATTACAAAATTATAAATGCTTGTGCCAACTTGTACTTGCAGACATCTCATAAATTATTCTCCTTTGTAGATCAACCTACATTCTTCTTCCTGCATTAACGTCAGATAATGTATATCACTTATGACCTAGAAGTTTAATACGATGTATATTTTGTTGAATTATGAGAGCTATTGTAAGTAAATTTTTCTACACTAGTGTTGTATTCTAATTTCATTAGATGATATATATCTATTTTTAAAAAGAATGAGTGTATACTACAAACCTACAAATGTCTAGCAAGACGCAAATATTTGAAAATTTGCTTGCGCAAATAATATCATGGTAATTCTTCATTTTGTATATCCTATCTTTTTTCTACAGTTTACGGTGATTAAAAAATTGTGTTCAACCAATCAGCAATTTCCTTTAGAATTTTTGCCATTCGAAAATTATTTAAAAGTTTTGTATAATTCTTTGATTTGTATTCAAGAGAATGCGAAAAATTGATCAGTAGAATGTTACGAAAAAAATATTGACAGAGAGAGGGCGTCTTATTGAACGTTTCTATCCGTTTCGATTACAGCTCATTCGAGAACAGCGTTCACACAATTCCGTCTCGTCACTGATGAAAATCCAACTCTCACGCGAATGCTTACTTCCATTATTTGTTCGTTTATCCTGCTATTTGCAGTCAAACAAAATCAATGTTAATATATTTTGCATTATGTCTTGGTATTAGTGTCGTAAACAGAGGATCAACAGATGGCAGTGGGTATATCCTACTGTAAAAGGTAGATATCAATCGCGTTTCTGTCAGATTCTAATGTTTCCATTAATAAGGATATTTTTAACAATTTGTTGGAAGGAGCGAGAAGAGGTGTAAGAAAATAGAATACAACTATGAGACTAAGTATTAGCTCTGAAGAAGAATTGATGGCATATTTAAGCTTCCCGAGTTCCCTTTTGACTGCCGAAGAGTGCAGACGTGCCAGGTACCCGGAGAGGTCTCTCCGTCGAAGCCGAAAGTGGAAAAAAAAATAGTGCCCCCGAAAGTGCGAAAAACGGGGAAAACGGGGAAATGCAACGAGTGCCACCGCTCAGGATATCAAACAACGGCGAAACATACGCCATACACAGGGGCATGGAGGTCCAGGAGTGCACAGAGGCCGAAATGGATGTCACTCGGATGAGCGAAGACGGAAACACCATCAACAACAAGCTAACAAAACAAGACGAAAGCTGTAAGGTCATAACTCCCAGCAAAAGAAGAAAAATAACAACAAACGCAAATACTAGGAGGGCTGCAGAAATAGAAAGCAAGCAATGGATCCAGGAAATCCCTCTACAAAACCCCTTCAGCGTACTACCACAAGAGAAGGAACCAGACACAACGGAAAAACCAATACACAACACCAAACCACTACCAATATACATCGATGCTCAAGTAATAGACCCCCTCCTCGAACTGCTAAACAATACGGCAGGCAAAGAAAATTACATTTTTATTAAATGTTATAATTGATACAAATTTGTAAAATAACATTAAAATTAATTTTTAAAATTGCATCAAACTACATTAAACATTAAACACGTCATCGATCTTCAGTACGTTTTTATGCACATTTGATTGTTCTGAGTCTCCCCGCCAAGACCTTTCTTACTTCTACCGGATGGATATTTCAACGATCAGGAGTATTCTAAAAAAATCATACAAATTATCTGGAACAATCCCCTGTGGTGAATCATTTCTGTATTCATATTATTGTATATTTACGAATAGGAAAAAATACCAAGTGGATTTCAAGCAAAAGTATACTTTCCTCATTTGCGTTGTACCATAAATGCTAAACAAGAAATGGTAACCCTCTTGCAGGGAACTGACGTTGCAGGTGTCACGTAAAATAAGAAAGAAATTTAAGTAAAAAAGAAACTTTATTTTTTTCTTGTTTGCAATACACTTCCGAGCTCTAGGCGTGACTGTTCAAGACTAACTTGGATGATTTTAGGGAGAGTATTTAAATTCTGTTGTTACGTCGGCCGACTCTCTACCTGAACCGGACCTCACATCGCGGACGGATGGCAGCCAGATGTCCGCACATCCTTATCGCGTACTCTTGAAAACACTCGCAGCCTGACTATAAATCTCAGAAAACTCTGGCGAAAGTCTTTCATTGCAAACAAGGGCTTTTCCACGAAAGCGTTTTCCAAGGTTTCTGGTTAGCGTCTGGAAAACACGTGAACGCTAAGTGTTCACACGTGCGATGCCTCCTACTCCCAACTTTCCATCGAGGGTGGCTAATACCCTTCCTAGTCCATCGATAGTCTTACTAACCAATAGAAACAATTTCTATTACCCTCACTTCTCCAACCAAAAACTGTCATCAACAAATCAGATGATTCCGTGCGTTAGACACACCCATCCTTAGCTCACCTCCGACACAGCATCGTCACTATCAAGTTAGTTCGTCTTCGTCGTCAATTCAGTCAACATGTCTACAACGATCGCTCAGTCCAACGAACTCACTGAGAAGCATCGTAAAGTCGCAATCTAACATTCTAACCGATCAGTCGCAGTCGAAAACTATCTGTACGGTCGCGTCCAAATCAGTCACATTGTATAAGATATAACTCGAACATTCTAGTGGTAACTTCCGATACTATTTAAACCGACACCTTATATAAACTGTAAGTATAACTGTGATACAAATATATATTTATTCTACAACCGTAGAATAAGTTGCATTCAGTGAATCACCCCGGTTATCCTAAACGAAACGCGGGGAGCGACCATTTCGCGGCGTCGATTAGCCGAATCGTAGCGAGAATTTACGACTCTCGCTGACGCGTTTCCTCGCGACCGCGTCTCTCCGCGAACGGTCGCAACATTTGGTCCTTCGAGCCGGATCACGTGTCAGTGAAAAAGTGGACTTATCAGTGACCATACAGTGCCACGTGAATTCAACATAATTGGCGGAAGCGTTACCACTCCAGCGAAGTCAGGTGCATCACCTTCGAAGAGATACAACCCGTTGGTCGAGGAACGCTACCACGCAACCTCCCGCCGCAGCGGGACAATCATCAACATCGCAAGTACAACCATTTCGACTTCACTACCAATGTGTCACCTTCGGGAAGGATCACCTTCCTCGCGAAGCGCACATCAACCACATTCCGCTGCACAGTGACAAGCGATATCTTGCAGCCGGAACAACTTCGGTCTCATACCGCAACTCTAAGATAAGCTCTTTCAAAATATCGAAATCAGTCATGGCTCCCAATCTGGAAGAGCGCACAAAACAGTTGATACTAAAACGAGAGGGATTCAGAAAAGAATTGGAGGCAGTTCGCGCAATGCTCAACAGTTATGAGGAAGGGACCCCTATCTACGCCATCCAACGTAATTTGAAAGAGTTAGAGATAGAATTCGCATCATTCAAAAAGAATCAGTGTGACTTAGACGATAGGGAAGAAGGCCCAACACAGCAGGACCGCGTGAATTTACAACGGACGTTCTATACTATCTTCGGACACGCGTCAGCCATCATTAACACCGCAACCAAACAATCAGAGCCGACGATCCGAGGTCCGACTTCGAACATTTCCTCGCCGGAACCCGTCGAGTTGCCGACAATTCAGTTACCCTCCTTTTCGGGAGCCTACGAGGATTGGCCAGGTTTCGCAGATCAGTTTCGCTCCATGGTTCACGATAACCCTCGTATTGACGACTGTAGAAAATTAATATATCTCCGCTCTCGTTTAACGGATGAAGCAGCTCTCACTATATCCTCGTTAAATAACGTAGCAACAAATTATTCCGTCGCGTGGGAACTATTAGAGAAAAGGTATAACAGACCAGCGAAGATCGTAGAGAGACACCTGCAGGAGATAATCGACACAGGCTTCTTATCGCGTACAGCACATCTAGATTTGCAATCCTACACGACCAAGCTCGAAGCGCATTACAAGGCCTTAGAAGCTCTCGGACAACTGACCGTAGATTCCGTACTATTATATCTGTGCACCTCTAGATTAGATCGGGAGACCTATCTCATTTGGAAAGAAAAAATACAACACACACCATTCCCTACATTCAAGGAATTTCTTAAATTCTTGAACGAGCGGTGTCGAATCATCGAACCTCCAAGAACGACGCGCCAGACACGCGGGCATGCATTTGTCATATCGCAACCGTTATCACTCTGTTCAATTTGCCGTGGACCACACAAGATTTGGACTTGCAGAACTTTCAGAACGAGAACCATCGAGGAACGTTTCAGGGCCGCCGAAGAAATATCCGCATGTACCAATTGTCTGATGACAGGACATACACTTTCACAGTGTACCACCGGATCCTGCCGTATATGCGGACAACGTCATCATACTCTTCTACATAGATCCGACGCTCAGATTACGGATCGAACCATTTCCAGTAACGGGGCACCCGCGACGACACTCCCTGGCAAAAGTAGAAATACCTTGAAACATCCAAATGATACACTACCAACAGGCCCTGACCGACGCCTGCAAAAAACACAATTCGGAAGGGTCAACGGGGGGAGCTCATTCTTCCCATTAACCGCAAGGGTCTTTCACACCTCCACAGCAGATCTCGAAGCGGACATCACTCGCCTTGGGGAACTCGACGATAAACCACGAACAAAATCCACATCAGAGGCGAATCAACAATACGAGGAACACATTCAAAATCACGTCCAACGCATCAACGAAGGGCGATCCATCGTCGCACTCCCCTTCAACGAAAAACTGCCTTCACGCAGATCATCTAAGACAATGGCAATGAAACGACTTGCCTCTCTCTCATCACCAACACGCGACTCGACGACGACCAAGTACGCGACATTATTATCGGAACAATCTGATTCAACGCTAGCAAACTCCTTGAATCAGACAACTTCTAACACTCGCAACTCTTCGCCTACACGCGAATTGACGACAACCTCTCACGATCCTCCGGACCGGAAAAAACTAAATCCCGTCCAGGACAACAGAGTCAACTTCGAATCAAAACCTACAGCAGAGGTTTCGAAATCCACGACGATCGGATCATCAAGGAGCATCTCCTCCTCAATCAGCATCGCAATGTTCAATCAATCCCATACCCTGCTGCCTGCATCACCTGAGAGCAGGAGTATCATATCGATTGCTGCATCGGACAAGTCTCAGACCACAAACATCTCACTGGAGTCACCCTTGGCTCCAACAACGCCAACACACCCGCCAATACCAAGGCAAGTCACAGTCACAACGTCCAACGCCACGACGCCCAACGCCGCGACACCCAACGCTCATTATCTACCAAGGATCATCACTGTGAGAACGCGATTCGGGCGGCTCATCGGGGGGAGCCCAGCCTCCCAATCAACTACAAAACCCCGCGTCGTGTCAGACGTATCAGCATCAAGCAACACTGGAGTTCCGTTCAACGCTACCTCTTGGATCAAGCTGGTCCACTACATTTCCAGGACCGTGACGGTCCACGATCATCCAAAGATCGGCACGTTTAATGACACTTCATGGGCAGAGGTGTTCCATGACACTTCCTGGGCCGAGGTGTTCCATGACTCTTCCTGGGCCGAGGTGCTGCACGACACCTCCAGGATCAAGGCATACAGCGACACTTCCTGGGTCGATAATCACAACCGCAAGTTTCTGCACAACCACAAGGATCAGGACGGTCGAGACTCCAAGGACTCCCGAACAGGACATAAACAACAAACTTGTCAAATTATCATAACTCTGTTATTTTTCCAGATATAATCTGTACTCTCCGAATGGAACAGCATCCATTCATCAGCCTCGGAATCAACCACTGCAAACCACTTTATGTCAACGAGCAAAGGGATCGCAACCGCCACAAAATCCAGAGTCATCGCTCTTCGACAGGGATGCTCCATCCAACTGTCTCCAGCTAGCATCAAGCGGATGGTACCACTACCGAGCAGATCGACACCAGATGACTCCGACCTAATCAGCAGCAACGCGGTCTAATGCGAGATCCACCTCATCAAATCAATCACATCATTTTGATCGGTACCCTCTCAACGGAGGGAGGATGTTACGTCGGCCGACTCTCTACCTGAGCCGGACCTCACATCGCGGACGGATGGCAGCCAGATGTCCGCACATCCTTATCGCGTACTCTTGAAAACACTCGCAGCCTGACTATAAATCTCAGAAAACTCTGGCGAAAGTCTTTCATTGCAAACAAGGGCTTTTCCACGAAAGCGTTTTCTAAGGTTTCTGGTTAGCGTCTGGAAAACACGTGAACGCTAAGTGTTCACACGTGCGATGCCTCCTACTCCCAACTTTCCATCGAGGGTGGCTAATACCCTTCCTAGTCCATCGATAGTCTTACTAACCAATAGAAACAATTTCTATTACCCTCACTTCTCCAACCAAAAACTGTCATCAACAAATCAGATGATTCCGTGCGTTAGACACACCCATCCTTAGCTCACCTCCGACACAGCATCGTCACTATCAAGTTAGTTCGTCTTCGTCGTCAATTCAGTCAACATGTCTACAACGATCGCTCAGTCCAACGAACTCACTGAGAAGCATCGTAAAGTCGCAATCTAACATTCTAACCGATCAGTCGCAGTCGAAAACTATCTGTACGGTCGCGTCCAAATCAGTCACATTGTATAAGATATAACTCGAACATTCTAGTGGTAACTTCCGATACTATTTAAACCGACACCTTATATAAACTGTAAGTATTACTGTGATACAAATATATATTTATTCTACAACCGTAGAATAAGTTGCATTCAGTGAATCACCCCGGTTATCCTAAACGAAACGCGGGGAGCGACCATTTCGCGGCGTCGATTAGCCGAATCGTAGCGAGAATTTACGACTCTCGCTGACGCGTTTCCTCGCGACCGCGTCTCTCCGCGAACGGTCGCAACATCTGTTCTTTGTGGGAATGGGAAAAGGCTTCGATCATATGTTTCTGAGAACGGATAGAGTGACCGGATGTTATCCCGATGGTCACCCATGCTAAGGCGCTTGGAATTTCGCTATCTCATCGCTTTGTTTAGTCGGATTTCGTCTGTGACATTCCCCCCTTCTTAGATTGAACTTGTCCCTCAAGTTTTCCTCAGAAGACTTTTGTGGAATCGGACTCGGCGTGGCTTGAAAATCACAGCTGATTCCTCTTCTTCTTCGAGGTGGTGTGACTTGGTCGGGATATAGATGTTGGATGTTGCGACCGGGGCGCTTGGTGGGGATGTAGCATTGTGCCTGTTGATTACGGTTTCATTTCGGCAGCAAAATAAATTAATACATAACCTATTCGGTATACATTTTTTGATGCATTTGAATACTCCTATCTTGTTTAATCCGTATATACCTAGCATGCTTAATGCTATGTACCCTAATATCTGAAGCGTGGTTAGCCCCCAATACTGTATACTTTTGATTCTGTGTTCGAAATTAAGAGTTTTTATCTCGTCGCCTATTTTATCGATCGTGGTCTTATAGCCTAGTAAATAATCTATTACCTTTAGTGCTCGCTCGAGTTTGTCTAACAGATGAGTGAAGCTATCGTTTGTTTTGAGCGCTAGGATTTTAGTTCTGATTTCGTATTTGACATCGTTTTTTGTCTATACGCATGTTCATCTTTGTACAATATATCGCAGGAAATTTTAGCTCTTATGATGGAGGGCTTGTCAAGTTTTTGCAAAGTGTGTTTCGTTTGGCTAATTATGTCTATTTCTATCGGGTTTGTCGGTATCGCAATGTAGCTGTTGCTAGTTCTGAGCGGTATAAAGCTAATGTTTTCAATCTTAAACACAGTTATTTGGCAATGTTCGTTATGAGGTTTGAAGTTTATTATTTCGCTGTGACAATTGGTACTCGAGTTTCTATCATGGATTGGTATTGTTTGTTTGCATATAGTGGTTCCGGTTCGTTTTTTACAGAATTTGTCGAGATATTCGATATCAGTGTTCATAAATGAAAGTCCCGAAGTTAAATATATCTGATGTTCGTCTACTGGAGCCAAAAATACTCCATTTCTCTTACTCGGGATAGGATATACCTGTAATATAATCCATTCCGTGTTAGAGACTAAAGGTACTATGAGTTTAAAGAATATTTTGTCACCTATTGTGAAGATTTTAAGATCACTGATGTCGAGCATAAACTGAAAATGTTCGGTTTTGGCAGAGATCTCGGTGTTGTACGTCTGGCTGCCTAACGCTTTGGCATAGTTTTCTATATGTCGGGTTGGCGTTAAGGGCGTTTAATGAATCTTCACCAGTGTTGTTCATGGTTGTCGCACAGATGTTTATTACACAAATATGGCTGATACGAGATTGACAAGCGGACGCGGTAACTGGACGCTAATGACAATGGCCCTAGGTTCGCTATAGCGAATCCACGGTCCACGGGATAACGAATATACTTTGCTTCAAAGTCTAAGTCGGACTCGACTTACTACTCGTGATACAAGGATCGTTTGATTGACTCTTTGTTAAGATGGAGATTATTCCGATAGTACTAGCACACTAGGCGTTTAGCTAATGAGATTGCCAGAAAAGGAATGACTTTCCGTCACGACGACGCTGCAGAGGAAAACTATGATGGGGTGTGCCTAAGGGCACGAGATCATCGGATTCGTCAAAGAAAGCCTCCACTCGGAGGGTGAGGGAAATAGACGTTGCTGTTAATTGGTCAATTTCTATGTTGGCGGTTAGAAAAGGATGCTAGCCGCCCTTGAGAGAGAGTTCCTAGCAGGCAGCGCCGTACGTGACCAAATCAGGTTTCCCATATCTTCCCACAATAGGTGACAGATTTACAGGCTGATAGAATAAAGACTGTTTGTCAATCTGAAGGACTTTAGTTAACTAAGTCCTAAGATTTGTAACGGTTCCTCAGGCTATCTGAACATAAACTGTAAACGATGCATCGGCATCTGGCGATCATCTCGCCCAAAGAATGGGGTCTGTGTGTGGCGAGCTGCGGGGCCGTTGGAATGTCTTATTGTCAAGTGTCTGTACTGCCAATTCTTTAAAGGAAAGCTATGTAACTTTATGTCTCTGTTAGGTGGAACGTTCATTCCGTGACCGTGGCTACGCTCGGCGACCGGTTGTCGCCTCGAGCCTAAACTCATTGTCTCAAGTTTCGAATGACTGTGTCTGGGTTATTTCGTAAATGCTACAGTATTGAGGCTTTTCCAAATAATTCCAACGGGGGGGCCCGGTGTCCTTTCATCTCCGACATATAAATTCATCGGGATCGAGTATTTGTGGGCTAATTATTTCCTGTTTGCCTAATATTATGGCGTTAAGTATCTCGTCTAACTGAAAGTGTAAAGTTTGCATCGCGGTGTCGAGTCTCATAATTATTTTAAGCATAAATCTATCGATATTTGCCTGCTGTTGTTGTTTTAATACATCGTTATGTGATTTCTCTAGGTGGTTTAGGTTTTCCGAGTTTGCAATTTTCCTAATAAGTGCTGTCTGATTAGCTATTACAGTCTTGATTTTATTGTTGCCATCGAATAATTTGTCCATGTTTTAGTTTATGTGTGTAAGATCGTCATCGTCGAGAGTTCCGAATAGACTTTTCGATACGGAACCTATGATGTTGAGTAAACCTCGTTTGCTTCGGGTGTGTATTAACGTTTTCAAGTGTTTTGCTAGTTGTTTCAGGATATTGATACGATTTTGTAATCCGTCTAACTCTTCTATTCTCTGCTGATTGCGCGTGAGTTTATTGTCGATTTATGTAATTCTATCGTGCTTATTTGCTCGTGTATGTCGCTAGTGTCTAATCCTACAATAATATTGGCAGTATCGCAGTATATACAAATATCCTTTTTTTTTATGTTTTCTATGAATACAGAGTTTCCTTCTAGTGGTGTAATATTTATTTGCGCGGATATTATTCCGGCAAAGAGGAGTGTCGACCTGGGAAGTAAGGTTTTAAACGATTACCGTGTATTTTCTTTATAATATTATCAATTAGGATTTCATAATAAGGGGTTTTGACAGAGTGGATTCGGTATGGTCCTAACCATTCAGTGTCTAATTTGTCTCTTTTGTGATCATTATGGATTAATACAAAATCTCCTTCTTTAAATACCGTTTGAATTCGAACTATCTTTCTCTTTTGGTCTCGAAGGTATCGTTTCTTACTGTTTATTAATGTTTTTCTCGCGATATCTAAATATTTATTTAACTGCTTTTGCCAGAGTGAGAACATATCATTGTAAGTTAAATTCGAAGTTTTCGCGATTGCCGATGGTAGATTTGCGTCTCTACCGAACGTTAGTTTAAAAGGTGAAAATCCGGTACCTTCGTGCACGGCTGTGTTATAACCCAAACATATGAAGTTTAATATCTCATCCCATTCTTTATCATTATTATCATGCAGACTTGTACGGATTAAATCTTTTACTACGGCATGTGTTCTTTCTAGAGATCCATTTGACTGGGGGTGAAAGCTAGTGGTTTTAATGTGTTTAATCTTAAATGCCTCTTCGAATTTTAACATAAGTTCACTAATGAAGTTCTGTCCCTGGTCTGTTAGGATTGTTTTGGGTGCAGAAAATATGTAAATGTAGTGTTCTAAGAGTGCATTTATTATGGATTCTGTCCGTTGTGTTTTTAGTGGTACTAGGATCAAATATTTTGTCAGTTCGTCATGTATTGAGAGTATAAATTGATTTCCTTTCTTAGTTTTGGTCATAGGTTCTATGATGTCCATAGCAATTTTGTCGTTAGGTTGTAATGGTGTGTCAGATATTATTGGTTCTTCTTTTGGTCTAATCCGCGTTAATTTCTTCTTTTGACAAGCTTCACATCTCTTTATAAACTCTTCGACTTTATTTAATAAATATGGAATTTTATATCGTTCTTTTATTCTTTGGTATGTCTTTTGGATCCCTAAATGTCCTATCGTACCGTTATGATTTTCCTGAATTATTTTCTCTATCTCTTCCTCGGTTAATTCTTGGATCGGGTCCCACGCGAAAGTGACGGGGTATCGGGTATCATTGAAATATATAAGCATAAGTTTGATCTGGTTCTTTTCTAATTCTGCAAACGTCTTGTCTCCTATACCTACTTTCTTGTTATTTCGTAATATGTTGTCGATTTTCCGTAACCACATTGCCTCGTCGAACTCTCCTAATTTTGTTTCAGTTAATTGATAGAAAGATTGATCGTTAGATTTTATTTCTAATCGTTTTGGGATTTCTGATTTCTTTTTCCATTTCGTAAAATATTGTAAGAAATCTAAGACTACTGTTCCTTCAGCGGTTTCTACTTTTTGAATCGCGTGAATTCTAGACAAGCTATCTGCGACTGGGTTTTCTTTGCATTTAACGTATTCGATTGTGTATTCGTACTCTTCTAGTTTTAGTCTCCATCGCATTGATCTAGATGATGAATCTTTGCAATTATTCAACCATTTCAAAGCTTGATGGTCTGTTCTAATAATAAATTTTCGTCCTAACAATTATTGTCGTAGTCGTTTCAATGCCCAAACTATTGCTAATAGTTCTTTCTCCGTCGTCGTATAGTTCTTTTCGGGTGGATTCAGTGTTTTAGAAATAAAACAACTTGGGTGTTCATCTTGTGAAAGAACTGCTCCTAGTCCTTCGTTACTTGAGTCGGTCGTTAGCGTAAAAGTCTTAGTAGAGTCAGGGTATGTTAAAACTGGCGCTTCGCATAGTCTCTGTTTTAATGTCTCAAAGCTGTTTTGTTATTTATCTGTCCAATGGAAGTTAACGTCCTTCTTTATTAAATCTGTTATAGGTTTAGCTATTTTGGAGAAGTTCTTTATGAACTTACGGTAATATCCTACCAGTCCCAAAAATGATTTGACTTCTGTCGGGTTCTTCGGTATTCTAAAGTCTGCCACTGCTTGTATTTTCTTCGGGTTTGGTTTTACTCCTTCGGATGTGACAATGTGTCCTAAATACTCTAATTCTGGCAGTCGACTGCGAACCTCCGAGCCAAACGGACCTCTCAGCCCTAAAAAAAAAAAAAAGGGACAGCTGGCCCAGACCCGAACAGTGCGCGCGCCAACTAGACAATCTTTCGCGTAGAGAAAGTCTAAGTGAAAAAAAAAGAAAAAAGTGACAAAAAGTGGAAAATTGATTAGTGACACCATCGCTATAAATAGGAAAAAAAAATAACAACAAAATAAATAAAAAAATAGGCGACATCGATAATGAAGCAGAAAGCAAAAAAACGGAACCCTCCGTAATCCCAACAAAAAAAAACGAGTAAAAGAAAAGCAATCTCGCCAAAAACGGACAAAGAAAACAACATTAGCATAAGACTTTCCGCGCAAAAAACGCGGAAACTCAACCCACAACCAAAGCTAGTGGGAAGGTCCAAAAGACTACCAGACAACCCGGAAAACACAGAAGAAGATCTCGTTCTAATCCAAGAAGAAAATAATACACAAGATCCCACCGTCAAAGAAAGCAAAACCATGAAAACTACAAGAAGCCCTCCCTCACCAGTGATACCAACAAAAAACAGATTTGAAGTGTTACAAACACAAGAAACCACCATACCACAACAACAGAATCACACTCAAGCAACGTCAACAAAAGAATCAACAATACAAAATGCGATCGTGGAAGCCATAAGAAAGAAGAACAATGAAATGCGAATCAAAGCAAACAGGAGGACTACGTCCACATTGGGAACACCACACACCCAAGAAAAATCAAACGACACACGAACAAACAGCCCCCTCGCCCCACCTAGGAGGCCGCCGACACCACAAAATCAACACACTCATCTGATCAAACCAAAAGAGCAACCCCCACCGACAAAAACACCGATGGAACAAGCACAACAGGAACAGCCCACCAACCACCCCACAGAGGAACAACAGGACGCCCCCTCACCCACAAAAGGTAACAGGCCCCCGCCAATCAACATAACGCATCAAGACCCAAAAGACACCATTGCTCTCTTACAAGACGCTCTCAAAATCAGAAACTTTCACATCAACAGAATACACGCAAACAAACACGCTCTATACCTACATAATCTAAGCGACTACATTAAAGCAAAAGAATTACTGATAACAACAAACACAACGTTCTACACATACACACCAAAAGCACAAAAACAACACACGTTCCTATTAAAAGGACTAGACATTAACCTCACAGAGACAGAAATACTAGAAGACTTACAAGCATTAAAAATAGACGACATACAGTTTACGAAAGTATCGCGCTTCTCGACAAGAAAGTCAAGGGAAAGTAACAGACTGCTCCCAATATACATAGTACAGGTATCCCCCAATAGCAACGTCGTGAAATTACAAAAAATAAATAGACTAAGCTACTACAAAATAACGTGGGAAAAAATAAGAAAAAATGACATTACCCAATGCCACAAATGCCAACGATTAGGCCACACAGCACAAAACTGCAACCTAATCTACCGCTGTGTAAAATGCACCGAGCCCCATGGCCCAGGCGAGTGCAAAATAAAAAAAGACGATACAATCACAAAGGATAAAATATTCTGCGTCAACTGCAAAAGCTACGGACACCCCGCGTCATACAAAGGGTGCCCCAAAATCATAGAGCTGCGCCAAAAACTTTCAGAAAAAATCAAAAAAGACAAAGAAACAAAAATCAAACGACTAGAACAGATAAGCCGAAAATACACCCCAGAACTAAAGTTCTCGGACGCAGTGAAACAACAAGCAAGACCAAAGCAGGAAATCGAAAACCCCCCTCACACAATAAACCCAAAACTAGATTCGCGAGCAAACCAAATCCCAATTACAACCGAGATCATCCCTCAACAAATAATATTAAACGCTTTCGAAGATTTTAAAAAATGTATCATCCAAGCACTAAATCAACAACAAATACAACTCAACGAATTAAAAAATGCAATATCATCGCACGAAGACAGGTTCAACACCATCTTCAACTCCTTAGATATCGCAGTCGACAATTAGCCAAAACACACCAAACCAACAAACACAGCATAAAACATCCAAATTAGATTTAAAACACCTGAAAATAATTGCAATAAATGCAAACTCTCTAATCTCAAACCAAAAAAGATACAGTATGCTAACCCTAATAAACAAAGAAACCCCCGACATCGTACTCATCTCAGAAACAAAACTGAACAAAAGACACAAAGTATCCTTCAAAAACTACTCCATAATAAGACACGACAGACCAAACGCTATCCAAGGAGGAGGAACGGCAATCCTCATAAAAAACCCCCTGAAATTCAAAGAAATCCAAAACGACAAAATAACAAGTTTTAATACCCTGGAGACGACAACCATAAAAATAAAAATAAACAAAAAGGAAAACTTACTCATCACCGCAGCCTACGCAACCTACGGAAACGAAAAAGAATTTAACGACGAATTCAATAACCTCTTCGAACTTTTACAGCTCGACAAACAAGAAAACTTCCACATAATAGCCGGCGACCTTAACGCAAAACACACAAGCTGGAAAAACCCACTAAACAATACGAGAGGAAACTTCATCAGAAACTGGCTAGACAATAAAAGCATACACTACAAAACAAACCTTTACAGCTCCGAGCTACCCTCCTACCCAAAAGGAGGCTCATACCTCGACATATGCCTAACAGATGCACGACTAAAAATCCAAAACTTACGACCAAATAACACGCTCAAAACCCTAGACTACGACAGCGACCATAAAGCCATACTCTTACAGATAAACAAAAACACATCCGACTACCTAACACTTGAAACACAAACCGAAACCCCCAAGTACAACTACAAAAAGACAAACTGGAAAAAATTCCAAAAACTACTCGATCAGAAATGCGACCTAAATATCTACAACAACGTCAACCTAACAAACAGACAAATCGACACATACATAGACGAAATCGAAAAACACATACAAAGCGCACTCCAAAAATCCGTCCCAACCTTCAAACAAAAAAACTCTTGCGATCTATATATCAACAACAAAATAAAAGAACTACAACGAGACAAAAGCTACATACTCTCCAAAATAAACAATATAAAACACAACTACTCTTACGACAAAAGAGAGGAATTAGAATACCTAAAATACCTGCTACACAAAATAAAATTACAACAGAAACAAGAATTCGCATACTCTATAAACCTCTACTGGACAAACAAAATAAAAAATATCTCCAAAAACGACTCAGCCAACATGTTCCCACAAATAAATCAAATCTTCAGACCGAAAGAACAAAACCCCAGCACTCCGCTCAAATTGCCCCCAGAGAAAGCTCCCCTCATCCAAGAAGCAGGTATAGAGATACACAACACCAGCAAAGACACCGAGAATAACTTCATAATAACTAAAACAACAGAAAAACTAGACATCATAGGCACCCACTTCTCCAAAACACACACCCAAAACGAACACATGGGCCGAGAAGAATTAAACAGAATCATCATCGCAGAAACGAACAAACTCAAAAACGAAATAGAACAAGACATAACGTTAAACAAAACAGTCTGCACGTTCTCAAACGAAAACACCTCAGACAATCCCAAACAACCAGAAACAGAAATAAATTACTTTACAAATTATAACCAACTAAACAAAATCTTCGCCAAGCTAAATAATAAAAAATCCTCCGGCTTCGACGGCATCCCGAACATCTCACTTAAGCACCTACCGAACAAAATAAAATGGTACTACACAGTAATATTCAACAATGCGCTAAACAACGCATACTTCCCGAAAAAGTGGAAAAAAGCCAAAATAATAGCAATCACAAAAAAAAAATAAAGACGGCTCATCACTCACAAACCTACGACCAATAAGTCTCCTCCCCAACATAAGCAAAGTATTTGAAGTAGTCATCAATAACCCCCTAACTACATTCTGCAAAAAAAAAAACATTATACCAGAAAACCAATTTGGCTTCCGACACAAACACTCCACACTACACGCGACAAACAAACTCACGTCAGACATCTGCTGGGCACTAAACGCAAAACAACGAGTAGCCGCCTGCTTAATAGATCTCGAAAAAGCCTTCGACACAGTCTGGATCACAGGCCTCATTTATAAATTAATAAAAAAAAACTTCCCGAGATACTTAATCAAAATAATATGGGACATGATTACAAACAGAACATTCCTAATGACCGAGGGTTCCCATACATCGAACAAAGAATTCACCATAAAAAACGGACTCCAACAAGGAACTGTAAACTCCCCGCTACTCTTCAACATATACAACAGTGACATATTAAACCTGTTCGACATGAACAAATCTACCCACAAACGCTCCATAGCCTTCGCAGACGACCTAATCATCTACGTAACAGGCCGCAAAACTAAAACAATAAACACAGACCTCCAAGAACTATTCGACAAAATCAATGATTACTACCACACATGGAAACTAAGAATCAACGCAAACAAATGCGAAAGCATACTGTTCAAACCCAAAACCAGCGAAATCGGCCCAGCAGAAAGAAAACACTGCAAAAATTTCCAATTAAAAGAAAAGTCATCCGAAGAGACAATCATACCACACAAAAACTGCGTAAAGTACCTAGGCATAAACATAGATGACAAACTAAATTACAAACAACACATAGAAACCCAACTCGCCAAGGCCAATAAAGCATTCTGGAGAGCAAAAAGACTATTTTACTCGAAACATCTCAAGAGCAATGTAAAAACATTATGCTACCAAGCTCTAATTAGACCAATTATAACATACGGTTGCCCAATCTGGTACAACATACCAGCATCGCTAATGGAGAGAATCCGCGTTTTCGAAAGAAAATGCATTAGAGCTTGCCAAAATGCGTACAGATCCGAACAGAGCGGATACAAAAAATATATAAAAAACAAAAAAATCTACGACCTAGCCAACATTCACCGCATTGACTGTCACATACTAAAACTAGCAAGAAATCATTTCGCACAAGCGTCAAAAATAAAAGAAAACAGCCTAATCTTCAGCGGCTTATACCCAAACGTACTATATTACAAAAACACAATGACAACAGGCTACATCCCCCCAGAAGCGTTCCTATACCTAGACGAAAAAAATTACCTCCAAGACCAAAACAATATCCCAATAATTTTCCACATAAAAAGAAAAATAGGGATAAAGACAATACTCTACGAGGAAAACTTAAACGGACTGACTGCAGACACCAGGTGGAGGTACAACATGGCCCTCCCCCAAAAAGACACTAAAGACAAACACAGAAGAAACACAAAAAAATATTGGTGGATTCCAAACCCATAAGAAAATATAAGTGAAAACTACCAATTCGACAAAAAAACCATTCCTACCACCGTGTAACCTAGATGTAAGTACTGTAAATATGTAAATACTATAATCATTGTAAATAATATAATTTAACATCCCCCTCCCCTTCCCACTCATCCCCCCCCCCCACCAAAATCCCACAACGCATAAAAGTAATACACCGAGGAGTCCTGTTTTGCGGCCAAGTTTCAGGACAAAATACAACACACACAAGAATACACAAAAATCACGCACCAATGCGACTTAAACCTAAAAAAAACAAAAAAATAAACGCAAAAACCGAAAACCCACGACACATATTAGACCATGGCTACGTCGTACCGACGTGTATCGGTACTTTTGCCTAATCCACCCTACAACCGAAATTCATTGTTTATTGTGAATAACATACACATGTAATACTCATCTTCTTGGACAATAAACGTTATAAAAAAAAAAAAAAACTCTAATTCTGGTTTTAGGAATTCACATTTGTCCGGCTGAATCTTGAGTCCCAATTCCCGAAGTCTTTGCAAAACTATTGCTAAATTTTCATTATGTTTTTGAATTGTATTTCCGAATATTATTATGTCGTCTAAGTAAGCAAAACAGTGTTTGTTGATTAAACCCCTCAAGGCTGTGTTCATCATGCGTTGGAAAGTCGCGGGTGTGTTCTTTAATCCAAATGGCATTCTATTATAATGAAAGTGTCCCTGAGGTGTTGAAAACGCGGTGTATTTCTTTGAATTTAAGTCCATGGGTTTAAGTCCATGAATGTAAATCCCGAGGATAAGTCTAGCGCGGAAAAGAATTTCGCATTCCCTAATTGGCTCAGTATGTCTTCTATGTCAGGTAAAGGGTAAGCGTCTTGGTCTGTCAGTCCGTTAAGTTTTCTAAAATCTATAACTATCTTCCATTTTTGTTTTCCTGAAGCGTCTATTTTCTTTGAGACTACCCAAACTGATGAATTGTAAGGTGATTCTGATTCTTCAGCAATGTTTTTGCCTAACATTTCTTTTATTTGTTTCTTTATTTCTGCTTTGTGGCATTCCGGGGGTCTATAAGATTTGGTATTAATAATTTTATTTTGTTTCAGTGCAATTACGTGTTTCGTCAAGTTTGTACAAGGTAAAAGGTCTGTCTCTAAGTTGAACACATCTATATAGTGGATTAGTATCTTTTCTATGGGTTCTCTAAATTCGCGTTCGATATGATTTGTCCTCACAATGACTTTGAATTTTGCAACTTGATCTAAATCTATACTATTTTCGATATAATTAGAAATTTCATGATTTTTCTCACCAGTGTTGAAGAAACATACTCTCGTTGGTTGTCCTTCCAAATAGATCGTTCAAACTCTCTTTTCTCCTGGTTGGATTACTGTAGGTTTCTGGAAGTGCAAGGTGTTGTTGTCTAATTTCGATGTTTCATTAGATATCTCGTATCGGTATTTTTCTAGACATGGAAGATCTAATATACTATCTTCAATCAATGGAAAATCCTTAGACACTAGGAATAATTCATGGCTTTTACCAAATATTTTAAGTATAACATATTTGTCGGTTCTATATTTGTGTTGTACCATATAAAATGTTCGCGGTTCTTTGTACCAAAAACAGTCGATATCACCCGATTTTCCTTGATTAGATTAATGCCGGCTCCTGTGTCGTCTAAGTGCGTCACTGGTCCGTCATTCCTTCCGAACTGTACGGTGAGCAATCTTCCTGTGGTAATGATGACCGTTGGTATTTCTCGTTCCAATAACTTTGTTCTTCCATTATGTCGTCCGATTCCATTTCTGTTTAATTGGCCCGTAAAGGTGGTCGGATTCTTTGGCTGGGTGGCTGAAAATTTGAACACTGAGGTGCGATGTGTCCTATTTTTCCACACTTGAAGCACTTAGTCTGCATTCTTTCATCGGTCGGCCCTGGGTTTCTGCGTGATATAGCAACTTGGTTAGCGGTTGATCACTGGCTTTGGGGTCGTCTCTCTGGGTGTCTGTTTATAGGTCGTACTTGTCTTCGTTCTTCTTCCCGTAAATACCTTTCAATATCTCCAGCTTCTTTCTCGATCTCCACTAGGGTTGCTGGTTTGCTCGGTATTACCATTCTTCCTATGTCGGTACGTAGTCCTCACAGATATATCCGGCTTACTCTCTGCATTAGCTTCTCGAGCATTATTTTTCGCGTTAGCGGTTGTGGGTTGTCATTGGTTATTGCGCAGGTCAATTTGTTGAGCACTCGTCGGAATCTAATGTTGAAGGATCGAACTGACTCGTCTCTTCCTTGCCTTAGTTCCCTGATCTGCACAGCGTATTCGTCAGACGTTACTTGGGCTGCTACATTCTGTCGTAATGCATCTAACGGATCGGTATAGTTCTCGATCCATATATTTCGAATGCTTTGCGCTACCTTACCTATTATTTTCTCGACTTTAATGGCCTTTAGTAATAATTCTATTTCCAAACAAAGGTTTCTCATGGATCGGACTTCTATTATGAAATCCTCTACACCTATGTTGTCGTCACCGTTTAATATCGGGATATACTTAACTGCTTTTTCTGCTGTCAGAAGTTATTGGTGTGCGTTTCTTGGTTCCATTTGCGAGTCGTCGTCGCTGCCTTCTATCTCGGCGCCGACGGGCGGGTGCGTCAAGATGTATTATCGCGGACTGATTCGAAGTCTTCTGTCATTATTGTGGCTTGGTTGTCTCCCAGTCCTACCTTTAATTCGGCTACTGCGCGTCCCAATATTTCGATTTCTTTTGCCCTTTGTTTATTTTCTTCGTACGTTTGTCGGACTATATTGTCCACGCGTTTTTGCGCTTCAAGTTGGTTCTGCGAGTATTCTTCTTGTTGTTTGTTTAATTTATTTAGCATTTCGATAATTTGTCCCAGTTTGTCATCGTCTCTACCGATGGATGCCATATCTTTCAACATCATTCTAAATATTTCTAACTCTTAGTCCGAGTCTTGTTCGAAGCTAGGTCGCCTAACTCTATATGTAGAAAATGAATCCAGCGTTTACCTTGATTTTTTAGCTTCCGTAGATGCTTCCGGTTTCAAAGGTCTTCTGGGTTCGCAGATTGTGAATTTGTCGTCGAGGATAACCCGTAGTCCACGTTGAATCCTTTTCCACGTAGGTAGGACGTCTTGTTTACCTGACGAGCACTTTTCACAATCCTTTTATTGTCATTCCACTTGGTTCGCGATAGTTACTTCGTTGTTGCGGATGACCGTAGTCCCAAATAATTCTATCTTCCGTAAATGATGAATGTCTTTAGGTTTCCGAACAAACAAAAATGTCACGTAAAATAAAAAAAGGGGATCGAAGATGTAAATAAAAGATAAAAGTAAAAATTAAAAAAAAAGGAGAATTTATTTCTTAACACTTGTTTTTCATCGGCTACAATTTGCTTCTGAACTCTAGGCGCGACCTTTCAAGACTGAAAATCCTACAGCCTGACTTTTGGCGGAAACTGATTCTTTTCCTTTGTCATCTCTCAATATCCCTACTATCCACGCGTTTGTTAGGCGTTCTCGAACACTCGGCGAAAGGACCGTTGGGATATTGAGGGTTCATTAGGCACCTCGCTTCGGCGACATACATTGTCGCCGAGTGCCGCCAGATCTTTAATTCCGTCATCACCTCATCGGTTCCGAAGCGCGGCCTGGTCTCTCATGTGGTTGGCGTCACATCAACGTCACGTTACACTTTTTCCCTAACTCAACAGTGAAAATCCTATCATATATCTGGGAATTCCCAAACTGTCATGCAACGACCAGTTCCCGATAAATAGCTCGTACCTTCTCTAATATTCCACAGGGGTGTACATTAAGGTGGCTCTTATTTATTCTTGACGAAAATTTTTTTCAAAATTTATTTATTAATAATACTTAAATAATAATAAAGCCGAATCGGTCGATAAGTTCTCCTTTATCGTACTTACAAAAGAGTCATAGAGAGGACTACACACAAAAGGCGGAAAATGGCAGAAATAAATATAGAATTTCTAACCATGTTAATAAGGTAAATTTTATTTTTTGAATTGATTTATGTTCAGAAATAAAATAATCAGTAAATATTGTTCAAATTGAATTACCATTCATTCGTTATTGGTGCATGTGGTATGTCCTCGAACTAATTTTCTGGACTGTTATTTTCAAAATAAAGGCCATCTTTTAAGACCGACGTAACACGATGCTTAAAAATAAGAACAAAATTTTCTAGGTGGTGGTTTCTTATTTCTTGTTTACCATTTATGGTACAACGCAAATGAGGAAAGTATACTTTTGCTTGAAATCCACTTGGTATTTTTTCCTATTCGTAAATATACAATAATATGAATACAGAAATGATTCACCACAGGGGATTGTTCCAGATAATTTGTATGATTTTTTTAGAATACTCCTGATCGTTGAAATATCCATCCGGTAGAAGTAAGAAAGGTCTTGGCGGGGAGACTCAGAACAATCAAATATGCATAAAAACGTACTGAAGATCGATGACGTGTTTAATGTTTAATGTAGTTTGATGCAATTTTAAAAATTAATTTTAATGTTATTTTACAAATTTGTATCAATTATAACATTTAATAAAAATGTAATTTTCTTTGCCTGCCGTATTGTTTAGCAGTTCGAGGAGGGGGTCTATTACTTGAGCATCGATGTATATTGGTAGTGGTTTGGTGTTGTGTGTTGGTTTTTCCGTTGTGTCTGGTTCCTTCTCTTGTGGTAGTACGCTGAAGGGGTTTTGTAGAGGGATTTCCTGGATCCATTGCTTGCTTTCTATTTCTGCAACCCTCCTAGTATTTGCGTTTGTTGTTATTTTTCTTCTCAGTCTCAGACCGTACTCATGTGTAGTTTGTCATTCCCTACATAACATTGTATCACACTGAAGTTGTTGGATCTTTTAAATATATTATATAACCTGTTAAGACCAGAGTCATATTCACTCAACCACCCTTATTATCCCAAAAGAAATAAGGGATCGATCGATTCGTGGCGTCGATTAATCAAATCAAAACGGGAATCTACGACTCCCGTAAAATAAAAACTGGTACTTCGTTTATGACCGTACCTTAGGATTAATGTGGTCCGACCTATGATGTTTGTCCCGCTAGTGACTGTCCCGACCGAGGGACGCAATACAGCCCGTACCAGATAACGGGACGTAACATACATCAATTAAAAATACATTTATCTGCCTATATTTTCTACTACAACATAACGAAAATTTTATCAAGTTCTGAGACCCTTTTGACACTTTATTTAAACATGATCCCACTAAAACGATCTTTATTTATTCCATATTATCACAATAATTACGTAACACAAGCCGTAAAGCATTAACGATTTGTATAAATGAGGCATGTATACGGTAGGCATGAGACGACGAGGCATGTATAAATGAAACCAGTCCGATTATTGCATAAATAATGATTTTAATGAAAAACGTTTCAGATAGAGAACTGAATGGTGTTAAAGGGAACATAATTTGACGTGATTACTTTTTGGTACTTGTTGTCCCTATCATACACCGATTTCGATGATTTTTTAATATGTCGTCGGGGCATTGTTCTGAACAACCTTTTTCTATACATGCATGTAACCGTTACTCGACCTTATATATTTCTGCTATTCGTATACGACTGAGAAAAGTACCTTTAATAGGCATTCAATCCCATATGTGTGTTCCTATGATGCAGTCGTAAGTACAGCCAACACATTCGTCGCTTCGTTCACTGCTTGCTTATCTGTTTACTGTACGGTCATCAGCCATCGATCTTTTTATTTTTGTAGTAGACTACACCAATTAAAAAAAAAACAGCTATGTAAATATCATTTATAACTGCAGATATGACGCTGCAAGAAATGCCTTTGAGAAGTTTACTGCAGTATAAATGTGACTGAAGCATAAAGGATCTGACTCTCCATATGTTTGCATCTTCGAAGCTGTCAGTTATTCTCTATCAGTATTAAAATAGTTAAAGAAATTGAAGGACGTTAAAAGGATAGGAGTTAGAAGGATTAGCGTACTAGATAATGTATCCAGAAAATTTGGAAAGAATTGCAATTGTTCCGAATCGCAAATAATAGTAACGCTCCTTACTATTAATAATAGGATTTCTTACAACCTTTTTATGTGGGCCGGTAATGAAAATTGAAGTTGCACATTTTCAGAAGTTATGTCTGCTATATACATACTGAAAATTCAGATTTAAAGAAACCAACTAACGCTGCTATGAACTACAAACGGTTGGAAATTGTTGAAGTGATCGCCACTTCTAAGAAAACTCTACATCTGGTCTTCGGTTTTCTCAAGCGCTGAGCCCATCGATAGCGCATAGACAAAAGAATGCGTCGATGACAGACCATAAGCGATGTAAGTGCATGTACATAAGTACATGTGCGACGTTGGCTTCAGGGTTCTTTTAGTTTCAGGGTAACATTGCTGCGGAGCGGAGCGGAAAACTTGACGATAATATTCTCTTATTGCAACAGGAAAACGACGGATCTCTGGAAGAAGCAGTGTCAAAAACAGTCTACCTAGAAGGAAAACCGACAACGATATGCTTTTTCAATGGTGATGAGTGCTCAGCCAAAATAATCAATTCTATCGAAAATTCAAATACATACAAGTCTCCACATTTAAATATTTAGTCAGACTCTCGCATATAGAGAAAACTCTCCGTGAACCAATCGAAAAGATATTGCTGTTTTACCTCGACGTATTCAATCTAGAGACTAACCTTTTACCATGCACTAACCTTGTTAAACATACAATAACGTTAAAACGGAATAAAGTAATTAACTCAAAATCTTACTCACCACCCGATTGCCACAAAGAGGAAATTAAACGACAAATAGACGAAATGCTACAAAAGAACATCATAGAACCATCCGATTCCCCTTACAATTCAGCAGTCTGGGTAGTACCAAACAAGGCAGACGCTTCAGGGAAACAAAAATGGCGAATCGTAATAAACTTCAGAAAAATAAACGAGCTAACTGACCAAGACGCATACCCATTACCTGACATAGACGACATACTATCCCAACTAGGCAACGCAATATTCTTCTCAGCCCTCGATTTATCCTCCGGATTCCACCAAATCCCAATGGACACAGACTCTAAGAAATACACGAAGTTCTCCACACCACAAGGACACTACCATTACAATAGAACGCCATTCGGTTTAAAGAATGCACCTGCAACGTTCCAACGCATGATGGATACCGCGCTAAGAGGACTCATAAATAAACATTGCTTTGTATATGTTGAGAATTGTGGATCTTTGGTACCGAAATAATGTTATAGGAATACTGAATATACACTGGGGATTAATATTAAAATAATAATATATTTATTTCATGGACGATTTCTCATATATTCATCGATTCACACTTGCACGCGTCTCAGCACTTTCTCTACACTCGACTGCTAACCGACTCTTCCAGATGCTTCGTCTTTTGTCCTAACAAAGGCCTAGACGCCCTCTGACGCTTACACACATGTATCCACACACTGATACTCACATACGAGTAACTCTAATACGCATTTGTCCCAGTCCAGTACAGAAAATTATACATATCTCAACAGTATATTTAAACATTATAATATTCGAACAGTCGATTGAAGAGCACAATAGCAACCTCGTGATAGTATTGCAACGCTTACGCGAACTCGGACTCAAAATACATCCGGACAAATGCGAATTCAACAAACCAGAACTAGAATATCTCGGGCATATAGTAACCGCCGAAGCTGTAAAGCCAAATCCCAAAAAATTAGAAACTGTCAGTAACTTCAAACAGCCACGTAATCCCACAGACATCAAATCTTTCTTAGGACTAGCAGATTATTACCGTAAATTCATCAGAAACTTTTCTAAAATCGGGAAGCCATTCACTGAACTTACAAAGAAAGAGACACCATTTCATTGGACAGATAAAACCCAGGAAGCATTTCAGACATTAAAAGACAAACTCTGTTCATCACCCGTACTAAAATTCCCAGACCTTGCAAAACAATTCACATTAACGACCGACGCCAGTAACGAGGGGTTAGGTGCAATCTTATCACAGGACGGACATCCATGTTGTTATATCTCACGAACTCTGAACCCACCGGAACGAAATTATTCCACAACCGAAAAAAAAAAACATTTAGCAATCGTATGGGCCGTGAAACGCCTCCGACAATATCTGTTAGGCCGGAATTTCCTTATTCGAACCGACCACCAAGCGCTAAAATGGCTACAGAACTGCAAAGACCCCTCATCACGCTATGATGAGATGGCGACTAAAATTAGAGGAATACGAATACGACATAGAATATACGAAAGGAAAAGATAATACCGCAGCCGACGCGCTATCTAGAATACGTTTTGACCAGACGAAGCGAAAATTTAAACATAGAACTCGATATAAAGTATCACGATTGGAAGAAATCTACCGACGCGTTACCCAAAATTCTCAAAATGACTCCGAACCGTAAATCTTTCTATCAATTATCCAAAACAGAACTAGGAAATTACGACAGAATCAAATGGTTAAACAAATTAAAAGAAATTATTTGTGCAAACTAGAAGATAGGCATAGGCGACGACAGTTTCACAGAGACCGAGAAGAACGCGATCAAACGAATTTTATTATTCCTGAACGACACCGTGAAAGAATTAAATTTTGCATCCAAACATATAGCTTCACTCATCTCTTAGACAAACACGAGCGACCGCCAAAGGTAATAGATAATTTACAAGGCTATAAAACCACGATCGATAAAATAGGCGACGAGATAGAAACTCATAATTTCGATTTAGAATAAAAAATATACAGTATTGGGGACTAACCACGCTCCAGATATTAGGGTACATAGCATTACACATGCTAGGTATATACGGATTAAGCAAGATAGGAGTATTCAAATGCATCAAAAAATGTATACCGAACAATTTATGTATCAATCTATTTTGCTGCCGAAATGTAACCGTAATCAACAGCCACAATGCGACAGCCCCACCAGCACCAAGTGCCCTGGCCGCAACACCCAACATATATATGTCGGGTTGACGTTAGGGGCGTATAATGAATCTTCACCAGTGTTGTTCATGGTTGTCGCACAGATATTTATTACACAAGTATGGCTGATACAAGATTGACAAACGGACGCGGTAGCTGGACGCTAATGACAATGGCCCTAAGTTCGATATAGCGAATCCACGGTCAACGGGATAACGAATATACTTTGCTTCAAAGTCTAAGTCGGACTCAACTTACTACTCGCGATACTAGGAACGCTTGATTGACTCTTAGCTAATCAGATTGCCAGAAAAGAATGACTTTCCGTCGCGACGACGCTGCAGAGGAAAACTATGACGGGGTGTGCCTAAGGGCACGAGATCATCGGATTCGTCAAAGAAAGCCTCCACTCGGAGGGTGAGGGAAATAGGCGCTGCTGTTAATTGGTCAATTTCTATGTTGGCGGTTAGAAAAGGATGCTAGCCGCCCTAGAGAGAGAGTTCCTAGCAGGCAACGTCGTACGTGACCAAATCAGGCTTTCCCATAACTTCCCGCAATAGGTGACAGATTTACAGGCTGATAGAATAAAGACTGTTTGTCAATCTGAAGGACTTTAGTTAACTAAGTCCTAAGATTTGTAACGGTTCCTCAGGTTATCTGAACATAAACTGTAAACGATGCATCGGCATCTGGCAATCATCTGGCCCAAAGAATGGGGTCTGTGTGTGGCGAGCTGCGGGGCTGTTGGAATGTATTATTGTCAAGTGTCTGTACTGCCAATTCTTTAAAGGAAAGCTATGTTACTTTATATCTCTGTTAGGTGAAACGTTCATCCCGTGACCGTGGCTACGCTCGGCGACCGGTTGTCGCCTCGAGCCTAAACTCATTGTCTCAAGTTTCGAATGACTGTGTCTGGGTTATTTCGTAAATGCTACAGTATTGAGGATTTTCCAAATAATTCCAACGGGGGGGGGGACCCGGTGTCCTTTCATCTCCGACACGGCCATCCTGACTATCACACGTCCTCGGGTGTATCTAGAATATTGGGTTTCCCCAATGTTAGATTCGATATAACTGTCGTTATTTACAATTTAGTTAAGTGTCAAAATAGGTCAAGGGTCCAGTTTGACAGCAAAAATTCTGGTCGGACGTTTGATAAAGAAAGAGTTAAAAGAGAGTGGAAATCCGTAACGTTACGATTGATATTCGAAGTGCTAGTCGCATTTTGTGAATCATCAGTCTGGGCGTAATGACATGATGGACCATTCTCGATCTCGCACCTGGACGACCCTCAGTTCTCTGGATCATGATACCACACTGAGCTTTTGTTCAAACACTATGTTAGATGTTATCTCCATGATACTTGAATCGAATTCGGTAACGGTGTGTTGATCCCGCACTTACTTTGTTTGGGCCGTATGCCCCCCGTAAGGCGTATGTGAGCCACTATGTTCGATCCGACACCTGATTACCGCACTGGACATGTATGAAGACATTGTCCTTTGCCATATCGCCACACTGGCATATGCAAACTCTTTCTGCTAAGTGCTGTGGTCAGCATGATCCTCTGGGACCGAGGTACTCGCATCGTCATGGTCACTGTTCTCGTCATCACCGCAGACGTCCAACTCAATAGGAACGCGACTATCTGGCATTTTCTTTAACCTATCATGGCTGTATTTATATGACCGTTTGCCGTCTAGTGTTTTTAAAATGTACCTATCTCCTTCCAAAATTTCCGCTATCACAAATGGACCGCTAAATTTCGGATCTAGTTTCGTTTGGTTCCTTTCCTCGTTTTTCTTTAATACAAAGTCACCGAGATTGAATTTAACTACTTTGGCTTTCGTTTTATCGAATCTTTCCTTATCATACTTAGCGCTATCTTCCATATTTCGTATGGCCTGTTGTCTTACGTTGCAGATATCTATTTCCTTTTCTTCGGTATTTTCAGATAGTAGTAACCCGTAGGGTCTCGCTGTTTTACCAATTAATAATTCTAGCGGGCTCGATTTAGTCACACGATGAGTGGTGCAATTTAAAGCTAACTGTATTTCGCCGATCGCGTCTTGCCATGATCGCCCGGTCGTTTCTACTGTTGTAAACATATTCTTTAATGTACCCATAGTACGCTCTACTTGTCCATTCGCTCTACTAGCACCGGTTGCTATTAGGTGGAGTTTAATTTGTCTATCCTTACAAAAATCTTGAAATTCTTTGCCGGTAAAACATCGCCCTTGATCTGCTATTATCCGAGAGGGACTGCCGAATAGAAATATGGCGGACTTAAGTGCCTTAACGGTGCTAAGTGAGTCTATTTTACGAGTGTGGTGTAAGTATACAAATTTGGTAAAGGCATCGATCAGGACAATGACGTATTCTTTCGAGTCGTTCTTGCCGCTCAGCTTTCCCGTTATGTCTACGTGAATGGTATGCCAAGGTATGCTGGTCTTAGGTATGGGATGTAATTCAACTTGCACTTTGCCTGAATTCGCCTTAGAAATCTGACAAGCATGACAGTTCTCTACGAATTTGCGAACATATTTCGCCATCCCTTCGAACCAGTAATACTCGTACAGTTTCTCGAGCGTTTTATCCCAACCTAAGTGCATAATTGACTGGTGTATGTGGTTAATGACGGACCACCTAAACCCTCTTGGTACGATGGGCAGGCAGAGGGTCTTGCCTCTCCTTTGTATTTTACGGTAAAGGGTACCGGATCGTAACTCATACGTACTCGCAATGTCTTCCGCAAGCTCGTCGTTTCGCAGTTTGTTGACGATTTCAGAAATTTGAGGGTCGCGACGTTGTTCCGCTAGTAGCCAATCTTCCGAGATTTCGGCCAGATTAATTTTCTTTTCTTCGATCTTGTTGGTGGGGGCGCGGTCGGTGTCTACCGGTTTACGCGAGAAGAAATCTACGTGGGTCATTCGTTTGCCTTCTCGGTACATAATGTCGAAAGTGAAAGTTTGCAAGTAAGCTCACCACCTATGAACCCTGTCACTTAGACTTACTTTATTACGAGCTGCTTTTAACGAATTACAATCAGTGACAACGAGAAATTCCCGTCCGTGTAGATAGTGGCGAAAATGTTTAACGGCGTTTACAACTGCCAGGGTCTCTAGTTCATATGAATGATATTTGGATTCCGCGGGGCTCGTTCTCTTACTGTAATATTCTATTACTCAGTTTCTGCCGTCGATTTTGTGCATTAAAATAGCGCCGTATCCGTCCCAACTAGCGTCAGTATGTAATTCTATCGGGTAATTCGGGTCAAATATCATCAACACCGGCTCGTTGGTCAGGATGGAAATTATTTTTTGCCTTATGGTTTCGTGTCTATCTGTCCAAGTTAGGTTTTTAATACCGGAGGTAAGTGCGTACAACGGTTTCATTACCTGTGAAAATTACATTCTGCCTTAATTAATTCGCTTATTCGTTCGCGCACTATGCTTCGCTCTGCCTCGCTAAGCCTGTGGGGGCTTCTTTGTACGGTGATATTAGGATCAATCAAACGTATCCCTAACTGTCCCGTATTTACACGTGCACGCGGGAAACCCGTAATAAACGAACTTTTAAATTCTCCGAGGATGGAGATCAATCGGTCTTTATCTTTACCGAGCACCTCGGTGTCGACCCCATTAATATCGATTTTACTTTCGGCGGTTATATTGTAAACATTGGCAGCTTTTGCCCTGCAAATACTGAGGCTATCTTGGGTAATATTTACGTTAAAACCTTGGCTAAAATTTCGCGGCCTATCATGATGTCATAATTTAGATAGCCGTCGGCAAGGATGTGAAAAATTATCTCCAACGCAAAACCATTAATACGTACTATGGATGCAATTTGAGACGTGCAATTAATACGGTGATTTCCTATCCCTCGCATTACTACTACGTAGGTCGTTCTTTTGCCGGAAAACTTCGAGGCTACGGACTCTTTGATTAGCGAACATTCGGCTCCAGAATCGAAATAAAACGAGAACGACTCACCCAGATGGCTTAATTTACCAGTTGAAGACTCCACCACGCAGGAGTTGACTCGACGTTCGTTATCAGGGTTGCGATTTGTTTTCTGCAGCAGCGGGCAGTTGGGTGCGATGTGGCCCTCTCCGCGACACTTGAAGCATGACACCTTGGGCGATCCAGCCGGTCGGCTTTTCTCCTGGCGTCGTGCAGTCTCCTGTCTCTCGGTTCTCATTCTCGTACGACACTCCGCTATCTTATGCCCGGGAATACCACAGTGACGACACTTGATCCGGGGGTCAGGTAGCTTCTGCCGTTTAACTTCGGGGCCCGTTGATGGATTTCCTGACGAAGGCGCCAGCCTCTTCTTCGCGTAGTGGAAAGCATTCATTTCCGTCAAAAATTGGTCCAGAGTCTTGATGTCGCTTGTAAGCGCTAGTTTCTCGACACGTTCGTCGCGTAGACTCAGGTGATGAAGAACGGTGGTGATACTTCCTTAGGTTCCGCACCCGCCTCTTGCTCTTTCAATTGACTCACGATGGCCAGAAGCTGCTCCTTAATTGTAGACGGTGGTGATCCCACTTCTGATGTCGGGTTGACGTTAGGGGCGTATAATGAATCTTCACCAGTGTTGTTCATGGTTGTCGCACAGATATTTATTACACAAGTATGGCTGATACAAGATTGACAAACGGACGCGGTAGCTGGACGCTAATGACAATGGCCCTAAGTTCGATATAGCGAATCCACGGTCAACGGGATAACGAATATACTTTGCTTCAAAGTCTAAGTCGGACTCAACTTACTACTCGCGATACTAGGAACGCTTGATTGACTCTTAGCTAATCAGATTGCCAGAAAAGAATGACTTTCCGTCGCGACGACGCTGCAGAGGAAAACTATGACGGGGTGTGCCTAAGGGCACGAGATCATCGGATTCGTCAAAGAAAGCCTCCACTCGGAGGGTGAGGGAAATAGGCGCTGCTGTTAATTGGTCAATTTCTATGTTGGCGGTTAGAAAAGGATGCTAGCCGCCCTAGAGAGAGAGTTCCTAGCAGGCAACGTCGTACGTGACCAAATCAGGCTTTCCCATAACTTCCCGCAATAGGTGACAGATTTACAGGCTGATAGAATAAAGACTGTTTGTCAATCTGAAGGACTTTAGTTAACTAAGTCCTAAGATTTGTAACGGTTCCTCAGGTTATCTGAACATAAACTGTAAACGATGCATCGGCATCTGGCAATCATCTGGCCCAAAGAATGGGGTCTGTGTGTGGCGAGCTGCGGGGCTGTTGGAATGTATTATTGTCAAGTGTCTGTACTGCCAATTCTTTAAAGGAAAGCTATGTTACTTTATATCTCTGTTAGGTGAAACGTTCATCCCGTGACCGTGGCTACGCTCGGCGACCGGTTGTCGCCTCGAGCCTAAACTCATTGTCTCAAGTTTCGAATGACTGTGTCTGGGTTATTTCGTAAATGCTACAGTATTGAGGCTTTTCCAAATAATTCCAACGGGGGGGGGGGACCCGGTGTCCTTTCATCTCCGACATATATATCCCGAAGAAGATATATACCACCTCGAAGAAGAAGAGGAATCAGCTGTGATTTTCAAGCCACGTCGAGTCTGATTCTACAAAAGTCTTCTGAAGAAAACTTGAGGGACCAAGTTCAATTGAAGAAGAGGGGAATGTCACAGGTGAAATTCGACTAACTATGCGATAAGATAGTAAACTTCCAAGCGCCTTATCACGTGTCCCTACCGTCTGGGTAGCGTTCGGTCACTCTACCCGTTCTCAGAAATATATGATAAGTACGACCAAAGCCTTTTCCCACTCCAGCGAATAAAGAATATAAATCCTCCTCCCAAAATCATCCAAGCCAGTCTGAATAAGTCCGAACCAGCCTGAATATTAAAAGTCTATCGTCGCGAACCGCAAATACTATAAAGGGTTTAATTTAATTATTGTATAAATTGAGTGGAAATAAAGAACTCGATCTCCTGTTTGGAAATCGACAATTTTTCTATTTTATTTTAGTCAATTGTTGAATTTTTTCGTGACATACGCGTTGTCATTACCAAGTAATTCCAATCCTGGTGCCACTCACTTTTTCTCACTCTGCCTCGGTCAAGGCCGGTGCAGGGTAACTGATGAGAAGGTGAGGTGCGTAGTCTTTTTAAGCATGGGCCCACCAACTTCTTCGAATTTCTCCGCACCGGATCAGCACCGACAAGATCGGTCGCTATCAGACTGTGGAAAAACATCAGATCTATCGGTGGGGGGGGGGGTTCTCACAGCGTGGTGGTCATACGCCGCGATAACCCATACCTATTTCGTGCTCCCTTACAGGGAGTATAAGGCAGGGCCGAATTTTTACCGGCTAAAGCCTCCACGGACGGGACAGTTAATAGCACACGGGGTCCAGCTGTCGACCTGGTTTTATATCTGAATACGCAAGTGCTCCACATAAACTACCCACAACCGCGCAAGGTAGGCCACCGTCCTCCCGCCACACTTGGCTCTTTCTGGAAACTTTTATTCAGGCATCCAGGCATCCAGGGACAGCGAGATTTCAACTCGCGACACGTTGCCACCCAATCGGAGTTCAACGAGCGTAGCTGTCTGTCCCACCAAGTAGTACCTACTACCATTAGTTATCTAGCAGCATCAGTTAGAGCATTAGCTAGATTCTCACGCCGCGCTGAGCGTCGAACAGAACGTTTATATTCACATTACTCTAATGCAATGGGTGGTACTGCTGCAGTGACATAGGTAGGGGTAATGTTAATCGCAAAAAGCGTAGCTAACGTTTGCCCTATGTAAACGCCTGGATCAGTGATCAATTCGCTCATGTGACCTACTTTGATTTTAGATTCCTTAACAGACTGGGCTATGTGATTTTAGTACAAGGAGGTAAATTAAAGGAAGACGACGAAAGAAGGAAAATTCCTTTATCACCAATCCGAAGACTACTCGCCTCATCATTTCTATATTTCAATATCGTGTAAATTTTTCTACAAACAACGTTCTTAAAATGGTGTCGGCGATGGAAAGATCATTATTAACAATAACTGAAACTTTGCATTGATATGATGGACTTCAATAAAATTTTATCGTACGTAAGTATGATTCCTGAATCAATGCATGTGAGATTTTAGACAATGTTGGTATTTCCAGTGTCAATAAGGAAATTAGCAACCCTTTCTCGAAAATATTGATGGCAATCATGCATTGATTGGATTGGATTAAATGACACGTATACAAATAAGTCAATCATTGACACACAACCTAATCGTTGTATGTTGTTATGGAAGGATCTTTGTTACATTTGGCGCTGGCAATCAAAGATTCATTCCACACTGCGTACATTTGTGCAGATCGTTTCGAACTTAAATTATCTTGACGATAAGATCCACTACGTCTACGAAGTGAGAACAATCACGGTGCAAACGGACTATTTAGTTACAATGTAAACATTTGCTATTTTTGAAGTATATTTTAAAGATTTTTGTACCAGAGACAAGGGAATATGAAGATGAAAATGGTTTCGAATGATCGATCGATTCTAACTTCACGATGCTCGCAATATTTATGGTAGTTGCGAGATCCAGTACATTGTTAATATCTTAACATTTAACAAATGCGAATTCGTTCGTGTGAACTACATAATACCTCAGATCTTTTTCTTGCATACAAGAAGCCGTGGCACCGAATTCGAACACATAGCGAACTGATGTGGAACTTGAAGAGAAATCCAACAAGCAGTGTGTCTCTGCAAAGTACAGTTTCATTATATGTGTGCGGAAAAAAAATCCTTATCTTCTGTAAACAGTTTGTCAATTGCCTGAATTCAATGTTGCTGCTCGTTCTATATTGAAGAATATAACGAGTGATCGTGAGAGTGTAAATTTAGAATAGTGTATATTATGCACATGCATCGGCAAAATATAAATGTGTGTATGTGATTATGTACTTCAGCTTATGTGGAAAGGGAAGACGGGGCGGGAGCATTGTAACTACACGGGTTATATTCTACGCGGTCAACCGGTGTCCTACCCGTACGTTGTTTGAGAGAGCACTGTATATGCGTATTTGGCAGTCTCTACTCCGCCATTTAGTAGTATCGAAGTATTCGAATAAAAATAGAAATGTATAAGCGTGACCACCGCGATCGATGTTCTCGGCGGAAATGCGCTCGCCTTACTTTCTTCTTTTGTTCTAGTTAGTCGTTAACCATTATTATTTGCCAGCATGCGGTCGTAGCTAGCAAGCACGCAATAAAGTATTCTGAAGTATCTAGTATATTTAATATATTTTAACAATTTGTAATGTGTGTTATTCACAATATCGGCAAATAACTTCATTTTTCCGCAGTTTTTATTCGAAGAATATATCATATATTTACTGTATAGTATATAATATATAACTCTGCCGGACACCCTTTATATGTAGCGACATGTTCCTATTCTAAAGCTCTTTTCCATAATGTTCGATATACTTTGTTTTTGATTCAAGCGGAAAACATAACATTGAAATAGTCAGTGCATAGCAGTATTATTACCAACATTATCGGAAATAAAATGATTATACCGAATCCTTTAGTCATCTGACGAATCCTGTAAAATCTAAAAAAAAAAAAAGAAAATATCATATCAAGTCATCTTATCAAATATTTCTATATGTACATCGATAACCGTTGCTGCGCTGTGTTTATAGATTGAGTGTCTTCCTTCAAAGTAAATTTCTTAAGTCCCGCCAGGTAATCTGCTAAATATTTCTTCCAATCCATATCCTGCAAATCCAGTTTAACAATATTTCGGTCTTCCAATGTATTCACCTTGTTAATCATGTTGGTAGTGTTATCTCTTTTGAAGGACCATTCATTCGAATTGAAGTAGCTTGTCGCTATGACCAACTTATTGTAATATTTGCTCATATTCATTGCCCTGAAATGTCGTCTTTTGAGTATTATGACGTGGTTGACAAACGATTCAATACTCACATTGGTTTACCACCTTGAAGTCTTAAAAAGATATCTATGACAAACGCAGGTAAAACATTTAGAAGTATATTCAGTGCATTGTAAACATATCTGTTTGCTACTACTGTGCAACTCGGATACCACAACGTATCGTTCATCGGTTTTTCTCTGGTACATTCCAGGAACGTATCTATGATCTCACCAAGTCTTGAAAATTGAAATATTTACACTTGTAAAGTTAATTGAATTATATTCAAAATAACGCATATTACTATTAGAGTATGTCAGAAAATATTCTGCAATATCTGAAGAAAAATTATATAATTTCAGTCGTACCATATTTACAGCTTTCTGAATCGACTTATCGAGGACACAAATGAATCCGAGTACAACATTCTTAGTGCAATATTTCTTTTGTTATCAATGTTTATTAGTAACTTCAAATGCGACGTGGGTTATATAACAAATATAATATTTCCATCTATCATTATCTATTTATCACTGCAACTTCTAATTAGGTAGTCAGCATGAAGAGGTTTGCAATTTTCATTACTTATTTAAATTTAATACGATTCGTACGGAACACGGTTCAAGAAAATCATAACTAACTTTTAGACCTTCAATATCAAGATCACATACGAAAGATCTAATACAAAGTGAAAAATAGCGCTTCGCTGAAGGAGAGTCTGAGGAACATTGTTAGTAATACTCGGCGTCTGTTTTCATTCTCGTAGTGTAGGTGTACCCAGATTCAATAATTCAGATATGGAGAGTCTACTGCGCATAGACAAGCAGTTTTTATTAATTTGCAACCTAATAATTGGGCTAATCGTAACGCAATAAGGCTCGGCTCGAAAACAATTTTATTAGCAACTTGCTGCAAACAATTGTAAAACTTTATTTGCAAGTTCCTGCAATGACTCAAAATTTTTTATGTACGATCGATATTTTATTTATATCTCGGCGGAGGAAATTTTTCTCAAAATCGCTCATATTGTTCTAAATGTTGTTCCGAATCAGATTATCCAAAAACGTTCCTACTTTCAATCTGTTCTTGAACAAAAAATGTTAATGCGAGTTGACTATAAATGAAACTCTGATATCTGATGCAAGTATAAATTTCGTTTGTCGCTTCTTTTTCGAGTAAATCTAGCTTCTCGTTGCCAGTAATCCCAATGTAAATCCAAATGAAGTTACTATCATTCTGGTTATTATTGCTAATTTCAAAGGTAGCGTAAATATTTTGAATTTCAATAAGCTTAGTATTGGAATTATAACGGAAAGTCGATTTTTGTAATAATTTAATTACGCTTGGAAAGTCATTGGAAGTTTGTTACAGAGGAAGTTTGTCTGAATAAGGAAACTAGTAATATCTAAAGCTTGATGCTACAACACTCTGTCGTAAAGGGTGAAGTTTCAAACACGTGTAATCATTAAACATGTGCAAATAGGATATATATTGAGCAACAGAATGCAGCACAAATCGATCGAAAGTTTTCTGTTTTGCTATCACCTACAGAAATTATTTATGAATTAATGATTTAATGAAAAATGGCAATAAACTTTACGGTCAAAGGAATCACGCAGCTTTTCGCGCACATCAATATCGTAATATCGATAAGGTGATTAAATAATATGTGTTTTTCTTCGTTAGGCATAGAATCGAGTTGTATCTCCATTACGTTAAGGAAGTTTTCGGTTTAAAGAGAATGTCTCGTTCTTTATCTAGAAAATAAAGTGGTGATAGAAATGAAATTTTGGTTATTTAAATGGAAATTTTAATTAAGTCTGTGAAAGTTGTCTGTGTTTTCAGAGATGTTTTTGCAAAGAAATTAGTTCTATTAATTTGGGAACCCAACCGTTTAACAATTTGCTGATGCAGAGCAAATTATTGAAGCAACGCTCGTCCAGGCTGTTATTTTGAATGCACTGTATGAAAGAGTAATTATGAAGGAGTGTATTCAATAACGTTAGATGAGGGATCATGAGTTATATTGCATCACGTAGGAGACACAAGAAATTACGAAATTGACGGATCACCGGTGATCTCCTAGTGTCGTAGTTCGAACTTTTCATAAGTAAGGTAAAAATTTGGAATTTAGATGTAATAGTAACATTTATTGTACGAATCTAACAGAGTAACGATTCAAAGTGTTATAACACAAAAGGTGAGTGCTGATTTGTTCTAATAATAAGGTTTGTTACTTCGTGGTGGGGGGGGGGGGTTTATCGTTGGGTGTATATCAGACGCGGCTATCCTGTTACTATCTGGTTATTGCTTCGATGGCTGTCTATCAAATTACTGTTTCTGGGTCTGTGACAACTGCGACGAAACGTAGCAATTTTTGACAGTTTAACAGGTGCAATGGGAATTGTAAAGATATTTCCACAGCCAGCACTTTCAACAGATCAGCTGGAAGAGAGAAAATTGTCGGATTCGGTACTCATAAAATTCCGCAAAGAATCAATTAGAAGCAGATTCAAAGATATCGATGGCTACATCCGATATCTCCAGCAGTAGCAACATTTCAAGCCACGAAGTACAATGGAGACATTGAGCAATAAACCACATGACGAAAGAGCACTTGCAGAAACGCAAAGGTAACGAGAACTTCATTTGCAAAATCAAATCAATCGGGGATCAAACCAATCGAGGAAATACCTGTAAAAAAGATATCTTTCTGATAGCTGAACCCAATCGACAAATATACATCAAGACTCGGTTATCGCAAGAAGAAAAAAGAAAGAATAATACAGAAGAATTTTATAACGGGATATTTTAGAACATGTCCTACGAGATGCAAATCTCGGTTGGTCAAGCCGTTGCGAAGAAATCGGTAAACACAAAAATGTTACTGCTCATCGAATTGACATACTTTTCATATTTCCGAAGACAGTAGTAAAAGTGTAAAGACGTTTCTATGATTCATCCACTTTCATTAGAATAAATCAATCCTATATACCGATATTCACAGAAGAAATCTGACTGGTTCTAATCCATTTGTGTTCTCAATACCTTTTTCTAGGTTTACTATAATCTTTTGTAGATTAATCACACTGGAATGCACTTTATTCATTGGCGTTTCTATTGATCGCGTTGCTTAAATGAATCACAGCTTTTAGGATACCCTAACAATTGAATTACGTTAGTTGAGAAAATTATGTAATAAATATCGTTTCCGTACTTGATGGAACGTGCGTTGCTCGTACAGTTGTAAACTTTGACCTCATTATTAATGTGTAGCGTGACGTGCCACGCGGCACACATTATCACATCGACTACATAATCAATAGGTACTACATCTGATATTACATCTCTCTTACCCAATAGTACTTTTGCAATTCCTTTGCCGATAGTAACGAAGATACCTGCAACATCAAATTGGTTCAAAAGCTATTAATGATTCTCAACTGTCTCGAAATGTAGCGATACAGATATGGAAAGAGTAGTTGTAACTGCCAGCACAAGCACAGCTTAAATAATGGCGATTTGGTAAAGATTAGAGTTAATTAGCTTCTCAGAAATTAATTACAACTATATTTTTCTGAATTTTTTAACTTCATTGTCTAAAAATGTTTGTCGTTCAACTTCGCAAATAACTCATAGCGATGAGTTTATCTGTTGAAAGAAGAAATCGTATAATCGATCGTATATCTTAACTTGAATTTTAGGGAATAACGTTTGCAATGTCACAACTGTTTCCCCTTTTTATCGTAATTCGTGGAGTTTATCAGCGTAATCGCTTCTGTGCAGATCGTTTCTCATAATCAAAACGATTATGATAACTGACTACATTTGTTTTTAATTTCAAGCTTATATAAAGGATTTAATTGAATTTTCATATCGCACAAGAAGACTGAGTAATTTTAGGCGTTGTTTGTGTCATTTCCCCCCTCTGTGTGTCGTAAGTGACAAACGGGATTTTTCTTCGTGGCGCTTAGCGTTCTGTACTGTCAACGACTATTCGATGTTTGTAAGTAATGAGATATAATTCAAAATCCGTTCATTCAACATTTCCTACATGTAGATTTTCCAACTCAAACCTAAGAGAAGTTAAATACTCCATATTCCGTAAAAGTTTCTACAGTATGAAAATCTGGATTTCCAATCGTCGGAAGTTTCAGCCGTGGAAAAATATTCGAGAATTTCTTTCTCGTCCAATTAGAGTAATCTCCTTTCTTATTTGACTTTTGGTCACTTCTCGTTCCAATATATTCCTTCAGTCGTCATCAGTCTTGTCCTTTCATAGGAGAGTAATCTTTCTTTTACTGCAAGATGAAGGACCCTAATATCTCAGCTAACACACGAGCCACAGTCCACAGTCTACAGTTTTATAACGATAACCAATCTTCTAGCATATCAGCAATTTCTTTATGATATGTTGGAAAGCATACAGCGTCAATTTCTGCGTTTGGCCACTCTTTGAAGAAGTTGCCCAATGTTAATATATATCCATCGTATATATTATATAATTACTTAAAATTATTGCCTCTTACACGAAAGTATAATTCGCTTCTTGTTGCCACATAAAATGATATTACCGTGTGCTCTAAAATTTTATGTTATTTCACGTTGAATACATTATGTACATCGTAACAAAGCATATTCTACTGTCTCGAGAGGCACATCGCACTTCTTATGCTTAATTTAATTCCATTAACAGCATAATTACAAACATGAATGAATTTTATGAATAGTTGGACATTCTCAGCTCCTAGTCTTCTTTCAGGCATAATCCTATACTATACTAGCCTGAAACTAATTGCTTGTAATTGGATTGTACGTTAAAGTTTCATATCCCCGGAATTATGTTAATAAAAGAAAGAAACAACCGTATCATTTACTAATTTTTATAGCGCAATGCGCAAAAAATATATTTCCATGTACGTAACTTTCAGAATGTGCGAGTTAAGAAATGTCGCAGTTTTATTCTATTGCCGATTTCTTTCATTCTTATGAAACTTATGGAGAGCTAAGGTCTTGTGATACGTGTGAATTGTATTATTCGGAATCACTTGGATATAATGAAACGCTGCTATTTGCGATATGAGTGAGATATGAAGTGACGAGGAATTATAATTGTAAATATCTATAAAAATACCTGCTTGTCCAGAAAAAGGTACCAACCAACCAGGGTACGGTTCTTTTAGCGAGCAAGAAATTATACTTGGTCGCACTATCGCAACAGTCAATCCTTTGCTATTGTTGGATATTGTCTGCTCTGCAAGATTCTTGCTGAACGTGTATGTGTTCGGATAAGTTTTTAAAACTCTTTCTTCGAGCAGATTAATCAATTCTTTGTCTTGTCGGTCGCATATATCTATCACGAGAGAGGGATCTAGGTTTGTGCTGCAAAATTATCAAGCATAAGATAACGTATTCGTCACGCTGAATTCATTAACAAATTGCAAATTCGACACATTTAAGGATTTAAAATGGAAAAACGCATAGAATGCATAATAATATAATAGAATATAATAAAATAATACACAATAATATAGAAAATATCGAAGATGAAGTACTTGCTGTAATTTTTAGTAAACGAACAAAGTTCTGCTTAGATTCTACTGCTCAAATCATGTTTATTCATCTTAGAATATGAATTTATAATGGTATCCGTGTCTAGTTCTTATCATGTACGTGTATCAAGAATACAGGTTCATCATTAAATTTAATAAGAAAAAGAAATTAGTAAAAGGCAAAATAACTTTCAATCCGTAATTTTTATCATTGACAGATCACGTGTCATTGATTATTTCTTATGTAAGCTTTTTTAAATCTATACCTGTTTTAACAAGTATTTTTCATTTCAATGGAGACTTGCAAGTGTTAATTAGGTAAATAAGTAACCAAATTATACTAAGCTGTCAATTACTTTCATCGTTTATTTAAATTTAGAAGTAGGTTATGCACGATATATAAAAAGTTGTTTCAGAAATGACAAATTATAACTGATTCTTACGTGTAGACCTTTTCCTCGATGTCTGATAGATTCGGATTACTGTAGGCAGTGCTCACATAGACAACGCTGATTACATGCTTGAGTTCCTTGCACAGTTTGATAATATTAGCGGTACCTTTCACATTTGCATCGACGATCGTATTCAATGGCTGATGGAAACTTATAGTTGCCGCAATGTGGAACACTATGTTTACATTCTCTATCAACATATCTCTGTCTTTTTGCGAAAGACCTAAATTTGGTAGAGTCACGTCGCCCTCCACGAGATGAATTTTATAGAAAATTGTTGGGTTTTGTGCTCCGACACAATCGAAAATCTGAAGAAGATAATATATAAGCTCAGTTCTCAATATAGAATATTATAATTAATATCTCCCCACATAGAATTATATAAATGAAGTATACTAATTTTCTCTTAACACATTCCTGATCGATCCGGGATAAATTCTCTTTTTACGCAGAAAGTTAAGTTGTTAGTTTTTATTTACTTATTCGCTTAGGCGGTCAATGGTGTGTTGAAAGTGTACGTCCGCAAAACTGACTTGCAATTTTTTTATACATTCCTAGACTGGTTTAAAATTTGTTCGGTATAATTACGATAGTCGCATTTCATTATAGCGCTGACAAAGTTTCAAAAAATGTATCTAGCCCGCATAGTATATGCATACAATGTTGCAGGGCTTACATATTTTCATAAGTCAGTTTAAGCGTGCATTATTATAATCAACTATCATATCTCCATGAGACAATAATTTATATCAAAGAGGAAATGAGAGAACTCGCGTTTATGTTCCTGATTCTTCCCGGACTAATGTTGCACCACGTGAACAATACTGGAAGGTGATCCACGCTAGCATATACAAGAACCTATAAAGTTACGGACCTGCCCTATTTGGTTCCTCATTAGCATAGACAAGTATCTATTTAGCTTAATACTGCAAGAACCTATTTAATTGTCCGAAATGTGTAAGTATGAGAATAACAAAATCATACAATAACTAGACTAATTCTAAGATGCCCAAGAAAGAGAAAGTAATTGTTTATAATGTTTGTTTTAGAAAAGAAGTGAAAATATTCCCTTTCAAACGATAACAGATCGATGGAGTTGATACTATAATTTTAATGTATTCTTCATGCGCAATAGTTTTTTTTATATTCATAAGAAATTCACAGATATATTAAATTTTTGTAAAAATATTCGACTGTCCGCTAAATTTAAATTTTCGCTACCAATATTGCTACATAATGCCCTATATTTTTATATTTATATTTTTATATTTATATTTATATATATATATTTTTTTGTAATTGGTTATTTCTTAAATTTTCGCTGAAAGGTTTTATATACTTGTTTCACTTTGCACAATCTTTTTTCCGATCTTTCGCTGTTTTCTCGCTGGATATCAAATGAGACGTTTCGTCTGTTTTCAATATAATATGAAATGTTCATTTTAATATAATCCTCCTAATTTTAACAGAGATCCAACTCCATAGGACCAAAAATTTTCGTCACTAACGAAAGTAAGTGCTGCAAGTTAAACTGATTAACCGAATATAAGTCATATACAACCCGAAAGGAGGGTGTGAGACTGTGAGAGAGTGTGTGAAAAACATGCAGCTAGCTTGACTATTATACATAACTATAATTGTTATTTTGATTTGTTGAATACATATATTCTGCTTATCTTACATTTAATTAATTAATCCCATCGATAAGATAGATAGAAGTGTGGTTAGTTACTTTATTCAATTACATAGTTGCACAAATTATTCATTATATTTTCATCTCTTTACATTTTGCCTATAATCAATTAGTTTTCCTGTTTTCATCGTTTTTGTAAAGGAGCACGCATGTAAGACAGATGTCAGAGATATCATACATTTCATCAGAAATTTTATTCAGTGTGCTACGATTTATTATTAAACAATTGATACTTAGATTTTACTACAACGAAAACATTATCGCGACGAAAGTCAATCTAATTTTAAATCTAAAACGCTATCGTATATTGAAAATATATTAAAATTACTGTTTCATTTTACTGATTCATTATCGTTTGGAAGGGAATATTCTCCTATTTCCTCGAGAAAAAATATAGTAAACAATCAATTTCTCTTTCTTGGGCACCTTGCAAATAGCCTAATTATTGCACTATTTTGTTATTCTCATACTTACCTATTTTGGACAGAAAAATTTATATGAACGTTTCTGTATAACCGTACAATTAAAGAGGCTTTTTGTAGCGTGGAATTAAACAGATTCTTGTCTATGTTAATGAGAAGGAAAGTTCCCTAATTGCATAAATTTTTGAATATACTTGCGTGAATCACTTTTCAGTATTGACCGCGTAATGCAGCATCTGTACTACTGTACTATGTGAAATTAGAGCTACGAACGTGACCACTCTCATTTCCTCTCTGGTTACATATTGTAATCGGCAGCAATTCTTCCTTCTTCATTAATTCAATCAATTGTTGCAAATCAAAATTAATTCTTCCAAGCAGAATGAACTAGCTGTCTGATTATCTAATATTTAACAAAAGTTATTATTCTCTGTATTTGAGAACCACGTGGAAAAATGTAAGTAGAATCTTGTTGAATTTTTAATTTTAAGATTATTTAATGACTAAAAAGGAATATTCTAATGTAACATAGCTAAATATCGAGAGAACTTGTGAGATTCAATCAAAGGCATAATATTTAGCAGAAACAATATTTCAATAACTTTAATATATGTACGCCTTCCAGTATTTTAGTATTGTGACAGTATTACGTGCTTTATGATTGTATAGGAGAAGGGTGGAAAAGCACAAATAAAAAGGCAGTTTTAATGATACAAAATTAGATAATTGATTGAAATTTTAAACTGCTACCCTGTAAAAAGTCTTCATCGATAAGGAACAAGAAATGAACCAATTTGTTTCGAATGGCATCTATTAAGTAAATGAATAAATGTATGAGATGAAAAGCTGCACTGATGGACTTCATAAAAGGGAAAGTACGCAAAAGTGATGATGTTAACCGCGTTTGTTGATGTGTTCGATATTCACTTAAACGTTCACTGTTATTTATGTCATCTTTTTCCAGAAAATGAGCCGTTTAGTACAAAAATGTTGGAAGTTAAGAAGTTGATTATCAGTTAGTGAATGACAAAATAAAACTTCTGTAGGGAATTGAGTGGGCCATTCTTAGCTACTATGATACCCACCCAAAATTAACGAGTATATACTGATACCATTTATGCTCAAAACAGAATGAGAGTTAGTTTTTTAAATCGCCGTGTTGAACCAAATAGGCAAGAATTGACTTGCACCATATATGCATTAAACGGCTGAAATGAACTTACGAAGATAATTCATTTGTTTCTTGGCAATTGTTTATTAATCCGAGACTTATATAATGAAATTCCAAAAAGCGAGTAGCATATTATTTACGAACCGGATCATCTATTATCTTCTTAAATCGTTGTTCTATCATTTGGTTACGTTTTGGACGGATCAATACAAAAATAGCAGAGATGCGTGAACACGTGCGTATCAATTTTTCGAGGAGGCCTTTGCCCACGAATCCAGTCGCACCAGTAATAAGAATTCCACTTCCGGCATAGAATCCCTCGATGGAATTCACATTACGGAATTTTTTCTTTATCTCGTTTTCATTAAGTTTTGTATTCATTGTACCAAAATCACAGGGCTTTCACTCTTTCAACCCAGATATCTGCAAATGAATAAGAAAAAATACATCGGAAAATTAATAAATAAAGAGTATCGTATAATGTTATATATAAGATTTCTATATATCCATTATTTCCTAAAAAAAAAAAAAAAAAAAAAAAATTCAGGATAATCCATACTAAAGGAAAAATGATTCCTCGATGATGGTTTGTTCCGCGAACTGTGTATGTGGACGATTTTGTTGCAGTACAACTCAATTGCAAAGTAAATTTCCAAACGCAATTATATGCGTAACCATTAATAATTTACGTATGTTTTCATTAAATATCGATGCTATAGAAATGCCCCTTTTAAGGTAAACATATCTGAATTCAAAGATTTTTGGAATGCTAATGTATGCAAAACGCTATTTAAAAAGAAGAAAACAGTATAAAAATTAAACAATACTTTTCTTTCTTCTATAAGAAATATTTCACCTTTATTATCATTCAAATAGCTTGGAAAGGTTTAAACGAATATTATAATATAACATACAAATTGTTACCTGTAAATCAATATACAGGCTCAATTAATAAAATTTACGACCTCGAAATACTTCATTAACTGTTGATTCATTCAGAAAATATTTGAAATACAATTTATTGCATTCGAAAGAACTGATCAGAAGTATATATTCTGATTTCTTTATGAACAAAATTTTCTGAAATATTGATGTGATCTTGAGTTAGTGTAAGTGTGTGAGAAGTGGTGTGCGTGACTCTACGCGCTTTTACTGGTATAAGTTCGGAATCTTCAGCAGCATATATGAGATAGCCAGTAAGTGAAGGTAGAGCATGTGAAATTTAGAAGTAGTAGAATTTCGAGTATAAATTAGCATGTAAAAGAAATTACGCGTTTTTCCATTAATATACCGTGGCAACGCTATAATTTTAACAGGACTGCGGCCCGGCCTGCAAACTGAAGATATAAGATGTTCGATAGTACGTATTATAAAGTCACTTCATTACTATTTCCAACATTTCGCAATTCTAACCATTAAAAACCCAACAATATATATTCACTCACATTAATGACCATAATGACATCAGGACCATGATGTGTGAGATATTTTATTACATTAATATATCTATTTCTTTATAATAATGCAAGACCACCTCTCCTGACACAGTCCGTTTCGTGTCTGTTCGTATCTGTTCCAAGTGGCAATGTTCAACAAGCGACACTTACCGCACGAAAAGGACCCTTCCGTGCTACTTATTCCAGCAGCGTAAGAAAATAATTGAACTAGTTCAAGATACTCGCGTTGAAATCATGTTCCGCATATATGGAAATGCCGAACTCGCGTGGTTTCACTTTGACGTCCGTCCACGATGACGATTGAACGAAAAATATCCGAATGCAATAAATCGCAAGAGTATTTGTATCTCTCGAACTACAGTCATAAAACGATTGATAATTATTTACATTGCAAATTCCCCCGTTCTTTCCACCCGGAATGTATGTTGCAATATCACGACTTTGAAACTTATATAATAATGAAATTCTCCACATAGACCTATTTTTACCGTGGCCTGTCAAATGACCGGTCTTTAAAGCAACTATAATTCTTGATATAGAACGAATATAATAGCCAATTTGACAGTGAAAAAATTTAGTTTCTTTCATTTAGAAAGATATAATGTATATTTCATTATTTTTCACTGCATTTTTTACAAATTATAGGCTTCTCGATCGCACATCTTCCATGCATTTTTTACATTTTAGACCAATTTTCTTAGTCTTAGCGTTTTTGCAATGTCCTATCTTGCATATTTTCTTTTCACGTGGAGCGGTATTCGTATTTGTTACTGGTTCTGCTGGATCTTCTTTGCATAGTTATTGCCTTTTTTCCTATTCGGTGGTAAGTTTTTCTCTCAACAGAGATAAACATTCTTGCCTCGAAAGTTTTTCTCCCGCGGTTTCTTTATGTAAAATCCTTGTGATTATCCCGACTCAGTCTTAGATATTGAAAAATACTTGTAGAAGCCATCTCCGAGATATAAATTTTACAGTGTATTATCTGGCCATTTGACCGATCATCCCTACACCTAATTTGATGATATATATTCTAATTGTCTCCGGGATATGAGCATTACTTTTTTTGTATTTCTACAGATGTATGCATTGAAAGAGAATCAGTACTATTTTATTTGGTTTAGATTTATAAATTGTTAGAGTACAAGAGTTTAAACAATATAATTTTGTCGAGAAGCGTGTCATACAGTGCTTTGTCTGTTCTGCCAATTTTAACAATTCTCTTTTGCTTGTACGAACTGTTCGAAAAACCGTAACTCTTTTTGGTAACTGCATACCCGCAATCGACACGCTTCCAAAGAAATTTTCCATGGTTAAATTTCATCCACGCCCTGTATGCTAATGTACTATTAATTTTAGAGCGACAAATTCTCCAAGCGGAACTGAAGGTCCTCTCCCTTCATATTTTCCAAAATAGGGAAAGTCGTTTATAATATATTTGCTATTCACATCGGATGATAACTGGAGTTTGATACCACATTTGTCAGGTGTACTGGGCGTTTGCTGAATAAATTTACACCTTGCTTTTGTCAAAAACAATCGTTCATCGATAGTAATATATAATTCTTTTTTATAATATTTTTGACTGTGCTTAATAGTTAAGTCGGTTCATAACCCACAATCACTGAATTCTTCATGATTCTATTAGTATAGAAAATGATATTAGATATCATCGATATTTCCCATTTCACTGGTTTGGTATAGTTGTAAAAATTTTCACGACCCCATAATTCTATTATGCGATCCTATTTGGGTCTCGGTTTAAGAAGCCCTGGTTTAGGGCATGTGAGAGGTAGCTTACTCTTTTCCGTCCAATTCAACGAGTCAGTAAACGTAAACGAAACCGGATTATGGCGGCTCCAATTCTAGCCCGCTTTATTCATACACTTTAATTTAAGAACTGTTTTCAACCAAGCAAGAATTCTGGTAATTTATTTTACTATAAACTCGATAATAATTATACCTGTAGATACTAGCATATAGCACGTGCACCAATATACCTGCTTATACCAATCTACAATTGTAAATATGTTACAAATTATTCTCTTTTTTCTCGAATTATCTAAAAACGTCATTAGTCAAAGAAGTTTTTAACGTGCGTCATAAATATGCGTATGTTTTCAATCCATACATGTACATAAATGTACAGCTAGATGAAGTTGAGCAAAGTGCAACATTTATTATGTAACAGCTAATAAGCTGTTCCGTATACTTTCTTAAACTATCACTTATATAGATTTGAAAACCAATGCCGGCACATACGCTGGTGTCAAGTTAAATAAAAAATATAAAATAAAGATAGAAAGAAGAGAATTTATTTCTTAACACTTGTTTTGCACTGGCTACAATTTGCTTCCGATCTCTAGGCGTGACTTTTCAAGGCTGAAGCTCTTACAACTAGACTTTCGGCGGAATCTAATTCTTTTTTCTTTGTCATCCCTCAATATCCCCACTATCCACGCGTTTGTTAGGCGTTCTCGAACATTCGGCAAAAGGACCGTTGGAATATTGAGGGTTCATTAGGCACTTCGCTTCGGCGACATATATTGTCGCCGAATGCCGCCAAATCTTTATTTCCGTCATCACCCCATTGGTTCTGAAGCGCTTCCTGGTCTCTTATGTGGTTGGCGTCACATTGGCACACATTACCGGCAGAGTTCACTACAGTATGAGCGGTTGTTCTTCACGAATATCGCGGACATTAAGCGAGTTTACCCCTTATGTGTATAGAAAAAAGTTACTCAAAATATTGAGTTTTACAACATATCCAAAAATCATCAAAAGCGGTGTCTATTCAGCTTTTTGCAATTTAATCAAAATGCTAAAAAATGCTTTTATCCGGTAAATAAGTTTCGTGCTCTGCTTTATCATTTACAGACTGCGTAGTAATTATGTAATTAATTACAAAATTATAAATGCTTGTGCCAACTTGTACTTGCAGACATCTCATAAATTATTCTCCTTTGTAGATCAACCTACATTCTTCTTCCTGCATTAACGTCAGATAATGTATATCACTTATGACCTAGAAGTTTAATACGATGTATATTTTGTTGAATTATGAGAGCTATTGTAAGTAAATTTTTCTACACTAGTGTTGTATTCTAATTTCATTAGATGATATATATCTATTTTTAAAAAGAATGAGTGTATACTACAAACCTACAAATGTCTAGCAAGACGCAAATATTTGAAAATTTGCTTGCGCAAATAATATCATGGTAATTCTTCATTTTGTATATCCTATCTTTTTTCTACAGTTTACGGTGATTAAAAAATTGTGTTCAACCAATCAGCAATTTCCTTTAGAATTTTTGCCATTCGAAAATTATTTAAAAGTTTTGTATAATTCTTTGATTTGTATTCAAGAGAATGCGAAAAATTGATCAGTAGAATGTTACGAAAAAAATATTGACAGAGAGAGGGCGTCTTATTGAACGTTTCTATCCGTTTCGATTACAGCTCATTCGAGAACAGCGTTCACACAATTCCGTCTCGTCACTGATGAAAATCCAACTCTCACGCGAATGCTTACTTCCATTATTTGTTCGTTTATCCTGCTATTTGCAGTCAAACAAAATCAATGTTAATATATTTTGCATTATGTCTTGGTATTAGTGTCGTAAACAGAGGATCAACAGATGGCAGTGGGTATATCCTACTGTAAAAGGTAGATATCAATCGCGTTTCTGTCAGATTCTAATGTTTCCATTAATAAGGATATTTTTAACAATTTGTTGGAAGGAGCGAGAAGAGGTGTAAGAAAATAGAATACAACTATGAGACTAAGTATTAGCTCTGAAGAAGAATTGATGGCATATTTAAGCTTCCCGAGTTCCCTTTTGACTGCCGAAGAGTGCAGACGTGCCAGGTACCCGGAGAGGTCTCTCCGTCGAAGCCGAAAGTGGAAAAAAAAATAGTGCCCCCGAAAGTGCGAAAAGTGGGGAAAACGGGAAAATTCAAAGAGTGCCACCGCTCAGGATATCAAACAACGGCGAAACATACGCCATACACAGGGGCATGGAGGTCCAGGAGTGCACAGAGGCCGAAATGGATGTCACTCGGATGAGCGAAGACGGAAACACCATCAACAACAAGCTAACAAAACAAGACGAAAGCTGTAAGGTCATAACTCCCAGCAAAAGAAGAAAAATAACAACAAACGCAAATACTAGGAGGGCTGCAGAAATAGAAAGCAAGCAATGGATCCAGGAAATCCCTCTACAAAACCCCTTCAGCGTACTACCACAAGAGAAGGAACCAGACACAACGGAAAAACCAATACACAACACCAAACCACTACCAATATACATCGATGCTCAAGTAATAGACCCCCTCCTCGAACTGCTAAACAATACGGCAGGCAAAGAAAATTACATTTTTATTAAATGTTATAATTGATACAAATTTGTAAAATAACATTAAAATTAATTTTTAAAATTGCATCAAACTACATTAAACATTAAACACGTCATCGATCTTCAGTACGTTTTTATGCACATTTGATTGTTCTGAGTCTCCCCGCCAAGACCTTTCTTACTTCTACCGGATGGATATTTCAACGATCAGGAGTATTCTAAAAAAATCATACAAATTATCTGGAACAATCCCCTGTGGTGAATCATTTCTGTATTCATATTATTGTATATTTACGAATAGGAAAAAATACCAAGTGGATTTCAAGCAAAAGTATACTTTCCTCATTTGCGTTGTACCATAAATGCTAAACAAGAAATGGTAACCCTCTTGCAGGGAACTGACGTTGCAGGTGTCACGTAAAATAAGAAAGAAATTTAAGTAAAAAAGAAACTTTATTTTTTTCTTGTTTGCAATACACTTCCGAGCTCTAGGCGTGACTGTTCAAGACTAACTTGGATGATTTTAGGGAGAGTATTTAAATTCTGTTGTTACGTCGGCCGACTCTCTACCTGAACCGGACCTCACATCGCGGACGGATGGCAGCCAGATGTCCGCACATCCTTATCGCGTACTCTTGAAAACACTCGCAGCCTGACTATAAATCTCAGAAAACTCTGGCGAAAGTCTTTCATTGCAAACAAGGGCTTTTCCACGAAAGCGTTTTCTAAGGTTTCTGGTTAGCGTCTGGAAAACACGTGAACGCTAAGTGTTCACACGTGCGATGCCTCCTACTCCCAACTTTCCATCGAGGGTGGCTAATACCCTTCCTAGTCCATCGATAGTCTTACTAACCAATAGAAACAATTTCTATTACCCTCACTTCTCCAACCAAAAACTGTCATCAACAAATCAGATGATTCCGTGCGTTAGACACACCCATCCTTAGCTCACCTCCGACACAGCATCGTCACTATCAAGTTAGTTCGTCTTCGTCGTCAATTCAGTCAACATGTCTACAACGATCGCTCAGTCCAACGAACTCACTGAGAAGCATCGTAAAGTCGCAATCTAACATTCTAACCGATCAGTCGCAGTCGAAAACTATCTGTACGGTCGCGTCCAAATCAGTCACATTGTATAAGATATAACTCGAACATTCTAGTGGTAACTTCCGATACTATTTAAACCGACACCTTATATAAACTGTAAGTATTACTGTGATACAAATATATATTTATTCTACAACCGTAGAATAAGTTGCATTCAGTGAATCACCCCGGTTATCCTAAACGAAACGCGGGGAGCGACCATTTCGCGGCGTCGATTAGCCGAATCGTAGCGAGAATTTACGACTCTCGCTGACGCGTTTCCTCGCGACCGCGTCTCTCCGCGAACGGTCGCAACATTTGGTCCTTCGAGCCGGATCACGTGTCAGTGAAAAAGTGGACTTATCAGTGACCATACAGTGCCACGTGAATTCAACATAATTGGCGGAAGCGTTACCACTCCAGCGAAGTCAGGTGCATCACCTTCGAAGAGATACAACCCGTTGGTCGAGGAACGCTACCACGCAACCTCCCGCCGCAGCGGGACAATCATCAACATCGCAAGTACAACCATTTCGACTTCACTACCAATGTGTCACCTTCGGGAAGGATCACCTTCCTCGCGAAGCGCACATCAACCACATTCCGCTGCACAGTGACAAGCGATATCTTGCAGCCGGAACAACTTCGGTCTCATACCGCAACTCTAAGATAAGCTCTTTCAAAATATCGAAATCAGTCATGGCTCCCAATCTGGAAGAGCGCACAAAACAGTTGATACTAAAACGAGAGGGATTCAGAAAAGAATTGGAGGCAGTTCGCGCAATGCTCAACAGTTATGAGGAAGGGACCCCTATCTACGCCATCCAACGTAATTTGAAAGAGTTAGAGATAGAATTCGCATCATTCAAAAAGAATCAGTGTGACTTAGACGATAGGGAAGAAGGCCCAACACAGCAGGACCGCGTGAATTTACAACGGACGTTCTATACTATCTTCGGACACGCGTCAGCCATCATTAACACCGCAACCAAACAATCAGAGCCGACGATCCGAGGTCCGACTTCGAACATTTCCTCGCCGGAACCCGTCGAGTTGCCGACAATTCAGTTACCCTCCTTTTCGGGAGCCTACGAGGATTGGCCAGGTTTCGCAGATCAGTTTCGCTCCATGGTTCACGATAACCCTCGTATTGACGACTGTAGAAAATTAATATATCTCCGCTCTCGTTTAACGGATGAAGCAGCTCTCACTATATCCTCGTTAAATAACGTAGCAACAAATTATTCCGTCGCGTGGGAACTATTAGAGAAAAGGTATAACAGACCAGCGAAGATCGTAGAGAGACACCTGCAGGAGATAATCGACACAGGCTTCTTATCGCGTACAGCACATCTAGATTTGCAATCCTACACGACCAAGCTCGAAGCGCATTACAAGGCCTTAGAAGCTCTCGGACAACTGACCGTAGATTCCGTACTATTATATCTGTGCACCTCTAGATTAGATCGGGAGACCTATCTCATTTGGAAAGAAAAAATACAACACACACCATTCCCTACATTCAAGGAATTTCTTAAATTCTTGAACGAGCGGTGTCGAATCATCGAACCTCCAAGAACGACGCGCCAGACACGCGGGCATGCATTTGTCATATCGCAACCGTTATCACTCTGTTCAATTTGCCGTGGACCACACAAGATTTGGACTTGCAGAACTTTCAGAACGAGAACCATCGAGGAACGTTTCAGGGCCGCCGAAGAAATATCCGCATGTACCAATTGTCTGATGACAGGACATACACTTTCACAGTGTACCACCGGATCCTGCCGTATATGCGGACAACGTCATCATACTCTTCTACATAGATCCGACGCTCAGATTACGGATCGAACCATTTCCAGTAACGGGGCACCCGCGACGACACTCCCTGGCAAAAGTAGAAATACCTTGAAACATCCAAATGATACACTACCAACAGGCCCTGACCGACGCCTGCAAAAAACACAATTCGGAAGGGTCAACGGGGGGAGCTCATTCTTCCCATTAACCGCAAGGGTCTTTCACACCTCCACAGCAGATCTCGAAGCGGACATCACTCGCCTTGGGGAACTCGACGATAAACCACGAACAAAACCCACATCAGAGGCGAATCAACAATACGAGGAACACATTCAAAATCACGTCCAACGCATCAACGAAGGGCGATCCATCGTCGCACTCCCCTTCAACGAAAAACTGCCTTCACGCAGATCATCTAAGACAATGGCAATGAAACGACTTGCCTCTCTCTCATCACCAACACGCGACTCGACGACGACCAAGTACGCGACATTATTATCGGAACAATCTGATTCAACGCTAGCAAACTCCTTGAATCAGACAACTTCTAACACTCGCAACTCTTCGCCTACACGCGAATTGACGACAACCTCTCACGATCCTCCGGACCGGAAAAAACTAAATCCCGTCCAGGACAACAGAGTCAACTTCGAATCAAAACCTACAGCAGAGGTTTCGAAATCCACGACGATCGGATCATCAAGGAGCATCTCCTCCTCAATCAGCATCGCAATGTTCAATCAATCCCATACCCTGCTGCCTGCATCACCTGAGAGCAGGAGTATCATATCGATTGCTGCATCGGACAAGTCTCAGACCACAAACATCTCACTGGAGTCACCCTTGGCTCCAACAACGCCAACACACCCGCCAATACCAAGGCAAGTCACAGTCACAACGTCCAACGCCGCGACGCCCAACGCCGCGACACCCAACGCTCATTCTCTACCAAGGATCATCACTGTGAGAACGCGATTCGGGCGGCTCATCGGGGGGAGCCCAGCCTCCCAATCAACTACAAAACCCCGCGTCGTGTCAGACGAATCAGCATCAAGCAACACTGGAGTTCCGTTCAACGCTACCTCTTGGATCAAGCTGGTCCACTGCATTTCCAGGACCGTGACGGTCCATGATCATCCAAGGATCGGCACGTTTAATGACACTTCACGGGCAGAAGTGTTCCATGACACTTCCTGGGCCGAGGTGTTCCATGACTCTTCCTGGGCCGAGGTGCTGCACGACACCTCCAGGATCAAGGCATACAGCGACACTTCCTGGGTCGATAATCACAACCGCAAGTTTCTGCACAACCACAAGGATCAGGACGGTCGAGACTCCAAGGACTCCCGAACAGGACATAAACAACAAACTTGTCAAATTATCATAACTCTGTTATTTTTCCAGATATAATCTGTACTCTCCGAATGGAACAGCATCCATTCATCAGCCTCGGAATCAACCACTGCAAACCACTTTATGTCAACGAGCAAAGGGATCGCAACCGCCACAAAATCCAGAGTCATCGCTCTTCGACAGGGATGCTCCATCCAACTGTCTCCAGCTAGCATCAAGCGGATGGTACCACTACCGAGCAGATCGACACCAGATGACTCCGACCTAATCAGCAGCAACGCGGTCTAATGCGAGATCCACCTCATCAAATCAATCACATCATTTTGATCGGTACCCTCTCAACGGAGGGAGGATGTTACGTCGGCCGACTCTCTACCTGAGCCGGACCTCACATCGCGGACGGATGGCAGCCAGATGTCCGCACATCCTTATCGCGTACTCTTGAAAACACTCACAGCCTGACTATAAATCTCAGAAAACTCTGGCGAAAGTCTTTCATTGCAAACAAGGGCTTTTCCACGAAAGCGTTTTCTAAGGTTTCTGGTTAGCGTCTGGAAAACACGTGAACGCTAAGTGTTCACACGTGCGATGCCTCCTACTCCCAACTTTCCATCGAGGGTGGCTAATACCCTTCCTAGTCCATCGATAGTCTTACTAACCAATAGAAACAATTTCTATTACCCTCACTTCTCCAACCAAAAACTGTCATCAACAAATCAGATGATTCCGTGCGTTAGACACACCCATCCTTAGCTCACCTCCGACACAGCATCGTCACTATCGAGTTAGTTCGTCTTCGTCGTCAATTCAGTCAACATGTCTACAACGATCGCTCAGTCCAACGAACTCACTGAGAAGCATCGTAAAGTCGCAATCTAACATTCTAACCGATCAGTCGCAGTCGAAAACTATCTGTACGGTCGCGTCCAAATCAGTCACATTGTATAAGATATAACTCGAACATTCTAGTGGTAACTTCCGATACTATTTAAACCGACACCTTATATAAACTGTAAGTATTACTGTGATACAAATATATATTTATTCTACAACCGTAGAATAAGTTGCATTCAGTGAATCACCCCGGTTATCCTAAACGAAACGCGGGGAGCGACCATTTCGCGGCGTCGATTAGCCGAATCGTAGCGAGAATTTACGACTCTCGCTGACGCGTTTCCTCGCGACCGCGTCTCTCCGCGAACGGTCGCAACATCTGTTCTTTGTGGGAATGGGAAAAGGCTTCGATCATATGTTTCTGAGAACGGATAGAGTGACCGGATGTTATCCCGATGGTCACCCATGCTAAGGCGCTTGGAATTTCGCTATCTCATCGCTTTGTTTAGTCGGATTTCGTCTGTGACATTCCCCCCTTCTTAGATTGAACTTGTCCCTCAAGTTTTCCTCAGAAGACTTTTGTGGAATCGGACTCGGCGTGGCTTGAAAATCACAGCTGATTCCTCTTCTTCTTCGAGGTGGTGTGACTTGGTCGGGATATAGATGTTGGATGTTGCGACCGGGGCGCTTGGTGGGGATGTAGCATTGTGCCTGTTGATTACGGTTTCATTTCGGCAGCAAAATAAATTAATACATAACCTATTCGGTATACATTTTTTGATGCATTTGAATACTCCTATCTTGTTTAATCCGTATATACCTAGCATGCTTAATGCTATGTACCCTAATATCTGAAGCGTGGTTAGCCCCCAATACTGTATACTTTTGATTCTGTGTTCGAAATTAAGAGTTTTTATCTCGTCGCCTATTTTATCGATCGTGGTCTTATAGCCTAGTAAATAATCTATTACCTTTAGTGCTCGCTCGAGTTTGTCTAACAGATGAGTGAAGCTATCGTTTGTTTTGAGCGCTAGGATTTTAGTTCTGATTTCGTATTTGACATCGTTTTTTGTCTATACGCATGTTCATCTTTGTACAATATATCGCAGGAAATTTTAGCTCTTATGATGGAGGGCTTGTCAAGTTTTTGCAAAGTGTGTTTCGTTTGGCTAATTATGTCTATTTCTATCGGGTTTGTCGGTATCGCAATGTAGCTGTTGCTAGTTCTGAGCGGTATAAAGCTAATGTTTTCAATCTTAAACACAGTTATTTGGCAATGTTCGTTATGAGGTTTGAAGTTTATTATTTCGCTGTGACAATTGGTACTCGAGTTTCTATCATGGATTGGTATTGTTTGTTTGCATATAGTGGTTCCGGTTCGTTTTTTACAGAATTTGTCGAGATATTCGATATCAGTGTTCATAAATGAAAGTCCCGAAGTTAAATATATCTGATGTTCGTCTACTGGAGCCAAAAATACTCCATTTCTCTTACTCGGGATAGGATATACCTGTAATATAATCCATTCCGTGTTAGAGACTAAAGGTACTATGAGTTTAAAGAATATTTTGTCACCTATTGTGAAGATTTTAAGATCACTGATGTCGAGCATAAACTGAAAATGTTCGGTTTTGGCAGAGATCTCGGTGTTGTACGTCTGGCTGCCTAACGCTTTGGCATAGTTTTCTATATGTCGGGTTGGCGTTAAGGGCGTTTAATGAATCTTCACCAGTGTTGTTCATGGTTGTCGCACAGATGTTTATTACACAAATATGGCTGATACGAGATTGACAAGCGGACGCGGTAACTGGACGCTAATGACAATGGCCCTAGGTTCGCTATAGCGAATCCACGGTCCACGGGATAACGAATATACTTTGCTTCAAAGTCTAAGTCGGACTCGACTTACTACTCGTGATACAAGGATCGTTTGATTGACTCTTTGTTAAGATGGAGATTATTCCGATAGTACTAGCACACTAGGCGTTTAGCTAATGAGATTGCCAGAAAAGGAATGACTTTCCGTCACGACGACGCTGCAGAGGAAAACTATGATGGGGTGTGCCTAAGGGCACGAGATCATCGGATTCGTCAAAGAAAGCCTCCACTCGGAGGGTGAGGGAAATAGACGTTGCTGTTAATTGGTCAATTTCTATGTTGGCGGTTAGAAAAGGATGCTAGCCGCCCTTGAGAGAGAGTTCCTAGCAGGCAGCGCCGTACGTGACCAAATCAGGTTTCCCATATCTTCCCACAATAGGTGACAGATTTACAGGCTGATAGAATAAAGACTGTTTGTCAATCTGAAGGACTTTAGTTAACTAAGTCCTAAGATTTGTAACGGTTCCTCAGGCTATCTGAACATAAACTGTAAACGATGCATCGGCATCTGGCGATCATCTTGCCCAAAGAATGGGGTCTGTGTGTGGCGAGCTGCGGGGCCGTTGGAATGTCTTATTGTCAAGTGTCTGTACTGCCAATTCTTTAAAGGAAAGCTATGTAACTTTATGTCTCTGTTAGGTGGAACGTTCATTCCGTGACCGTGGCTACGCTCGGCGACCGGTTGTCGCCTCGAGCCTAAACTCATTGTCTCAAGTTTCGAATGACTGTGTCTGGGTTATTTCGTAAATGCTACAGTATTGAGGCTTTTCCAAATAATTCCAACGGGGGGGCCCGGTGTCCTTTCATCTCCGACATATAAATTCATCGGGATCGAGTATTTGTGGGCTAATTATTTCCTGTTTGCCTAATATTATGGCGTTAAGTATCTCGTCTAACTGAAAGTGTAAAGTTTGCATCGCGGTGTCGAGTCTCATAATTATTTTAAGCATAAATCTATCGATATTTGCCTGCTGTTGTTGTTTTAATACATCGTTATGTGATTTCTCTAGGTGGTTTAGGTTTTCCGAGTTTGCAATTTTCCTAATAAGTGCTGTCTGATTAGCTATTACAGTCTTGATTTTATTGTTGCCATCGAATAATTTGTCCATGTTTTAGTTTATGTGTGTAAGATCGTCATCGTCGAGAGTTCCGAATAGACTTTTCGATACGGAACCTATGATGTTGAGTAAACCTCGTTTGCTTCGGGTGTGTATTAACGTTTTCAAGTGTTTTGCTAGTTGTTTCAGGATATTGATACGATTTTGTAATCCGTCTAACTCTTCTATTCTCTGCTGATTGCGCGTGAGTTTATTGTCGATTTATGTAATTCTATCGTGCTTATTTGCTCGTGTATGTCGTTGGTGTTTAATCCTACAATAGTATTGGCAGTGTTGCTATACAAATATCCCTTTTTTATGTTTTCTATGAATACAGAGTTTCCTTCTAGTGGTGTAATATTTATTTGCGCGGATATTATTCCGGCAAAGAGGAGTGTCGACCTGGGAAGTAAGGTTTTAAACGATTACCGTGTATTTTCTTTATAATATTATCAATTAGGATTTCATAATAAGGGGTTTTGACAGAGTGGATTCGGTATGGTCCTAACCATTCAGTGTCTAATTTGTCTCTTTTGTGATCATTATGGATTAATACAAAATCTCCTTCTTTAAATACCGTTTGAGATCGAACTCTCTTTCTTTTCTGGTCTCGAAGGTATCGTTTCTTGCTGTTTATTAATGTTTTTCTCGCGATATCTAAATATTTATTTAATTGTTTTTGCCAGAGTGAAAACATATCATTGTAAGTTAAATTCGATGTTTTCGCGACTGCTGATGGTAGATTTGCGTCTCTACCGAATGTTAGTTTAAAAGGTGAAAATCCGGTACCTTCGTGTACGGCTGTGTTGTAACCCAAACATATGAAGTTTAATATCTCATCCCATTCTTTGTCATTATTATCATGCAGACTTGTATGGATCTTTTACTACGGCATGTGTTCTTTCTAGATATCCATTTGACCGAGGGTGGAAGCTAGTAGTTTTAATATGTTTAATCTTAAATGCCTCTTCGAATTTTAACATGAGTTCGTTAATGAAGTTTTGTCCCTGGTCTGTTAGAATTGTTTTGGGTGTAGAAAATATGTAAATGTAGTGTTCTAAGAGTGCATTTATTATGGATTCTGTCCGTTGTGTTTTTAGTGGTACTAGGACCAAGTATTTTGTCGGTTCGTCATGTATTGAGAGTATAAATTAATTTCCTTTCTTAGTTTTGGTCATAGGTTCTATGATGTCCATAGCAATTTTGTCGTTAGGTTGTAATGGTGTGTCAAATATTATTGGTACTTCTTGTGGTCTAATCCGCGTTAATTTCTCCTTTTGACAAGCTTCGCATCTCTTTATAAACTCTTCGACTTTATTTAATAAATATGGAATTTTATATCGTTCTTTTATTCTTTGGTATGTCTTTTGGATCCCTAAATGTCCTATCGTACCGTTATGATTTTCCTGAATTATTTTCTCTATCTCTTCCTCGGTTAATTCTTGGATCGGGTCCCACGCGAAAGTGACGGGGTATCGGGTATCATTGAAATATATAAGCATAAGTTTGATCTGGTTCTTTTCTAATTCTGCAAACGTCTTGTCTCCTATACCTACTTTCTTGTTATTTCGTAATATGTTGTCGATTTTCCGTAACCACATTGCCTCGTCGAACTCTCCTAATTTTGTTTCAGTTAATTGATAGAAAGATTGATCGTTAGATTTTATTTCTAATCGTTTTGGGATTTCTGATTTCTTTTCCCATTTCGTAAAATATTGTAAGAAATCTAAGACTACTGTTCCTTCAGCGGTTTCTACTTTTTGAATCGCGTGAATTCTAGACAAGCTATCTGCGACTGGGTTTTCTTTGCCTTTAACGTATTCGATCGTGTATTCGTACTCCTCTAGTTTTAGTCTCCATCGCATTAATCTAGACGACGGGTCTTTGCAATTATTCAACCATTTCAAGGCTTGATGGTCTGTTCTAATAACAAATTTTCTTCCTAACAAGTATTGTCGTAGTCGTTTCAATGCCCATATGATAGCTAATAATTCTTTTTCTGTAGTCGTATAATTTTTCTCTGGAGGGTTTAGTGTTCGAGAGATGTAGCAGCACGGGTGTCCGTCTTGTGATAGTACGGCTCCTAGTCCTTCGTTACTAGCGTCTGTCGTTAATACGAATGTTTTAGAGAAATCTGGGTATGACAGAACAGGTGCTTGACAAAGTTTTCGTTTGAGTGTATCGAAACTGTTCTGTTGTTTGTCCGTCCAATGGAAGTTGGTGTCTTTTTTGTTTAGGTCCGTCAGGGGTTTGGCTATTTTAGAGAAGTTACGTATAAATTTCCGGTAGTATCCCACGAGTCCTAAGAATGATTTGACTTCGGTAAGGTTTCTAGGAATTTTAAAGTTCTCGACTGCTTCTATTTTCTTCGGATTAGGTTTTACTCCTTCTGACGTTACTATGTGTCCTAAATATTCGAGTTCTGGTTTTAAAAATTCACATTTATCTGGTTGGATTTTTAGTCCTAATTCTCTTAGTCTTTGTAATACTATGGCTAAGTTCTCATTATGTTTTTGAATAGTGCTTCCAAATATAATAATGTCGTCTAAATATGCAAAGCAATGTTTATTAATTAATCCGCGTAACGCTGTATCCATCATTCTTTGGAATGTGGCTGGTGCGTTTTTGAGTCCAAAAGGCATTCTGTTAAATTGGAAATGTCCTTGTGGTGTTGAGAAAGCGGTGTATTTCTTTGAGTCTTCGTCCATAGGGATTTGATGAAAACCGGATGATAGATCGAGTGCTGAGAAAAACTTCGCGTCACCTAGTTGGCTTAATATGTCTTCTATGTCGGGTAATGGGTAGGCGTCTTGGTCAGTCAGTTCGTTTAGTTTTCTAAAGTCAATAACTATTCTCCATTTCTGTTTTCCTGATGCGTCTAACTTCTTGGGAACAACCCATACTGGTGAATTGAAAGGAGAGTCTGATTCTTCTATAATGTTTTTATTTAGCATGTCTGTTATTTGTTCTTCGATTTCTCGTTTGTGGCACTCTGGTGGTCTGTATGATTTGGTGTTTATGATTTTGTCTTGTTTTAATGTGATTGTATGTTTTGTCAGATTAGTACATGGTAAAAGGTCTGTTTCTAAATTGAATACGTCGACGTAATGTATTAATATTTTCTCTATGGGTTCGCGGAGTTCGCGTTCAATATGATTTGTTCTCACTACGGTTTTAAATCTAGCAATTTGATCTAATTCTTTACCGTTATCAATGTCGTTAGAAATTTCATGGTTTGTCTCACCAGAATTGAAGAAGCATACTCGCGTTGGTTTGCCTTCGAGGTAGATGGTTCGAACTCTTTTTTCGCCTGGTTGTATCGTTTCCGGTTTCTGAAAGTACAGAATATTATTGTCAAGTTTTAATCTATCGTTGGAGATTTCATATTGATACTTCTCTAAACAAGGTAGACCTATTATTCCATCTTCTATTAAGGGAAAGTCATCCGGTACTATATAAAATTTATGTTCCTTGCCAAACAATTTAGATATAATAAATTCGTTAGTGGTATATCTGTCTTGTCCCATGGAGAACATTCGAGGTTCGTCGGTCTTGAAGGTTTGACAGTCTACCTTGTCCCTTTTCAATAGGTTGATTCCTGCTCCTGTGTCGATGAGGTGTGTCTCATGTCCAGTCCTTGTGTTAAACCGTATTGTGAGAAGCTTGCCTGTCGTGGTGTTGACTCTTGGAATTTTCCTTGGTCTTCCGTTGTTTTGTCGTAAGTTTCCGTTTCTGTGTTGTGTGTCTCGAGATTGTGGACTGCTGGTGGTCTCGGGTGTTGGCTGGGTGTTTGAAAATTTTTACACTGATTGGAGACATGTCCGATTTGGCTGCATTTGAAGCACTTCAGTTGAGTTCTTTGGGTAAGTGGCGTTCGCTCAGCTTGCTGGAAGTTTCTTGGCATTGGTTTAGGTGTTCCTTAGAATCGGGTTTTAGCTCTCTCAATTGGTTGATACATTGTTCTTCCTAATCTTTTGTTGCGTTCGATCTCCCCTATGACTAACTCCGCCTCGAAAGCTGCATCTTGCGCTTCTTGAAGATTCTTTGGCCTTGTAGCTGATGTGCGTATCTCTATTTCGGGTTTTAAATTCAGCACGAAAACTTTGGTTGCTCGTTCAGTTTCAAGATCTATGGCGACTGCTCGGCGTACTGGATCGCGAATTTCATGTTGAAGCGCGTATATCAGTTCGTTGAGGTTGTGTCGGAATCTCTTCACATAATTGTGTACCGATTCGGTTTGTCGCGTACGTTCAAACTTATCACGAGCTCCATTGGAAGTAATACTTACGGATACAAATTTTCTGAGGCTTTCAAATAGGTCCTCGTAGTTCTCGATTTCAGAGTGGCGGATACTACGTTCCGCTTCTCCGATGATTCTTTGCGTTAGAATTAGTCGTAGTAATGTGCGTTTTTCTCTACATTCGGCTCGAGCTTCCCTTACCCGTTTAATAAACCCTTCTACTCCTATATCATCTTGTCCGTTGAGTATGGGGATAAAGTCTAAGCAGGTTTTTGCACTGTACATGGGGTTGTCACAACTTATTGCTTCTTCTTCACTGTCCATATCGTCCGTTTTGTTAGGTTTTACAGGTGGTCGCTTTATCTGAATACTGCTGGTATTAACTTCATCTATCGTAACATAGGAGTCTAATTCGGTAGTAGCGTCACGTCCTGAATTTATTTGAAAGATATGTTTTCCCAACAGTTCTATCTCCGCTGCAAGTTTTTTGTTTTCACTATCGGTTATTCGTTGCGCCTCTTCCATTCGTAGCGTAAGAAGTTCGATTTGTTGAATAAAGTTCTCATTTTGCTTTTGTATCGCGTCGAATATGCTACGAATCGAATTATCCATAACTCCGGTTGCGGAAACGGTCTCGGTTTTGTCTTTTCGCGATGTAGACATGATTCTAATTAAGTTTACTGAGTCTGAACTATTTATTTGAGCTCGAAACGCTCGAAACGCTTGAGAAACTTGATTTTCTCGTACGGTAATGTACAAATGAATCCAGATTTCCAGCTTACCGTAGTAGCTATGGCTGTTGAGGAGTCTCTGGGATGTTTCCTCTCTGGTTGGTTCTAGATTCCGAATCTTATTTGTAGGCTTGCTCTGCGCTGACCGTAGTCCTCTCGTCTAGTTTCACCGTAGTGGAACGTTGAAAGTTGCTGCAGGGCTTCGCAGTAGCAAAGAATCGCAGTGGTCCGCTGATCCTTCAATCTTCAATGATGCGCGTACGCCGAAATCGTAATTTCGTTTTTACTGAAGCGAATGGATCCTGGCAGTAGATCGCCAAAAATGTCACGTAAAATAATAATGAATTTAAGGAGAAAAGAAACTTTTATTTTTCTCTTTTGTTTACAATACACTTCCGAGCTCTAGAGTTCCCTTTTGACTGCCGAAGAGTGCAGACGTGCCGTGTGCCCGGAGAGGTCTCTCCCTCGAAACAGGACGTGGAGAGAAAGTGTCCCCGAAAGTGCGAAAAACAGGGAAAACAAAAATGCAACGAGTGCCACCGCTCAGGATATCAAGCAACGGAGAAACATATGCCGTACACAAAAATACGGAAATCCAAGAATCTACAGAAATCGAAATGGAAATCACTCGAATGAGCGACGATACAAACGCCAACAACAACGAAATGGCACAACAAGACGGAAGCTGGAAGGTCGTAACTCCCAGCAAAAGAAGAAAAATTACAACAAACGCAAATACTAGGAGGGCTGCAGAAACAGAAAGTAAGCAGTGGCTCCAAGAAATACCACTACAAAACCCCTTCAGCATACTACCACAAGAGAAGGAACCAGAAACAACTGAAACAACTGTAAAACCAATAACACACAACCCCAAACCACCACCAATATACATCGATGCGCAAGTAATAGACCCCCTCCTCGAACTGCTAAACAATACGGCAGGCAAAGAAAACTACTCAATAAAACAATTAAAACTGGACCAGGTAAAAGTGCAAACCAACGCCCCAGAAACCTACAGAAAAGTGGTAAAAGTGCTAAAAGAAAAAAACGCCGGGTACCACACCTACCAGCTCAAAACTGACAAAAGCTATAAAGCAGTTATCAGAGGGCTACACCCAAGAACAAACACAAGCAACATATGCGACGAACTAGCCAAAATCGGACACCAGGTAAGGGCAATAAACAACATAACAAGATTTGATACCAAACAACCACTACCCCTGTTCCTAATAGAACTAGAACCGAACAAAAACAACAAGGAAATCTTTGACATTAAACAAATCTTAAACACAATAATCACAGTTGAACCACCCAGACAAAAAAAAGGCATACCTCAATGCATGCGGTGCCAACAATATGGGCACACAAAAAATTACTGTAACAGAAACCCGGTGTGCGTCAAATGCGCAGAAAAGCACCTGACAACTTACTGCCCATATACGGGAAAAATAAACGAGATAAAGTGCTACAACTGCAACGGAAACCACCCAGCCAGCTACAAAGGCTGCCCAGCCAGAAAAATACTCCAACGTAAATTGTTTCCGCCGCTTAGAAGCAGGACATATAACTACCACCACACACAACAAGACAGGACAGAAGCTGAGACACCAATAAAAGTACAGTACGTAATGAACAACAACCACAACAATATCAACACCACTGGCAGTCGAAGCTACGCGCAAGCAACCAAGGAAGTAACACCCATAGCCAACCAAAACCACAACAATAACACCAACGACGCTACAGAAATAAAAGAACTATTAAAACAATCCATCAAAAGCACCAACATGTTAACAAGAACGATAAGCGAACTAAACGAAGCATTCAAACAGCAATCATTACAAATCACAGCTATGATACAACTGATAACAACCATGCTAAGCAAAAAGTAAAAACGGACATACTAAAAATAGCTGCCTGGAACTCTAACGGCCTACAACAAAGGGCCATTGAAACCAAAGCATTCCTATACCACAACAACATAGACATACTACTCGTATCAGAAACACATTTCACAATAAAAAGCTACACAAAAATACCGCACTATACCATATACGATACCAAGCACCCCTCAGGAAAAGCACACGGAGGGACCGCAGTGATAATAAGAAACGACATTAAACACCACCTGCACAGCCAAGTTAGTAAAGAACACATACAAGCAACTACCGTTACCGTACAAACTAGCAGCAACCGTCTACAGCTGTCAGCAGTATATGCACCACCGCGACACAAAATTACAGCACAAATGTGGGAAGAATACTTCCAACAACTAGGCGAAAAGTTTATCGCAGCAGGAGACTACAACTCAAAGCACATAACATAGGGATCAAGAATCACTACACCTCGAGGCAGAACCCTGGAAAAACACATCAGGAAAAACAATCTCAATATATTATCCACAGGAAGACCGACATACTGGCCGACAGACCTGAGCAAAATCCCTGACCTACTCGACTTTGCAGTCACAAAGGGATTAAACGGAAATAAAATAAATATAGCATCCAGCCTCGAGCTTAGCTCCGACCATACACCCATAATAATAACATACAGAAACAAGCCAATACTCTACAACAACTCAGAGACGCTATGCAACAAATCCACTAATTGGCAAACCTTCAAAGAAATAATTGAAAGCAAAATCAACTGCAACATCCCACTGAAAACGCCCCAACACATCGAACAAGCTGTAACAACACTTACAAAAACTATACAAGAGGCAGCACGGGCAACCACAAAACCAGCAACTACCACTAGACAAACAAAACAAATCCCATCAGACATCCTCGAAAAAATTAGAGATAAAAGAAAAGCGAAAGCAAAATGGCAAAAACATAGAACAAAAGAAAACAAAAAACACCTAAACAAACTCGCAAAGGAAATAAAAAACGAAATAAAAGAGCACAACAACAACGAATTCACAAAGTTCATAGAGTCACTATCTGCACACGAGAACTACAACTACTCACTATGGAAAGCCACAAAAAAAATAAGGAAGGCGATAAAACCAGCCCCAGCAATCAGAAAAGCAGACAACACATGGGCAAGAAGCAACGAAGAGCAAGCCGAAGAATTTTCCATCCACCTATGCAACACATTTACACCACACAACATCAATAACAGCAACCACAACAGCCATACGGACGACGACGCGATAGCCACTAGCACTGCAATCGACAAGCAATACACCATACCCAAAACAACAGCACAAGAAATAAGAAACATAATAGAAAAAACAAAAAATAACAAAGCACCAGGAATCGATCTAATCAATGGCAAAATATTGAAAAACCTCCCTCCAAAAGCGATACGGCTAATTACAATAATATTCAATGCAATACTAAGAATACAATATTATCTGCATTACAAAGACCCACATGAAGCAACATCCTACAGACCAATATCACTACTCCCCGTGCTCTCCAAAATACTAGAAAAAGTAATATACGCCCGACTAAAACCAATAATAGAGAAGGAAAAACTAATACCAGACCATCAATTTGGATTCAGAAATAAACACTCCACCATAGAACAAATGCACAGGCTTGTCAACGAAATAATACACACAATAGAAAACAAACAATATTGTACAGTCCTATTCATGGACATAGAGAAAGCTTTCGACAAAATAAACCACGAAAGCCTAATACAAACAATCAAGAAACAATTCCCGGAAAAAATATACCAAATAATAAAATCATACATAAGCAACAGAACCTTCACAGTAAAAATCAAGGACGCACACTCCGAAGCAAAAGACATCAAAGCAGGTGTTCAACAAGGAAGCGTCCTAGGACCCATACTATACACATTATACACGGCCAACATTCCAACAACTACCAATAGCAAAATACTGACATTCGCGGACGACACAGCCGTGCTAGTCATGCACACTAACCCTGTAACAGCAGCCACAATACTACAAGAGCACATCACAAAAATAGAAAAGTGGCTACAGGACAAACAAATCAAAGCTAATCCTAACAAATGCAACCACATTACATTCACATTGAGAAAACAGATAACACCAAACATCTTCCTGAACGGCACGCAAATAACACAAACAAGGCAAGTCAAATACCTTGGACTTCACATAGATACACACTTCACATGGAAACAGCACATCAAATCAATAATAGACAAGATACAGATAGCAAGGAGACAAATGCACTGGCTAACAAGCCGAAAATCCAAACTAAGCACAGAAAACAAACTGAAAATATACAAAATAATCATAAAGCCAATCTGGACATACGGAATTCCACTATGGGGAACAGCAGCAATGAGCCATATAAACAAAATAGAAACAATCCAAGCCAAAATCCTTAGAACAATGGTAAACGCACCGTGGTACGTTAGAAACGAGGACATAAGGAAAGACCTCGGAATACCAACGGTCAAGGAGGAGATTACCAGATTCGCAACAAGATACAGAACAAGAATAGAAACGCACCCGAACCAGCTGGCAGCTGAAACGTGCAACACAACAAACATCGCAAGAAGACTAAAAAGGAAACACCCAATAGACCTCATAAAAGATATAACTTAGAAAAAAAAAAAAAACGAAGCCCGTACCCCGCTGGGGGTAGCCGCCCACATGCTATATTATTTTTTATTTATATTTTTTTTTTCTTCACCAACAAGATATAACACTTTACCAAATGTCCGCAAGGACAAATTGTAAAATAACCAAAATAAAATAAAATAAAAAAAAAAAAAAACAAAAAACTCAACAAATAAATACCTTCACTGTCGCAGTTTACTGCCCTGGGCCCATAATCTGTTATTAAATAGATTTTGGAGTTTGGTATTTATTGATTCACTCAGATTTAGTTTTTACGTTCTGTATTTCACCACCATGTACAGACATGTGATAATTAACACGTGGCCGACGCCTAACACAAAGTAGCGTCGTTAGAAGTCGTACCAACTTAGTATGTAGGAACTAGTGATCATACCAACCTAATATTTCCTCAACAGATATTTATTTCTGTTGTTACGTGAGAAGACATTAGTAAGCTATGATATGCTCGTCTTGCTCCACGATAACCTTCAATGAGATTAATTTGTATTTGTCACTAGTAATTTGTGATATTTTATTGGTTATGACAGAAATTATAATTTATTATTTTGTAATCGGAAGAGATACACGACAAAACTGATAGGTAGATTAATACAAGCATTCAAAGAGTCCGGACATATTGTTTGTCAAAGCTTTCTTTGGTAATATTAATATTAATTTTATTCTTGTAAAGTTCAGTTTGTTGTTCTATTTATCGGTAATTTAAAACATCTACATAGTTTAAATGCAAGTCTGTTGATTTTATATTACATTTTGTTATTATTATGGGCACCCGAATTCGTTTCAAAATCCTTTTTTCTCAACATACGTGGCCGCAACAATGTAAATGCAAAGTAAACTAAATTACATATAAATGTAAATCATTGAAATATTAATCTTTATGTAAAGGATAAAAAGCTTTTAATAAAATAATACACACACACAGTTATTGCAAACTAAATATTTATTCCCATCCCGCATCATCCATAAAACTGTACTTTTATATTTGTGATGCTACCTTAAAAAATTAAAAAATTTTTGATAAACTTTAAATGACCTTTAATTTTTGCATTCCATTTACCAAAATTGTGTTAATTGTGTATCCATGCAGAATATGTAATATAAAACATTTTATGCAATATATGTTTTTATTTACAATAAATAAATTACATTTTTTTATCAGTAGGTCAACAGAGTCACAGAATCAGGAAGAAAACTGACAGCGACACTAGCAAAATGTTGGCATTCTTACATTTCATAAAAGCTGATGTTATATGTTTATACATATATGTATATCTTATGAAGTCTTAATGCAGTCCCATTGCATTATGATATTCATCAACAGAAGCTTGATCAACTTTGATTAAAATTTCATTTCACTAACAAATTTTTTACACTTTAAGTATATTATAATTGTAGGAACTAATTACAAGAGTGTACGATGAATGTTTTCATATGAGTACAATTTAGCTAGATTATGTAATGGAAAAAAATGTTTATAAAATATTAGTTTGCCAACTGTTTGCAAGTGTTTGCAACTGTCAACACCCATTATAAAATTTCAATCATTTGTAAAAAGACATAGATTGTGTCAGAAATTCTTTAAATAAAGTGATAGATAATAAATTTTGGAAGAATTTCCTTGTAAAACACAATTTGGTCAAAAATAATCCACAAATTGTAGGTTCGATCCTGCTTGTTCTTTTTTCAATATCATCATGTTTTAATACTGAGTTTGGAAGGAGCCAAGCCAACTTCTTACAAGAGTTATACATATAGTAACAGTATACAGGTCAAAGCATGTTATCACTTATAGCACTTCTTTCCAGGGTTTTACTAAACTAAAAAGTGTTATTAAGCAGAATATTACGCAGAATCAATTTATTCTTTAGTATATAGATTAGTAAATTTTACAACTATTATTTTTAAAGAAAGGGAAACTACAATTATTATAAAAGTTTTAGCATTTATAGTAAGCTTCTTATGTAACAGTAACGTTACTTGCTTGTTAATGATACAAAAATTGGAAGATTTTTAGAACTTTTTCATTATTAGAAGATATTAAGAACTTTCTCCAAAACGTTTTCTTGAAATTACATTCCCTTCGGAATTTATGATAAGTAATTGCATTAATATAAAGCAATATATTACTCTGATCCTTTCACCGGGAATATATATTATTTTGCGGGAAACATAGTTTTAAGACAATAATATAATAGCTTGCGTGCATGTTGAAACAAATTAGTTAATTTCTGTTGTAATATTCTGATATAATAACTTTAACGATATACTAGTTATTATAAGTGATAAATGCCTTGTGCATGTTAAAGAATATTGCATGTACTAAGTACTTTAAAATTCTTTGTTTGTTGTATGCTATACTCCATATCCTACATTGTTTTAAAGTAACATTTACATCAATTTTTTCACGTAATAAGTATTTAATTAAACACGTTAGCAAACTTGAATTTCTCTCACATATAAAATTCATAAAAATTTTTTGTTTGCATATTAACAAAAAATAGATTTACATAAATATATATATAAATTATCTAAAAATATTTTCAAATAACATTAGAAAAAATATGTTGTTGAACATATTTATAATGTTCTTTCCGAATAGAATACTTATCTTACATCAAATTTTTTTGTTTAGCATATTTCGTGCAGCATATAAATGATAAAAAGTATAGATATTTATGATTCCCTAGGTCTAAATTAATGGATTTGATATGTAAAGGACTTTTTCTTGTTTAAAATACTCGATATTTTTACAAAAAACAATTATTTCGAAAATATATTGACAATAATATTTTGAAAGAACTATCTTAGTAATCACATGTGAGATAGTTTAGAGATAAATATTACATTGTATGAAATTTGGCTTCAGCTGCATTCCAAAATATGTTTTCTCGATGAAATCTTCCTTCTAATATTTTTTTATCAAATATTATTTTCAATGCAAAAGTTATTTTTTGTTTATCATATTATTTCTTCCAAAATATAAACATCGTTGGCTTGGCATTGTGGACATACATACATGCACGCTTTAGAAATTCATACATGATTTAGTCGGTTTTCATTAGAATGGATATACACCAAATGCTATATTGATCTATGCTACATTGATATTGTTTGGCGACATTTCAAATGGACCTCAATGTACATGATTGTGCGGTCATTCGTCTCCTATTGTCTCAAGCACACATAGGTACAAATTGTGATAATCGATATCTGATTATGCAGTAGGAAAGACAAGTCGTGCTTGAGTGACATGTTAATAAAAACTGGGCTCTGCATATTATGTTAATAGTTATAAGATAGAATAGCTATCGCTCGTGGAAGGTATGTTACTTTTTAAATATCTTATGCAAAATCAGAAAATCGGTTACCCAGAGTTCAATAATGATGATCTAGCCTGCAACATTTCATTAAATTCAATCAAACTTATTAAAATATGTATATTAATTTTACTAGCTATTAAACAGAGTTAGAAATTACACAAATCATTATCATATCAATAATTGTTACAATTTCAACATTCACATATGTAGTCTTTATATTTAAATTTATTGAATTGACAATTCAAATATCTTTACTTAAGTGTATAAGTCTGTGTATAATTTCCTTTAAAGTTCAAATTAATCTTTTATTTTTTATTTTAAGTGTTTTATTGTACTATTCAATTTATCATTTTAAACTTCAGTTCTTACGATGTTAACATAAGCTGAAAACATTTAATTTTTGTTTATACTGATACATGTATATTATTCGCTTAGCATTATATGAATATTTAACAAGAATTTTAATAGAAATATATGTCTGCAACTATGAAAATTGAATAAAATCAATAAATATATTTTTGTTACAAATAATTAATCGTAATAAAAAATGATTTCAAATAAAAGCTTGGAACATAATTATGATGATAAATATGTATTTATGAGAAAAGTTAAAATGTTTTACCTAACTCTGTTTTAAAGGTACAGAATATTTATAAATCTCAGAAATAATAGAAGGATAAAAGACATCTATAAATGAAGATCGTTAAAATTATAATTTGCTGGTAATCCGAATAACCGATTCTGTTCCCAATTATAAATTTCTTACAATTACATACAGTGAAGACTATAATAGGATTTCATTATATTATACATAAATATATACAAACACATCTCTTATATCAACAATAATTCTCATAATTGATCATACTACTATCATATAAATATATGTATATGTATATATATATATGATTCATCTATCAATAATTAGATATAATATTAATTTTTAATATTAGAATACTCTTCAATGTTGAACGCAACAGTTGCACTTTACATACAGAATCACATACCAGTCCATTGCACCTCATGCTGATACAATACTACTGTATATAAATATTATATCTTTTACTAGATAAGAACTATACTTTTACAGGTTTACTCACCATCACCAGTCGAAGGAAACTTTATAGAGATTTAAACCAGAATTTCTAACTTATGTTTTGGTTTTAAGATATAATAATTAAGAAGGATAACTTTTTAGTAATAAATTACTACTATTTTTACGAATGATGTAAATTATAATTTTCTACTTTAAAATAAATAGGAGTTTTTCAGTCTGGGCTCTTATTATTAGTGGTGTTATGTGATCCATACAAGTATACAAAATGAGCACTATATATGATGATATTCTATTTATTTGAGTTTCTTATTATAGTTAACATTTACTTTCAAACACTCATTAAACACATAATAAAGAGTGAAATATATATTATATTGTAAATTATGTCACATTAAGAATTCTGTAAAAAATATACGAAGAAAAAAACTATAAATTGATGTTGTCTGAGGTTGTAGTGTACAATCAGAATTGTATCATATTATTGTTTAGAAATATGTCATGTTTTTAGGATACGTTAGGATTAAAAAGCAAAATGAAAGCAGGAGTTTTGTACATATAAAACAAATCAGAAATATTTCGTACGTACATAAGTAATCTTAGAACATAAACTGAAAGAATAAATATAATATGTAAATAAAAATGAATAAATTTTTGTTTCTATATAGATGCATGTCATTTGTTTTATACGTATCTAACACAGTTATATAAAAATATGCTAAAATAATATACTAAATTATTCAATTGATAAGTGAATATAAAGCTCAAAGAAAGAAGACAAATAAACAAACAAGGCTTCATAAAATAATGAATTTATATCAGTGTTTGAATGAATAAAAGGAAACAGTGTTAAGAGATCTCATACTATGAGATACACATTTAGCAAATTTCAAAATTGTAAATATTATGGTTTAAATAATTCGGCTCAACTATTTTTCATTCTATAAACTTCGTAACAAATAATGAAAATAGCTTTACCCTAAATTTAGAACTATTTCAGAAGAAAAGTTCATAGAGATTAAAATATGTTCGTAAAAAAACTTAAATAAACGTTTTGAATAAGAAATGTTTAATCAAAATTACGTTTTAAAGTTAATTCTCCTTTCATCTGCATTGTATTATTCTGATTCGATTTTAGATGTAATCATAATATATAATATTCATGTTGTTATATAAATATTGTAAGTAATACCAAATATGTTCTTCAGTTTTTTTAAAAATATGAGTGACAATGAAAAAGCTGTTATGTGAACCATTATAAGAATATAAACAATGCTCACTAAACATAGGCTTGCATTTCTTATTATCAATGAGTTAGAATATCCGCTTTACACTGTGATTGTATCTTCATGTATGTATCAAAATTTTAAAACAGAATTTTAATGGTTTATCTGTTATGCCATCTGAGAAAAGATTTTTCTAATCATAGAATTAAACGATATATTGAAATTATAATATTATAAGTTTCTATATAAATATTTGGCACATTATTATTTTACTTGTACTTGTTACCCATTGGGAATTTTTTATCCGCTTTATAATAAGTGCACTTATTTTAATATAAATTTAAATTATATATATACAATACTTTATCTAAATTTAGTTTTCTGACATGAAATATTACATGTAGAAGTTTGTAACTATTAATATGCCAGCAAATACCAATAAAAAATATAGTAATATCATAGTATGATAGTAATGCAGCCCAAATTTTTTTATAATGTTTAGTTACATAATTTTTATTTCTGAAAGAGAAAAGGAATCAAATCAATTTAATGTTTCTTTCATTTTTGGGAATGGCATTTAGATAAACCATTATACCTTCAATAACTTTTCAGTACATTTTGTATGACACATTGGATTATAAATCTGTACAATATATTTACTGTTATATTATGTACATACACGTATAACTATGTTAAATACAGATGACTTGGTTATTTGTGTACGCTTAAAAAATTATTTTTAAAAGACTGAAGCAAAATAAAATGATTAATGCTATCTGTTTAAAATGAAAATACTACATTTTAATTTAAATCTATAAAGAAAAATTGTATAGTTTTACACACATATTTCATACAAATGTACAGAAAATTTCTTATCCACTGACCAGTAGATATTATTTATTTTAATATTTTTACTTATTACGACAAATAATACAAAAAGCAAACTCTAATGAGGAAAGTATATAATATTCAATTAGAAAGGATTTTCTTATTGATAGTTGGACAGACAATTAAAAATACACATATTGTTATTTTAGGAAGTAGTATCGATAAAAATCTTTAAAACATAAAAAAGTCACTCTTTTGATGATGTGATTGGCTATACAGCAAATTTTGTTTATTAGAGCATCAAAAATAACAAAATTGTATTGTCAAGTATTCAATATTTTTGCTTTCAATTTCTGAAGTCAATTAATTTTTAACGTGCATTTAACTGCTTTCTATTGCAAGGTATGCGTCTATTATACAGAGTGAGACAGTAGTATAACTGAAACTGAAAGAATAAGGAATATGTTACGAAGAAACAAAAGAGACATAATTGATTTTAGAAATTGCTTGAATACACGAATAATTAATCCTTCTACAGTTTCTGTTTCATATACGTGTATATGTATGTGCATGTGCAAAAATCACGAGCTTAAATATCTGGCAATATTGGTAAAAAAAGAAAAAAAAAAAGAAAACCCTGGATTTGTACAAAAATTCAAATTATATTACCAAACTACATCATTGTGTATCGTCAGTGATCCGAAGTCTTTGATTGAAATCTAAATAGTCGAAAAAATTGTGTCATTTAAAGTAATTAGTAACGAAATAGGATAATAACTAACCCCAATCTATGTTCGATGAATTCCCAAAATAAATTTTCTTGAAAACGAAGTCTCGGATTAGAAATTTCATAGCAGGTTTCTATTTATCCTTTCCCATATAATTCCCTCTTTTATCTTTGTACTATAGTACCATTCTGTTTGTACTCTGTATACTTCGACGCATTAAATAAATACACATTAGATAAATCAGTTTCATTATAATAGCAATTTCTTTTCGATAATTTTTTATTGTACATTACCATATTGTAGAATTTATTTTTAATGTAATTAAATCGCTTATTTTGGCATCTTGGAAGAAGATTACTGCAATGTTTCATCACAATAACAAACACCATTAACTTGGTTAATGAAAATCTCTTTTGAAAAATTTCCTTCGAAAGGTGATGGTATTTTGTTATTACAGCTATATTTTATCTGTTACGGCAACAAATTCTTTGAAATTTCACCGCAGATTGTCTATAGTTCGCTGCATTATTTTGGCACTACATACGTGTCTTCGATTGTTTGTCTATTACGATTGTGATCTGTCTTGACTACGAGTTTGTCTGTAATTCATATCTGAGTATTCTCTTTCTCTCTACACTTGTGCATGTTCAAGCCCCTATCCCCTTGGGTATTTGTACTAGAATCTGATTTGATATTATGTTCAACAAAGCAATGTAACTCGATCTTATAATTCGTTCATAGTAAACACTGTGCAAACTTGGCACTTGTATGATTGTATATCTTCGTCCGGCTTTGTATCCTCTATGGAAAACGTAGGTTAATTCTGCCTTTCTTCCGCGCTGTCCTCGTGCTTCTGTCGATTAAACTAAGAATTCCCAAGGTGGACACCGGACTTTGGATTTTCGTTTGCAATTGGCACATAATACGATCGATACATATTCGCGGTTGTCACTTTCACGCATGCTGTAGAATAGGCTCACCCTCGTCGGACGAAGTCTCGCCACCGCTGATCACTTGACTTGGAATTGTTTCAGACTCCCATTGACCTATTTTTGTAGGATCTTTTTCACAAAGTCTTTGAGCCAGCATCTGTTGAAACAGAGTAGTGTCAATTTTAGAGATAACTAACTAATTGTTGCTCGCGACTTTGTTCAGGTAGAACGCGGGCAATTGATATTCTTTTTATTTATTTTTTGATATTACAGTGCCTTTACATAAGCTATACTTTTAGTTTTATTAAAATTAATTGTATTAATTCTAGGAACTTTCAAATCTGGGCAAACCGACATATAATTGCTCGTGAGCAAAAGCTTTCTTGCTCTAAATCTATACCCGCATACCTACATTAATATTACAAAAAGTCCAAAAATATTTATTTGGCTTGAGGCAGAGGTGTTTCGGAATAATTGTGAATATCTTTTACGTGTTTTATTTACGAGACGAAGCTAAGGGCCAATTCTGATTCCGTAACGAAATCTGTTAGAAAGCAACTCCTATTTTTAAATATTCGCGGCCACTGGAGAAGTGAGCGCACGGTCGAGCAATCGATATAATTCGATCTCAATGGCATCTTCGGTGCAACGCAAAGCGATTTCATAGTATCGCATCGTCATCTCGTTAATCCACCAAGCAACTGTACGATTCCAGATTCAATGGCATTTGTCATAGAACGAAATCGAATAACGGTGCGGTGCAAATCAAGTTTAATCCAGCATATTTATTCATTTAGTAATTTACGGACACTAACCTTACGTTATAAAAAAAGAAACGAAAGTACAATAACTGATTAAAAGTTAATGACTGTAACGCTGATCGTCTGAGTTTATAGAAAGGAACAGAATAGAGGTCGACTCGATCGGTAGAAATACATATTCATATATTTACATAGTTGCATATTCTGGTGACGGATTCGCCAAATCTAAGATTACTCGTGAAGAAATGGACGCGGAAGATCAGAGTATTGCATAAGGAACGTGAACAAGCATCGAAATTAATAAGCTGAACTAACGAAGGACTGTGAACGAGGTTATTGATGACTTTACATAAAAGAAGAATGTTAGCGTATTCATCATTATATAGAATATGGGATCGTAGTTGTGGTGACGACTGTGAATTGGACAACAAGTGCGCATGATGCAACTCGCAGGAATTTGCGCAGTGTCGCATTTATGCTCGCTACTCGGTTCCCCGAGGAATACGCATATAAAATGTAGCCTGTGTCCATCCGGTGAAAATGTACTTTTCAACGGTTAAAGAATTGTATAAATCGGTTGAACAGTTTCAGAGATACCTCGAATGCACACAAAGAAACCCTCTCTCTTTATAATATTAATGTAGATAATTATTTCAAATTATTGCATGTTTAGATGAAATGAAATTAAAGTCCTTTATCGTTTATTTAGTCTATATACTCTAACGCATTCCACATTTTCCTAACATTTTTTATATGTACAATAAGGATAATTTCATAATTATACTATAAGAGTTTTTTTTTTTTTTTTTTAGCGAAATGCGAATTTTTACAAATCTTTTTACCGCATTAAATAAAATATTACATATAAATATGAAATTTTGGAGAATTTTTTACGTATCTGAACTTACCTGAAGACTAGAAAGACTATTATCACAGTCGGTAGTATCAATATCATTCAAATTGACACCAGATCTTTCCATCTCAGCGTATGTTCCGAAGGGCAATTTTCCTAAACATTCTAATTTCATAATGTGCATTTTGCTACGCAAATGCTTCGCCAAGTGACCATGTATTCTGAATGCTATTTTGCAGTCTGTACATTTAAATGGCCTTGGATTGCTGGTGGTCGCTGCTCCGAACGTGGAAGTCATACTAACCTGTAATCAAACAAATTCGAAAATTCAATTCACGTTTAAAGTATCGAAAAATATGCATGCATATCGCATTTAAACACGAGTGAAAATTTCAACGATTTGATAAACTCTGGAATTAGGAAAACTTCATTCTATCTTGTATCCTAACCAAACTCCGATAAATTCAGTTCACTTTGATCATATACAACTTTTTTGCTTCTACAACTTTAATCACCTTTAAACATTACCGTAAAATTTCGTTTCCTTCAGTCATATTCCATTACTATGATAATACAATAATTAACTTTGTTCGATTAAAATATTGGATACATTATGGAAATGTAAAGAATGAATAACGAATCGTACTATATTACCATTCAGTCGAACGATTGAAGTCAATATAAGGTACGCTCTTGAAGTTAATATCGAATTATAAGGGAATAATTTTTAAATTTGTCTGGAAATTTAACTGAATAAAAAATATATAAATAAAACGTGTTCTTCTTATTTATATCACATGATCACGTCAATTCATTTTATAGAAAAACGAGTGCGACATACAGATGAAGTTCTATGCGCACGATATATTTCAATATAAATATCGATGCCTCAAATTTCTAGTAATAGAATAATGAAAGAGGAGAAAAGCAAGAACAATCATAATCAACACATCCTGGATTTTAATGTTAGTGGTTGTTAGAAGTTTGTATGGTTTTCCAAGCATGATAATTTTAAGAATAAACACCTGGGAACAATAATTATTTTAATTTGAAGGTATTTACTCGGAATGAGGGGAACTGTGCATTTCCTCTAGCGAAAGTTATACCGCGTCCAACGCAATTAGTCGTATATGTTTGTTTTACGACTCTCAACCTGACTTGAAATCAAACCAAATTCAGAAAACCTAAAAAGTTTATAACATAGTCGGAAATAACATGATGACGGAAGATTCGGAACAAAAAATTATTCAAGATATTTATATAAATTAATAATAAAACAAACAGTAAGAATAATAAAGATTATTAATTTATATTTTAATTTCTTTTTAGTATAGTGATTAGTTTAGTATAGTAAATATATACAATTTAGTACAGTAAATAGGAATATAATAATTTATCAGAAAATGGATTAGTATGATTTTTTGTTAGGAAAACAACAGTTTTATTTGATAAAAATTATTAATGTTGAATACTTGTAAGATGAAAAGTGAAATGACAATTGCAATTATATTTGAAGAATATTTCATAAACGTCTGAAAATAGTTGAAAATTGTTTTTATTAAAGCGTTTCGAACCACGCTAATTCATGATTATGATATGCTATGCGTCGAAGATACGTCATATAATGCGTCTTTGAATACGTTCTAAAAAAATGTTATTGTATTATAAATAGAAAGATATGCATTTGAAAAAAATCACCTTAAAATTTCCTTCATTATTGCAGAAAAACTGCGTAGGAATCTCTGTAGAAACAATTTTTGTATAGCTTTATTGATTTGCTAAATATTTAATCATTCTGATTGTAAGTTAACTCACTTATTGTGCGTCGCACGCGCATGTGCACGTATCTTCACAGAGAACAGTAAATAATTCACCCCTTAACCGCAAGATTTTATTCGTCTTTAATTTTATAAAATAAATTTATTTCGTCATGAGTAGATTTGTAAACGATTTATAAATCAGTCCAGTATAGTACATTTGTAAGTTCAATTCATTACAACACGAAAAAATATAACGAATAGAAACTTTATATTTATTTCAGGCTGCGTTGCTGTACGAGAATTGTTTGAGGAAAGTATTCAGCCATTCTGAATATGTACATCTCGAGAGCAGATTGTGTGAGTTTGATGTAACTAAACAACCATCTGAAAAGAATGTCACTATATGTATGTGAACAGCCATACTTAGCGAGGCCACTCAATATTCAATTGGTAACGAAACATCGCTGAGTGAGTTTATGTTTTGTGTGTCTGTTGCTACATTTACAATGACTAAGCGACTAAGTTTTATCTTTCAAATATCAGTTTCAACAAACAAAAGTTTGCACAAATGATAAAACACTATATCATCTACTTACGTCTGTTGATCCTTTTATGTCACAGATTTGGCACTTTGTCATTTATAATCAACAGTCGAAAATTGTAAAACTTACTCGCTTAAATGCACACTGTCAATTGAATAACTACAGAAGAATTTACATATACACTGGAAGATTTATTTCAAATAATCGTTAAGCTATATCAATTTCATTCGGTTTCGAAATATTTAAAACGACTGGATATTTTTGAAATAATTCTTGCAACCAAGTATATTATAACGTAATTATAACGTAATAAATATATGATATATGTAAATACTTGTGAGGGAGTTTCAGTCAGAAACGTAAGATTTAGGTTTCTTCCGTTTATTTTTGTTATTAAAAAATTTCTTATAAAGTAATAATTAAATAAATGACCATTTACAATTTGAATCACATCTAACTGCTTTAATGGTAATATTTGTTTGTATCTCCTAGGAAAACCATACCAGTCGTATGTTAACGACGTTCTATAAATTTACCGATAGATAATCCCCGCATAACGCATTCCTTTTAACGCGGGACGTGCCCTTAACGTTATACAGGGATCCACTGTAATTATATTAACAATTAAAAGCCGAAAATCAAGTAATGACTCGATTAACTCGAGGTCATTAGACAGATTATTATCGTAAATGAAATATGTAATATTTAAATATAAAAAGTTGATTACCTTATTGTGATGAGAAACAGATCTTTCGTGCTTTGTCAAATGACCCTTGGTTCGAAAAGAAACCGCGCAACTTTCGCATCTAAATGGTCTCTCGAAGTAATGAATGTTGATATGCAACCGTAACTGACTAGGTTTGCTGAACACCTTGTTACAAATTCCACAGACGCTTCTCCCATCTTCAGTCACACTGTAACTACATTCAGTAGACTCAGTTCTTTCAACGAAAACTGCTTTAGCATCGAATGTGGCAAAGAATTATCAACAAAACAAACATTTTATAATTGTACTACTTTCCTACAATCTTGAATTTCTATAAATTCTCACATTTTCCAAGTTGTATATAAACTGTTATATTATTCTCTTTTATATCTATTAATCGAGTGTAGACAAATGGAGCTAATTCCTTATTTGGATTATCAATATATATTCTGCGGATAATAACTTTTTTTACAATGTATCGTTATAATTGTATTAAAAATGGATGAAAAACGAGGAATATCTGATGGTTTTATTAAACCTTACATATGTATTTTATTTTTCACTTATTTATCGTACTTCCCATGTTATGTACGGAAACTTTATGCGTTTCGTTACTATTGATGTAATGCAAACATACAGTACCCAGAAATAGTGCAAGTAAAAAGAATGGCGATATTCCTTATTTTGTGCTTGATATTCTATGTTTTTAACTTATACGTCAAATGGAAATTTGGAACTCTTTGCGATCTTGCTTGACAGGCCTGTCAATCCCTTATCATGGACAAACGTAGCAGTATCAAATGCGCTTGTCTTAATAGAACGAATTAATCCCATTTTATTAATGACTACCTCGGTGTACCAAAAATTCCGAGTAAAAGACAATTCGACTAAATTTATTATCCTGTACTAACCGTATATTAAGTAAAAAGAATCATATTAATAACTTTTAATAAAACTTGAGATTTCTTTGCCTTTCAGTATCTATATTGTACAATGATAAAATCAGGTTAATTTCTTAACAATCCCTTATTCGACAAAGAAAGATGATTTGCAGCGTGAGTGTTAATTATTCCTAAATCTGACATCGTTGAGTAATCAATAATCACAACCGTTTATTTCTGACTAAATGACTTGATTTTTCATTTCATTTCAATTAGTCACTACTGGTCTTTATCACGTAAAAATACAAAACAGAAGTTAAGAAATACTTGAAAATTAAGTAATTGAAATGATCGTGGGTCATCAAATGATGTCAGTTAAAGTTAAGGAACTCGTGAAGTGTTATTACCACTCAATTAAAACCAACGTGAGAAATATCGCTCACCTGACATAATTAGGTGCAGGTCCATTCGAGGGCTGCAAGAACTCAGCTTGTGGTTTAAGGGTTGCAGCGTTAGGCGAGGGCGATCTAAAACCGGGTCCCCCGACAACCATTTTCCGCGCAACCGTATGTTTCATGCTCTCTGCTATTTCTTTTTCTCTGTGAATCGATTCGATATCGAACGACCGTCGATCTATGACGATATTGTTCTGATAAATTTTCTCTCTGATTTCCATCTTGATATCTTCAGTGGTATGCTTCGATACGTGCTTAATCCTGGAATCTATCATAGTCATTTGTATCTTGCTAGGATCGTTGTAAGTCGTTACTGGACTAGTCTCTAATTCAGCGTTTCTTGATTTCGGAGATGATTGTTCCGGGTAAATATCCCTCTCTCTCGGTTGCTTTTCCATCTTCGTATTTCCTACTCGGTATTGTTGTTTAATTTTACTATCCATAACGTGTCGTTCAGTGAGATATGCTTGCAACATATGCCCCTCGGCATCCGGTTTCCACTCTCTTCCTTGTATCGGTAGTCTTTCCATCGTTTGAACGATCGTTTGTAACAGTACCGGTTCCGAAACGGGAGTTAAAATATCTGCTGGCTTGGCTCTTTGCGGTATGGAAGAGGGCAACGGTTGTAGGGCTGGTTTCGTCGTGAGATCCATAGGCTGTGCCAAAGTATTTCGCGAGTCGGTATCGACCCCGTTCACCTCGATGTCGGAACTTTCTTTTTTCGATGATTGAATCACGGTCGTCCTCGATTCTTCCGGAGCGGTTCGACTCGAGGGGAAATAGTATCGATGGGACAATTCGTTTCGAACGAGAGTAGTTTCTTGCGTGGTGACAGTTTGGCTGCTCAAGCAGACGTTGTTGCTTATCGCGGCAGATGATACGTTCGCGGACCTGGAGGTCGTTGGGAAAGTTAGAGTATAAGGGTAAGTTGTCGGTCTTCCAGACGGTAGAAGCCCTGGAAATCTGTTTGTATTACGTTGCGACAGACTTAGCAAACTCTGTGCAGCTTCTTGCTCCTCGCTTCCGGATTCTTCGCTCTCCTCTCCATCGCTTTCTTCCTCTTCTTCCGAGGATTCTTCGGTATTTCCACCTGCAGCCAACCGGGCGATAGCTTCTTTATCGATGTTTTCATCACAGACCGTCGTAGGCACCGGAACAACGCCGAGCTCGACGCACTTCTTGTAATGAGCTTTCGACTTCATATGTTTCGTCAGGTTGCCTTTGGTTTTAAAGCTGCGCATGAAAGAAGAAGAAATATTTGTAAATATTTATAACGTATAATTCTATAATTTATAATATACGGAATGATACGCGTAACTAAAGCCACTACTACTACTAATAATACTGCAAACAAAAACTTGAGCGTGTTGATTCGTTAGGAAGTATACGACACATTATCGGATTTTTCCTATCACTTGCATTTATTGAAATTCCCATGTCACCTTCAACCTTTCTGAAATGAAATTCAAATTTTTCTTTACAACGAAAATTATGAATAACATTAAATAAAGAATAACAATATGTATTAAAGTGACTATTAAACGACTATCAAAGAAATTCTGCTAATTAACGCGCTAAAGTTTAAGTAAGTACTTGACTCGTACATGTAAATGTATCTCTCATTATAAATAAGAATTTAACTTCTATCTGAAAAATCAAAGATGACTAAAATGTCGAAAAACAAAAGTGATAGAAGAAAATCAAATAGTTCGCTATTAATCCATGTAGCATACATCCGAAAAAATTTTCGATAAACTCATTATTTTCATAGTTATCCAAGTGGTTCTAATTAAATGTCTCGCTTTAAATAATATTTGGAACTATTCTAGTATAAATATCGATTTTTTAAAAATAGTATTTCGAGCATATAAAATAACATTTCATTTCATTGAAACTACGATTTTGTCACAAAACTTCAAATTAAAATTCCCTGAAATAACAAAATTATACCGTTCCAAGTCAGCCATGTATATTCGTATACACGTATGAACCGTAGTTAATATGTATTTACGAGTGTTTTTTCAGAATATCATTTCATGAAATAGTGTCACAGAAATTATAAAAAGTGGTAAGCCGGTTCAATTTAAATTTTGCACAATTATTTCATATAGAATCATGTAGCGACTATCCTAAAATTTTTCTACAATTTTTATTTAGTATTATATATATATGCGAAAGAAATACGTATTTTAAAAAAGATAATTAAGAATTGCGAGGGCAACCTGCGATTCTTTACAGGAAATAAATATTTAAAAAAAGAAAGAGTAGATTAAATCTAATATCTCTGCGCTGTTATTAAATGTTAGGCATAAGTATGCTGTCTCAAAAGATAAAAAGTTTACTTTAAAATCATTTGCTTTCATCGGAAAGCATGTTGAAAATAGTTGTAGTTCATGATTTTAAGACCTCGGTTCGTTTGACATTGTGCAATAACAGCTTTAGAATCGTAATCCTCGTTATCGTTTCTATTATATGCTATACACACATGCAAAAATATTAGAATTAATAAAGCAGATCAAAACAGAAGGGAGAGTTACTTGTTGCAGGCCACATAATTAAATACTGCATATGTTTTATTTTAAGAAATCGCGATCCTTTCAAACATTTTTAGTTTTTTCTACTATTTTGTATTTAAACATAGAAATTAGTAAATGAAAAACATATTTCACAAAATATTTGGAATTTTTGAACATGCTTATATTGCCACGAGATACTGCCAATCAGATATTCATCAGTAGTGCGAAAATTCAATATGAATAAAATGTGTATACATTTCTAATAGATTTCCAACAAAATTTTTCAAATAATTAATTCTCTTTGGCAATAAATTGTAATTCCTATTGCAATGTAATAATTTTAGTAAAAGCCTGTATGCAGTTTATGTTATTTTTTCGAATTTCTTAACCACGTTAACATAATTATCTATTCAAGTTTTATCTCGCAAGGTTCATAACTTAATATATACAACATAACTTATATGTAGATAAATATAAAAGAGATAATGAAAAATAATGGAAAGATATAACATATTACTAATAAATATTACTATTATTCTTCCTCGTCCCATTTCTTTTCGTGTGTGTGTGTGTGTGTGTGTGTGTGTGTGTGTGTTGTTATCTTTTATGTATAATGTTTGTGCTATACGGTATCATGATGTAAATTAAGCAGGTTTCCTTTCCTCCTTCCTTCATGAATATTAACGTCTGAATATGTATACGGTTGTTACATGTATTTATTTTATCCGCATGTATAGGGTGATTCATAAAAGTATATCTATACTTTCGGGAGTGAATCTACACTAAAATAACATATATAGCTCCTACGTGCCTTAGTTTTCGAGTTAGAGATGATTGAAGAAAATATTCAAAATCCACCTCGATGACGAATCTCGCTTCGTCAACAAACAACATGAAACAGCAAAACAGGATTTTCAGAATATTGTCTTGGGAACAATTCGCAAAATGATTCTTCGCAAAATGAAGACGTATTCTGCTGTGTATAGTCCAATTTCAAGCCGTGCAGAAACGTGTACCGCGGTAGTTTCTTTAATTATCTGTACCTCGAAAACTGTGATACATAAGACAAACATACAAGATGTTCTAAACTTAAACAGATGTGTTAAACAGACGCTAGACTGCGGGGGCGTAATCTATAGGCAAAAGGACGAAAGAAATGTTATATAAAGTTTGTCAATAAACAATTTGTTGCAGAATTATAAAGAAATGGATGAAATAAATAACGCTGCACGCAGTTTATTGAAACTGAGCAACATCCTTCTGATGAAATGTTCATTGATGAGCTTATATCCGAGGACAAGGACTACATTTTGAAATGAGAAAATAAAAGTACTCGACAATCGTTTTTGTCATATTGCATATGATATTTTTCAACTATTAACGACACAGAATTGTTAACACGTGATACAGTCAATTACTGTGCGGTGTGATGCGTCGTTATCTATTGCAATTTTTGTTTATAACTCTGTAACAAAGTACTTATTGACAAACTTGCGTACAACGTTTCCTTCTTTTTTTCGCCTGTAAATTAAGTCCTTACTGTTTGTCCATTTAAATTTGGGGCAGCCTAAAGGCATAAACATACGTTTATATGATATTTTTTATTTATTTTAACGTGTAGATTCATCCCCTGAAGTATAGACACGCATTTATGAATCGTGTCTATTCTGGGATGTGCACTTGCAAGGAAGGTACGAACGTTTACGCTGTATAATTCATATTGCCTTGCGAATGCTTCGTGTACAACCTTTACTACAGTATTGTTTCTGTCTGTATAATCTTTTTCGGCGAGTAGTCTGTTGCTATCTATGTTCTATTGTTTTTGCAGTGGTAACATTTTTTGCATACGTTATGTCAATGGTCTCTTTTATTATGTATTGTATTTCCTGCGGTTTCTCGTATTTTCATCCATTGTAATGACTGTCATGACAGTATTTCTTTTGTTTTTACGAAGAATTGTCTTAAACCATTTTATGAACCACTTATATAGAAGTACAGTGGATTCAATACAGCCCGTTCCCTTCTATAACTTGGATTCATCTAACGTCACACTCATAGTCCATATACAGGGTGTCCCACATTTTAATATACAATATTTAATTGTTCTGTAAGGAAAGTTCGGTGTGCTCTGTAACTAAGAACAAGACTAAAATGTTGTGTAGCGAAAAGATCGTATATGCTTCATTAAGTTATAAGAAACTTACAACGAAAATGTAAAATGCGACGAATGTACGTTAATATTCTTTTTCTCGGTTTAACAGAAGATAAGGCAATATATGTGTATAATATTCATGGTAAGTGTTGATATATGGCACATACATGAGGGTGTATTTTGTACATGTAAGTATGTTTATTGCTTTTGTGTATGGATTTACTATACTACGGAAATAGCACGCTATTTCATTTTAGTTTCGTCCTGGCTTGTGAAATAAGAGTTGAGGGGTTCCAAAGCTGCACGTGGAGAAGTTAAACAAAACAAATCAATATCAACTTTGCACTATCAAAAAAATGTTTGAACAAAAGCTGTTGGTTTGTTTCAAAGGAAGCATTATTATTGCCAATTATTTTTCTGTAGATCGAGTAGTAGGGATTTTTCAGGGGCAACTTCATTTTTGTAAATCGAACCATGTACTTTTTGATACATTAATCGAACCATCTCGGCATTCCCTGTAAAAGGTATTGACCTATCTATGCTGAAAAATCACTAATTTAGCAGATATTTTAATTTGAATTTGTCAAATTTAACATACGAAATACAAAGACAAGGTAAACGCAAGAATATAGTTTCGTGTCTTTCCTTGGTTCCAAACATCCTGTATATTATATAGCTTCACGTGTCATATTTTTGTTAAAACTTCTTAAGGAAACATTTATGAACTTTTTACTATGTGACATTTTAGTCTTGCTTTTAGCTATACAACACATTAGCAACATCTATACACTAAACTACGGGTACCCTGTGTAATGCATACATATGTACATGTGGTTGGTATAAATAACGCATGTTATCGTGTACAGCGCATATAACGCTGTTTCCTATAACGCGGAACGTATCCTCCGCGTTAAACCGTGGCCCACCGTACTTGTCTATATTTGGATCTTATATAATATCGTGGCGTTTGCCGTTTAGGTACTGCCTTTTTACTCTTTTATCTTTCTCGTGTCTTATCACGCGCATGCGTTTCTGTGTACATGTTCTTGTACATTTTTTTTCTTTTAGTGTCAGCAGTATATTTATATCAAATCAGCCCGATTAAACAAGTTTCTGTTGTGCGTGCTATTGTAGAAGTAGTTTTATATCTATTCAGGTAGCTGTGTAACTTTACGATTCTTTCGTAGCCATATCTTTTCTCGATAGTGTTTGGCATTGACTGCTCGATGGTAATATTTCTCTTTTCTCTTTTTTTTTTTTTTTTTTTTTTTTTTTTCTATTACATTTTGAGAGAATTGTCTGTAACTTCTACGTTTTTTGAATTATACGTTTTGTATTTCTTTTCCATTTTATCTTTTATACTTTATTGTTATTATTATTATTATTATTATTACTATTATTGTTATCATTATTGTTACTACTACTATTATTATTATTATTATTATTATATAAAATAAAGAAACGTTTTAATTTTGCAATGTATTGAAATAAACAGATGTAGATATTAAAGGAAATAAAAGAAAGAAGATTCGTTAAAAACGACTTACCTAAAAGCGCAATGTTTACACGTGTACGGCCTTACGTCCGTGTGCGTTCTGATATGTTTCTTTAACATGGATGGCTTTTTACAACGAATGCCGCATTCCTCGCAAACGTATCGGCCTCGACCTTACATAATAAAGAAATAAGTTGAAACCGTTAACCAGCACATAATATGCTATTTACGAAAAATATATATGCTTAATAGACGCACACATAAATGCAAATATTAGTTGTGTTGTTATATACCTATACCTTCAATGTGACAATATACATGACAATACAAGCTGGGGCGGAAATCGTAGTACAAGCGGATAATTTCACGCAAAGAAATAAGACAAACATTTGATATAACATTTACATCAGAGACTTCGTTTTCGAGAAACTCGAGTTTGAACTACATGTGAGAATATGTCAAAAACGAAGAGCAACATTTTTCGTAAGGTGTTTCGTTCTTTTTTTTTCTTTGAGGAAAACAAATTTAAAAATCGCGCGCGTTTCAGATTAGTTCGTAATTAACTTTTACATGAGCAAATATTATATTACATTTTTAACTTATTTTTACATCTATAATAAATTCGTATTGATTGTTTATTCGTGCGAAATCTGTACTTGTTAGTTAGCCACGTTAAAGTACATTTGACGAATTCCCAAATTTGATTTTATCAGAAACGGAGTGTCACGTGACAAAATTTTATTTCATATTTTCGACTCATTTTTTCGTGTAGAATTATCCCGTGCCCAATTGTACTATGATTTCTCATTCATCCTGTGCAATGCGTGACAATATTTCGCTTTTTTTTCCTCAGTCCTATACGGAAATTTAGAAAACTATAAAAATAGTATTAAAATAAGAATCTTTTATAGTTTTACACTCGCTAGTTATTTCATCCTTTGCCCTTTCTTTTAATACTTTATTCTCTTAAACTTTGTACTCTTTTTTCTATTACTCGTTAGAGACATACTACGCATAGTGACTACAAAAAGTATTTGTACACCATTGAATTTATTAACCAGATCCGACTGTAACACATTCCACATCATTTGGTAGTACCTTCGTATGATTATAAAAGCTTGACAGTACGTAAATGGAATGTAAAACCTAATTAAAAGACATTCCATTGGAAAATAAGGTACGTACAAATACTTTTCATACCCTCTGTCTGTAGATATAAACATATCCGACTGGCTTACTAACTGACTTATTGCATATTGAAGAGAAATTCGCATATTCGTTTTTTCACACGTTTCAATTTCTCTGAATATCAAACGTAAACAAATAAGTGAAAATGTTGAAAATACAAAGAGAGACAGGTGTTGGATTGCGTATAAAGTCAGTACTGAAGCCGAAGGCAAGGCAGCGTGTGTAAAAACATGCTATATATGTTTACCTCTGCCCCTGACATATGTATAGTCCTCGTTGCTTTCAAATCCTCCGTCGAATATTTTAACCCTTTTCGCTTTTTCTTGCATATCGCTATCCAAACCGCTATCGGAACTAGTTGGGGTGGTCGGTCTTTCCGAGGAATGCGTTAAAATGTCCTCCTGTTTTTTCCAGGCGGTCGTATAATTAAGCGGCCTGTGCCTCGAATCATAATGCGCCATATCAACGTCAGATGGTACTTCTTTGCATATCTTCCAATTCGAGTACATAGATAAGCCATGTTGCTGTGTCACATACATCGGCTGTGGTCTATTCAGAGTGCAGTAAAATACTCTGGTCGAACATTTCAGGCCAAGATATGTATACGCGTGACCGTTCAAATAAAGCTGCCCGTAGGATTTCTTCGGCCGAGGGGTTTCTGGGCTTATGAGCGGAAGCGTGTTTGCCGTAGGAGTGATACCATGATGCTTCTTGGGCGTGAACGTGCCTGGCTTTAGTGGCAACGAAGTCGGCCTCAAGAACTTGAGGCGTAGTCTCGTCGAGGTCTCGTTAACGCTAGGAACTTTTGGGCTCGTTAACCCGATCTTCAAGACGTCGTTGCCAGGAGTTTTGAAGCCGAGCTTGGGGTCCTTTGCCGGGCTGGCGAGATCCAATGGCTGGCCTATCATCGACACGTGTCCATTGGACATCGGCTCTGGAATTCCAGCTATTGGCGTTTGTATCTTGGTGGCGTTGGTATTTGTACTTGGCGTTTGTATTTTTACCGGACTGGCGAGATCTAAGGGTTGAGGGACTATGTGGAGGCCAGGCAATCCTGGTATCACCTTGTATCCGGCTTCATCGGTGGCTAAACTCGTGGATATGTCTATGGCTGGCGTCAGGGTGTGTGGTCCAGGCATGCCAGGAACATAAGGTATAACTTTACCACCGTGAAGGATATTCGTGATTCCTGGTTGAGGCAAAGTCAGCGGGTTATAGGCAGTGATACTGGTCAGAGGATTTAAGTTCGGCTCTAGATAACTGTAGCACGACATGTTGGGTGCTATATTCGAGGTTGATATGTTCGGTATGATCGGCGCCAACATTTTCGGAGTGTTGGGCAAAGATATGGAGGAACTAGGCGTGCTGACCGCCGTACGCGGCGGTTTGTGTACCATCGTGCCTCCCGAGTGAAGACCCGATCTAACCACGATCGAAGCGGTCTCCGAAGTGACGCACTTGCTGCTCACGATCTGCTCGCTCGTAGGAGAGTTGGTTTGTCGCGGCTCGATTCTCATCGTCTTCGTTTCACCGGTATTGTCCAATATCCTGACTTCCCCGCCGAACATTTGCAACGAGTTTGGTCGTGGATACTTGCTTAGCTCCTCGAGAGATCGTAACGTGGTTGGTACTGGGTCCGATCTCTGTTTCTTCATGGGTGGAGCGTACGCGTCGACGAGCCTCGTATTGCCCAACAGAGGCCCGGGAGAGGGAAGGGGTTGCATGGTGCTGTAATATTCGGAAGACTTGGAATCAAAATCCGACTCTCTTTTCTCCATTTCCAACTGATAATCTCTTCGAGGACTCATGCTGCCTTTGCAATAGTACTTACGATGAACATCGAGATTATCGATACTTGAGTAAGGAATATTGCAGGAAGGGCAGAAATAGCTCTCGTATTCCGTCGTTCCCTCTTGACTCGAGTTTTGATTTTTCAGTAGGAGATCCTTGATTATCGAACTTTCCGGACCGTTCGGATAATCTTTGTTTTCTTGCACAAAGCTCTCACTGTAACATCGTTTTCTCGAAGATTCCTCCGCGGATGAGAGATTCAACGGCTGATCGGTAGACTGTTTCGTTTCCACGAGGCTTTGCTGTCTTTGAATCAGTTTGTGCAGTCGCGGATCTACCGCATCGACGATCGCTTGATTGTCCGTAATAATTTTATCAATATGTTCCTGTACTTGTTCCGGGTTTGGTTTTGGCGTGGTGGTAGCGGCTGTCGAGGAAGAACTGTTCGTGGAAGAAATGGAGGAAAGGGAAGACGTTTCGATATCGTTGTTGACACACTGGAGGGCCGTGTGAAATTTTGGCTTGTAGATTTTCCCCGTTTTAATCGTTTTTACACTAACTGAAGTCGTCGTGGGCGTCGATGACGGAGGGGGTGGCGGTGTACCGGTTCCGTTGCTCGCACTGTCGGACAAGCTTATGTCCGAGTCCTCCGATACCTGTGAAATGATCGAATGCTTTTACGTCACATATTTTCGTCACAAAGCTGCATCCACAATCTTAAATACACGCTAATGTCAAGCTCTTTCAAACTCTGTAAGAAAATATAATTAATCGTCCCGTTAGCTTTCAAATGAAACGGGACTTTACGTATTTTGATAACCTTGTATCGCGTTAAGCCTGACAATTGTAACAGCTCGCGTCATACTATAACGTATATTGTATCTATGATGATTCGAAAATCCTGTATGTGAGCAAGTGTGAAGAAGATTGAAATAGGAAACGTACCTTGCTGGCATCACCACCCTCCATCTTAAGGGCGTGAGCACGGGATCTGCAGTGCTTGTAGAGATTTGACTTGGTCTTGAACGCGAATCCGCAAGGAACGCAAGGATACGGTCTCTCGTTGGTGTGAGCTCGGATGTGCTTTTGCAGGACGCTCGGTTTCGCGCACGACAGCCTGCAATAAGGACACACGTAGCCGTTTTTCCTCGATTCGGTCGGTTCTCCGTCCGCGGGTTCCGCAGAGATCTCGATCTTGATCGGATCTTTCGGCGACTCTCTGGAGTCCTTGGCCGACTCCTTCCTTTTAGTTGTCTCTGGAGAACCGTTGCTGACCACGGCGTCCTCCTTGGGCTCCACTTGCGGCGTAACCTCGGTCGTCGCCATCTTCTTGAACTTCTTGTGCAAGTATTTCGGCTCGCCATCGTTATTGTTATTGTTGTTGTTGTTGTTGTTATTGGTGTTGTTATTGTTGTTGTTGTTTGCTAACTGTGGGTCTGTCATCGCCACAGTGTGAGTCTCTGCAGAAAGGAAAATAAAAATTCGTTAAGAAAATTGATTTGGTGTTTCGCTCGAAACATGTTATCAATTACGAATAAAATTTGTCTTCTCTCATCAAAGTATTCATTTCGAATGTTTTGCGCACATATACATACAATAATAGCCATTGAAATTAGAAATGACGGGAAAATATGAAATATTGTTAGAAACTTAACCAAACCGCGTGAGGCACGCAAACGCGGGAAAAAAGATATATCGTTTGTTTGGGTCCGATACTCCATCGTGATTCAGCTAGATTGTTCCAAGAATCGTCTTACGAGGAACATTACAATGAATCACGTGTTATGAGTAGAGTAATAGTTTATGATCGCGAAGAGCAGGAGATTCCGGGAAACAAGTAAGAAAAGATTTACTAAGATATTCTAGAAACAACAGTGAATTGTCCAATAGTGCTGTGCATACAGTTACTCAAGATGGATGAATTTTTTATTTTTTCCTTTGTCGTCCTCTATACTTGATTGAATAATATTTACACGTGGAATTTTATCTTTTATTATTTAACGAAAAGTAAAATTGTCTTGGCGAGGACAGCTTGAAAAGATTTATTTTACATAGAAATCGAGTAAATCATTTTCAAATAATCTTTTATTTCAACTGACGCTTTCAAGCAAGATTATAAATAATGTATTTCTACATAAATTTCTTACTTTGATTATCAGCTTTTTTAATAGATAACATTCGGAAAAAGCCAATGTATATTTTATTTATAACGAAAATAAAATCTAACAATTAATTAATATCTTTTCAAAGATAAGTCAAGCAATCAAGTAACACTGCTTCGGCGGTGGATTCTGCACATGAAAACAATAAAAATCTGTTTGCATTAACATATGTTCAATAGCAATTTGACCTTGTTTTCGAGGTATAGCGAGTTTCTTTTGTAACAAATTGTATCTGCGCATCTTTACGTTTCAATAATCTGACATTTACAACTAGTGCACCAATGATTTGTACGTAAGATACACAACTATCTCTTTAACTGCGCCTTTCGATACAATTGTTGCAACACAAAGCTCGTTATAACTGGAATACAACGTCAAATAGAGTATATGTTTATGAGGACTTTCCTTATTATTTCCACGTACAGAATTCAGCGTCTAAGCGGTTCCTCGTTGCTACGGGACACTCTGCATAAGCAAGAACGCGGTGAAATAATCGAATGAATATTCTTATCATGCTTCCAGTGCATGACGTTACACTCTTGTTTGTTTCGTCGTTGTATCTACGACATATTTTAATGAGTTGTAATGTAATGTTACTGAGAAATAGTAAATTATGTCCACGCTTCACGTTTCACAACTTCCTATATAATTTTCAGGCTTGGGCATCACTTAAATAAGATACTTGAAAATTCTATAACATCATTTTACTTGGCTCGCTCGTAATTAGTTTAACATAATTACATATGTATTAGTCTATTTGAACAAAAAAATGTTTTTCTTGGAATTACTTCATTGAAATGAAACAATTTTTCACATTACTTTTTATTTGTGCAACCATTTCCCGAAGTAAATGATACTTTTCTATTACGTCAATTGCTTCGGAAATATGAATATACAGAGTCACGTATTTCATGACAAATTTCAGTAGAAGCAACTGCGTGAGCAAATTCGTTACTTTTTACGTTATATATATATATATATATATATATATATATATATATATATATATACATATAATATATAATATATATAATATATAACATATAATATATAATTCTGCTTTATTGTTTATGACTCAGACATGCGAAAAATGTGAAAGGATCCAAATTAATAGTAAAATTCGCTAAAAGAACAAAATTACTTGATTTATTCGATCTGGTCATAAAATAAAATTACTTTTCGCGAAAAATTATTTTTAAAATAGACCTTGAAGGTCAGTGGAAATCCGAGTCGTTTATTACATGTTGTGACGTTTCATTTTCGTAATGTTTTAAATATTGTCGATTACCCATCGAAATGTTGTCCGAAGTGCCGTTTTAAATGGTTCGTGCAAAAGCTGCACACGAATACGTTTGACGTGTAATTATCAGGTCGCTTAATATTCAAGGCCTGAAAGGTCATTCTTGTGGAGTTATACAGCAGTTACGTTACGAAAGCGGAAGAAGCCGAGTTCAATAGTTCAGAGCGTCGTTTATGCGCGAATAAGACTTTCCTTCGATTGGATTTCCATCTATAATGAAATTCGTTGAATGACGTTTTTGTTCGCCAGTAAAAGACGATCAGAAATTATTCATAGCGAGCAGAAGCCGTTCAAATTTTTTAATCACCGTTATCCCAATTTGTTCAGCACTGTAAATATTTTCGACGTTATCGATCGTTTAATATCTATGTCTAATATCCTTACCGACTAAAGGTACAAATTCTTTGCTGCTTAATATAATTAGTGATTACGCAGAAATAGATTACGCGCGTGAGTTAATCAAGCGGTCGTTAATTACTTTGTTTGTACCAATACACTACAGCATTCTACTGCTGCACAATTTACAAATTACTGCTATACCGATTTAACTGATTTAATTTCTTCTATTTAAGATCGACGATAGTTTGCATATCCCTTCGTTCGATGAATTATTACCGCTCGACGTCCTAACTATGGCGTTTTCAAATTACGTGGCGTAACATTGAATAGTAAAATGTCATTCTCGGAATGAACGCAGTTGTTTTCCTCCGGTAATAGTCGATGTTTGATCATTTTGCAATCTGTGAAAGTATTGCTTCATCTAATGTCTTGTCAATATTTCCAACACAGTTTCCGTCTGATAAGACGATTTTTCGTGCTAAAATGCATTCGTAAACCATTTTTTACCTTACGTTACCAGGAAAATGATTAGCATACATATTTTATTCACTATCGGAAAAATGAATTGATATTGAAGCGGAAAATTCGATCAAAAATGTAAAGTGTAAATCGATAGCAACGTAGAAGAATACAAACCCGAAGTTTTTAAAATCTATATAACATATTTTTGTAATAATTTTTCTAATAAGTCGAGTAAATATCAGTTTGTTGTCCTACTTTCGTGTATTTTACTTGCATGTCAACAATTTTGTAGATCAACATTTACATTTGCAAATCATTTCTCGTATACCTCAGTTTCTAACTCCTACTCTTCTTCCCTTCTAACTATATATTCGAGATTATAGCTCGGATATGATAAAATTCACAATCGAAAAATTAAACGTATCGTATATATGTATGCGAACATCAAGAATAGAAATCAATATGCAATGAGCAAAACTCGCGTTACAAGTACTTGTGTTTTAGTGCCTCAGATTTCATAAACATGTATTTAACACTAATCACATTTTGCTTCAGAGATATAAGCAAATAAAATGTGAGAGACGTTTAACAGTTCTAGTTCTTGTACATTCGAGTTGTACAAAAGGCAAAGGTACAAAATAACAGAAATCTAAACCGAATATTCGAGTGAAACATGCGTCTAGCTACAAAAAGATTAAAAAATCATAGTTTGACACAAATACACAGTAAACTTTGTTCAAACAACGGTATAGCAACGTGGTAGAAAAAATTGTTCCGCCAACTTCTATTATCCTTTGATATTGTTTGAAATATCAATAGCTACAGCTAGAAACTACAGCGGATTCATAAATGCGTCGAGTTTTTTCATTCCATTAGAAAATCTATCGATAGATTTTGAATCTATGCTTTCATACTTTTCTGTGAAAAAGTGTGAAAGCGCTGTTGTAATCTGGCAGACCACAAAATAACTAATTTTTTTTTTTAAATTAAAAAAAGAAAGGTTACTTTTCCCTTTGAGCTAGTTTCGCTATTTATGCCCAATTTTATACAGTATTCGACTAATTCGTGTATATATTTCAACAGATATTTTACAAATTGAGTTATTAATTTAACGAAAAGTAAATTGTCCTTAAAAATTATGGATAGTATCAAATAAAGAAATCAAAGGGATTTGCATTTGCAAATCGATAATGAGAATCGGAGGAAAATTGCTAAATTGGCAAATATTGCCGCCATTGATATAATGCAATGGTATTCAAAGTTCATTATCAATATTCCATTCTATTACGACTACATTTCATTAGTACTGTCTATAGCCACTTATCGTATGCTATGAAAAATAAATGAAATTTCAGCAACCGACGCCAATTTTACAACGGTATAGTGTATATTAATTAAAAATTAATTAAGATTAACAAGTTTCTACGTCGCTGATAATAATGCTGTTGATGAATTTATGAAGCTGTATTGTGAAATAAATATCTTGGAAAGACAGAAGTTTTAGGACAAATGTATCTTACATTTCATGTCCTTATATCTATAATTCGCTATTTCATCTATGAAAACTTGACAACTATTAAAGTTTAATTTAAAAAGTAACATATCCGGGATAACTTTTTAGGAATAACGAAAAGCAATTTGGCAGTTCAGAAAGAAATTTTTTACTAATATATAGTAAATAATATAAACTAATATATATATATTGAGAAAAACTATAAATTTTAGGAAACAATGGTCAAATATTATTTCTGTAATTTTCCATTCTTAGTCCTTGAAACCGCTCTTTAATGATTTTGGTATCTCTTCAAAGTAGAGCTGACGTATTTTGACTTGTGACACTTTTCATATATGGAAGCAAAATCTACTTATCCTTTATAAAATACGCACGGATATTCCGATTAATATTCGAACACCCTTTAAAACAATAATTTTTATAAAATTGAACCAAACGACTTGAGCTTTTTTTAAAAGTTAGGATTAATTTGTCAGATGACGTATAGCAAAATCTAGTAAAATTGTAATTAGCCGGAATCGCGAAGAAAAAAAAAACGTAAATGTAAACGATACATTTGGAAGATTTATGCTGTTGAAAATGGTGAAAATCGCAGTTTTTCACGACTTTCGGCCTAAAATCTTACGTCTTTCGATGCCTTTCGCTCATGCATAACTGACGTCAATATTCGAAATGTGTTATTTAAATTTTCATTACAGACCAAGATACAATGGTTGTAAAAAGCGATCTATGCTTTTTTCTTCGTGATTCCGATCAATTGCAATTTTTTCAACACTTTTGTACTGTCATCCGGTAAACTAATACTTTTAACTTCTAAAAAAAAAAAAAAAAAAAAAAAAATAGGATGTCCTAATATTAAGGAGAGTAATTGCAATTGATTTATTTTACATATTAGTTTGATATTTACTTGGTAAATCCTTGTTTTTTATGGAGTATAGGGCCATTATGTCGAGTATACAATGGATTTCTGGTATCTTCGCAATTAAAAATGCGAGGAAGTGATTTTATGCATCTCGAAATGAGGAAATACAAAACTCGCCGTATCTCGCAAACAAGATCAAATAAAACACGTTAATAGAAACTTTTTTAATCGTTTTTAAGTATCGAAACCGTCCCTTAAATAACAACCTGTATAACTGATTTGAAGAAACACTTATATTGATTAATTAGCGTTATCCTACTTAAATCTACATCTTCATTGTTTACAGTTTTATACTATGATCACGGTTCTACATATTTACGTTCTTATACATTCGAATTTGAATTCAAATAGTTGAGTTTTTTGTTATTAATCGTATGTGATCAGAATCACATTCAATATTTCGAGTTCATAGTTGACAAATTATTTTTGAAAGTGTCTGTTACGTCGCGTGAGATGGTCCGCGCGACATCCCTCCTGGTCAGGCCGCCTAGGCCTACCCATCGTCACAGTGACCCGTATTAGGCCCAAGGAACCCCCATAAACCGCATCTGTTAACCATTAAGTTACAGTCATATAAACAGCGCCGGTTTATGGAAGGTCCCAAAAGTCCGTTAGTTTATTGCACATCCTCGCTAATTGCGAAGAAAGCAGATGTGCCCTGCGAAACTGCTGGGTTTTCCCCAAGAACAAGGACACCCATGAGCCAAATGTGCAGGAGACTTTCTCCTCATATTGTGTGTATTAATATTGGCCAAAACCAATGTGCATCGCGGATCGTTACCCTCACTATTCTACCGAAAAGTGTGAACAATGAATCCGCGTCCTTAGTTCAGCAAGGGTACACCCACACCGAGCTTTCCTCCTAAATAAGACGAGCTGGGTCACTCACTGTTCTTCTACTACGCAGACAGTCTTCTACGTACACTGTTCTTATACTTCGCGGGTAGTCACGTTTATTAATTTGAGTCAGTCAGGTTCTCGGGCTATAACGCGCTAACATCTAAACCCTCGGGTCAGATCGAAAAATAATTTCTGTAAGTCCCACGTTTCGTTAATGGTGATAAATAAACATACAGGGTGCGCCGTTAGAATTCGGACAGAATTCAATTTGTAGTTCCCACCATATTAGAATTCAGATGTTTGTGCTGATTGACTCTGAAGTTAGTTAAATATGTCAATAAGTCTTCTATAACCTCAAAATGACAGAACTCGTTAAGCAAAACCCGGAATACGATAGAAGAGCGGCGATTATAGAAAGTCTTCGCGCCGGGAGAACGCCGGTCGAAATTATAAAATTCTTTAGCTACCCAAGATCGACGGTATACGACATTGCTAAGAGATACGCAGCCTCAGAGTGGTTCGAGAAGGGTTCTCCTTCTCCGGCGAGAAAAGTTCAGGTTAGGGAAAAATCAACAAGGACGCCAGAAATTATTCAAAGGGCCCAAGACATGATTTTGGAAGATCCGGGAACTTCTCTCCGAAAATTAGCCTCCGTCTTGGGGGTGAGTGAAACGATTGTCCGTCGAATAGCTCAAGAGGATCTTAGATATGCCTCCTACGTTCTCAAAGTCCGTCAGATGCTCTCCGAGGCCGCCAAGCTTAAAAGATTTGCCCGTTGTCATTTGATTCTGTGTTCGTTAAAACACGAAGCTGCTCCTAACAGTCCCGACCTAAACCCATTGGACTATTACGTGTGGGGCGTTATCGAGAGACAAACTAATAAATGCAGGCACCCCAACGTCAACTCCCTACGAGCTGCTATCGAGTCAGAATTCGCGACAATTAAACGCGACCAGTTGAAGTCAGCGTGCTCGCGCTTTAGAGCAAGAATAGAGCAGGTCATAGAGGCAGAGGGTGGTTACATAGAATAAAAGTTCTCAGCAAGGACCCTTTAAATGAGATATAACAACATTTTCATGTGTTTTTGTGTATTGACTTAAATAAACAACTTTCTGCACAAAACTTCTTTTGTCCGGATTCTAACGGCGCACCCTGTATATTAGATAACTGTGGACTACAGTTATTCAAACACAACCACCCCTATTCTCGTAACTGAAATCAGAGGATCGCCCTGTTCGCGGTGTCGATTCGTGCATCGTAACGGGAATTTACGACTCCCGTTGACGCGTCTCAAAGCGAACGCGTCTCCCTGCGACCGGACGAAAATACAGTGTCATTTGATTGCAGTTATATATGTAAACTGATAATCACGATAAAATATCCGCATTGATGCGTTTCTATTAAATTAGGTTTTTGAATAAGAGAATATGATTCGTTGTATTTCGTCGAATTAAACAAACGTTCGTATTACGTTTTCGAAGAAATGGGATTATTTTTGAGAGAAAATTTCATCGTGCTGTCGATAATAGCGTCGATTGTAACGTTGATAAGTTTAGAGTTTTCATTTTCATCTTCCTCGCATACACGATGACGGAAGATATCAACAACTTGGGGTTTGATCAATTAATCGATTTATATTCGGGGACGGAATGTCTCGCAAACTGATTTTTATCCCAGTCTATAAACAACATATCTCGTATGTTAATAAGTAAAACCGGAAATCGAGAACCGAACGTAAAGGAAAATTCCGATTTCAAAGTTTTTGAAAGTTTCTCGTTTTAAAAACCTTATTGAATAATCCTTGGAAACGTCACGTATATTCTGATATCGTTCACTCTACATGTACTAAAGGCTGTTTCAGATATGGCTCGCAGTTTAGTCAAGTAGCAAGTAAAACCAAATTTACACTGTCGATTCATCGATAAACAATGTCTTTCATCCTCAACATCCGCGGCAATTCTCCAAAGTGAATAATGTAAATTCTGCTTTAATGGCTACCTGGCCAAATTACCGGTCGTGTCTGAAGCAGCCCTAAAAGATTCAAATATCCGCGGTACCCTCGACAACGGTGACTCGAAATTGTTCGCCTTCGATCATGCAACGTAATCAGCGCGTGTATCTTTGGAAAGTGCGCTTGAAAAAATGCTTTAAAATTAGACGTTCGATACAACAATCGATCCAAGTTATCGTTCGAGCAATCATACGAAATTTACCAGCATACAGACAGCATAAATTTCTGAAAACAAAACCTAGATGCGTAAAAGATTAGCCAAACAATTTCCAGTTTTTCGAATCGGTTGCCCGATACCAATTTAGCAAGAAGCCGTGGCGACCAAAAATTCTGTACAAATGTGATTACGGCAGACCAATTTCACGAAAGAATACACAGCTACATAATTTGATTCGTAACGACTTAACATCTTACATGGTAAGAAGGATGGAAGTGGAAGAACAAACAAAATGTCTAGTTGAGATTTAAAGGTTTAGATATCGTTATGCCTCGTACAAAACAGTCGCTAATAACGATCGAGTTTTCATCGTAATCGTTAAAGCGTTTTCACTTTTGAAAAATGATCGCATGAAACGTAGGTTTCCCCCATAACCTGTATATTCCAACTTTATTTGTACTGAAAATTGAAGCGAGAAATGTGAAAACTTTATTATTATGTACACATTTAATCAATATGCAAGAAAAAATTAATCTGCCAAAGTATTTTCGTGTCATGATATAAAGGAGCTGTTTTAAGTAACGATTCTTTAAATTTTAATTCGCTTCTTTAAAAGTATCAAGTATTTAAGTCGATCCCTGTGAATATCTCCCAAACACATAAACAATATCGAAAAGTGAATTAGATACAGATTTAATAATTCAGCACACGATTTAATATAATTTCCTTATATGGATGGATTTTCGTTTTTCGCATAAAACAAAACATTTGAGTGCGTTGATAAATGCGATCCATAACTTTTTTAACATAACAAATAATATCAAGTTATTTCGGCGAAAAATATTTCGTATGTAGGTTTAAATTCTAATTGTTTGTGACTCGAATGTATAGGAAATATAGTATTATATCGGTATTATTGTAATTTCAAAATTACGTTATAGATTATGTAAAATTGTGTTGTTTCGTCCGGAAGCGTTTAAAAAAAGTGAATAATTACTCGCGAAGTGATTGGTTACTTGTTATTGTTGTTTGAAATACACAGGTAACTGATACGCGCAAGGCAACTCTCCTGTACGTGCAGACGTACGTGGAGCGCAACAAGGAAATTACAGAAAATTTTGAACAAGTCGATGGCTGGATAGTTAGCCCTGATAAAAATAAATTCATCTTGTCTGACGTAATGTCTGCTAATAAATAGCGTGGCTATTATTGCCGCTCGCGTGGATCTCATTCGGCTGACTCGTGGAAAAAATTTTACTACAATTTGCGCGTTTCCTTCGAGAGTTGAAACGACTTGGTCTGTGGGACGATTTTTCTTCGGCGACGCTGTTTTCTGCGGCACTGATCGTCGAAATGCTTGATAATTTTGGAACGCTATTTATACGTGGTAACGGACGATGCTGGGAAATCAAGAGGAGAACGAGAGGGACTGGCCAGAGAGCGAGCCAACCTGCTTCTTCGCGTCCCGTCGCGTCGACGGAAGCGTTTCACCGAAAACTCGTCGCAAACTTCTCGCGTCGCGTTGCGTCGTCCACCTATTTTCCATCGAATGTTCCCTTTGTGTTGCGCGAGCAGGAAACGAGCACCGATACTCCTACAGTGCGGGACATAGAATGATAGCCCACATAGCACTTTTTTTTATTTTCGAATATACAGGGTAAAGTTGCCTAATACGAGAGCCTAGTTTATCTCCTCCGTTACCATCAATTCTTCAATGTCTTTGTTCCGTAATTATCCCTTAATTAGCTGTTTTCTTCGCGCGTTTGCGTTGAAATCAATTAAGCGTCTTGAGAGAGCATGTCGTAAAATGCATTGTAGAAAGCTTTTCTAAGTGATTTAATCAAGTTACAAATACCTCTCAAATGGTAAATATTTCTGTTTTCCTTTCTTTGAACATGATTATGTTTTTATACTATAACGAAGTTGTCCTTCAAGCTATTTAAGCTATCATGTTATTATTTTCGCATATGGAACACTTGGAAGTTTCTATTACGAGACCAATCTCATATTTATATAGGTCTGATAGCGGAATTGACAAACGCGAAGAAGAAATTGTTCCAAACGACGAAAGTGATCATCAAAAAAATTATGATGCGGAATGGTTGTTTGGTACTTCTGATGTATGCATATGGTGAATAATGGGTTAAATGTATAAAGTGTGAGCCCGCGAAGACTGCGATGTTGAAGAAATATAATAGATTATATGTGTCGATCGAATGTGTGAAAAAAGAAAGAAACGAATAAATATACGGATCCTGAATTAGGAATCCATATTTTCAATCTGTGCTTTTTATCATTTTCATTTTATAGTTAGATCGTACTTTATATTAACTTTATCCTGCGCAAAAACATATGCATTTTCTTTTATATTATAGGTATCAAATGTAAACATACTGAAAATCGCTTTCGTAGAACGTGGTTTCTGAAGATTATAGGAAGAAATGGAAAAAGTAGAGATGATATCGGTGGAACGATCCTCGTTAATCAATTCCTTGTTATTGGATCTTATAATATATGAAACTTGATTGTTATAGTATTAAAGATTGAAAGCGCTAGAGTATATTAAATTCCTAAGCAGCGTTATAATGTTTCGTTTTTCGATTTATTTAAAAAATGGGTCGGCGAAATGTTTGAAGTAAAAGTGCATTGCTCTATCGAATTTGAAAGTTCGTACTCGATAGCAGATGTTCCGAGAGATACATGTTTGTAGTATTTTTAAAACATCTCAATGTCGACAAGAAAAAAACGCATGTCCCCATTTGAAAATGTTAATTCGATCTTCGCAAAACGTTACCAAGCCATCAACACAAGGACGAGAGCATATTATATCCTCCTCGATAGCATACATAACTTTTGTCCGAAACAATTTTTCATTGAGCATTCTCGGACATTACATTACAAACGCAACACTCGACATTTCGTGTGCATAAGATATGCGAAACATATATTTTCTTATGTATATATTCAGAAATGAACAAAAATGTTTTATCATTTTGGCGCTGTTTATGTGTGATCTCACCATTTTTGTTTGCTGTTTATAGCGATTTCATATACAATTTTGTTGTCATTGTCAACAATTGGAGTTACAGAACTGACGAAGCACAGCCACAGCACTTTGAAATTTCAACGCGACATAAAAGTTTGCGTGGCTGCATGTAAATAGAAAACGAAACAAAAAACGTTCCTATGCTTTTCCAACTTTCATTATTTGTGATTGGTAAACTACTGATTTATGAACTTCTAACAAATTTGAAAAGATTTATATAAAAAAGATGCGTATGCTTTGTTATATTAACACTTGGACGAAGATCTTCGGCGCAGATCTTACTGCGAATCGTTGGCACTTTTCAGCCAGTCTGTTATCGTGTAATTATGATACGCTTTTTGAGAAAATCACGGTGGATTCAGATCTATCGTCGTTATTGGATCTTCGCCGTATTATCCTAATTTATTTTGTACACTTATACATTTATTTATTTATTTTATTTATTATTATTATTTATTTATTTATCTGCTGATCGTCCCATAGAGTACCAGAAATTGGGAGTATAATCATTTTTCTGGCCATTCACTTTCACCGCATCGTTCGACTCGCAAATTGCCAATCTTATCAGCGCCGTTTGTAAATCGTTTCACTTTAATAGGACACTGCCAAAAACAGGAGTCATCTGTTTTGCGTGTATCATAAGTTTGAATCAGGAGGAATAAAGTCGTACGCATTACAAGTGAATACATTAAAGACTGAGTGTCTGAGTATCGACATTAACATTTTTTTCTTGGTACGGAAATACGGTAATTTCGAACTTTGTTCTACTCTTTTACTTTGCTTCATTTTCGTTCTACTTTTCGCAACTTTAAAAAGATTGTAAAATCGTGTTTGCCGTAATTGCAAATAGACTTATCAAAAGTTGGAGAAAATTCCGTTTCTTCAAAGATTTCTTCAGGGAAGAGATTTGTTTCGAGTTTTTTCGGCCGTTTCAGAGACAAAATTGCAGGAAACGTGATAAACCGATCGAAAAATGCGATCGTGCGAAAGTTAATATCGTGTCAATGGAGAGCTGAGGAAATAATAAAGTTAATGGAATTTTGCAAGCGTAAGGATAGCGGATTCGTCGAATACGCAGAAGCCCCTATAAAGCGATAAACGGCCTCTGAAATTATGTGGAGCCAGACGTCGCTTGCAACTTTATTGGATCATCGAAAAAGAAATCCAGGGAAATGAATGAAACTACAACGAGTCCATTCTTATACGACGAATTCAGCTGGTTCATTCTTACAAATGCTGCTCTGTGAGCACGCGTCCGGTATCAGCGGAAAGCAGAATATCTTGCTACGGCCTCTATCAAGAGCGTTCATTGCCTCCCTATTTTATGGGATTCGATCTCCATCGATCGAGTAAATCAACACCCTGATTCGAAATAAAACTTTTATTCGAAATCAAATTTTTCAGATTTGGAGTTTATAAATGGATCGCGGAGTTTTATAAATTTTGATATTTTTATAAACGTAACTAAATACACGGAACCTAATTACATATGGGAGAATAACAACGGAGTTGAAAGCACCCTTGAACCTAGAGAAATTTTCTAGACTTTTTCGTTGCAGATCTCAAGTGTAAAAACCCGAGAAACCTTAAAAATACTGAAAAACGTGTATTTCGCATTCTCGAAGTTTTAAAACGACTACTTTTTTTACATTTGTGGTAGCAACATAGTGGCATAACTATTATTCGCGATCTTTTTCAGATTTTTGGTAAGACGCGCCCTGATCAAAAAATCAAAAAACAATTTTTCGAGGTGTATGTCTCTCATCTTCTCGAGTCTAGAGTCAAGAGTCTCGAGTATATTGGCTATCGACTCAACCAAGTGGATAGCAAAGTCGTTAAAGTTAAAGCTAAACACGAATTTACATTGTTTCGCTTTGGAGATTGGAGGAACACGGTTTCGTGAAAGCAGCGTTCATCCACCGTGTTCCTCCAAAATGAGATAATAAAATTCGGCTTAAGCTATATAAACTTTTTTCGTCGTAAGTTCGCGTCCGAAGAAGGTAAAATTCTATTTATATTAATTTTTTCAGTTATTTTTGAACGTTAATATCTAATGTTATTCGCTTAAGAATATCGTAAAGATATTTTATCGTAAAATGTATATAAAAATTAGGAAATTGCACATCATCTTTGTTATAATTCATCAATATGGCACGTAACATTTCGTGATAAAATATTTTTGAAATTTGTTTAATGAATATCGTTCATCGTTATGCAGATAATAAAACAAAATTAATGGTATGGCAAAGAAATTAAATTTCTATGGGGGCGAGAAGCTACGATAGGAAAAGGTCATGGTGGTTTCCTAATCGAATAATTTAACTTGGTGTTTCGCTAGATACATCGTTGGTTCAACAGTTGATATTCTAGAATCTAGAATAATCGAATAGGTTGGTTCTTTTCGTTTATATATTATCTTCTTTTGAGTGCAAAAATATGGAACATCAAGTAATATATTCACTGTATAAAAAGAATTCAAAAATTCAAAGCATTGATCACGTTTCTGCCCGAAATACCTCGAAAAAATCAGTTTTTGAATTTTTTAACTACGGCGCACCGCACCAAACGGTCTGAAAAAATTCAGGGTAATACGTTGCTACTGTAAAAATAAAAAAGTAGTCGTTCTATAACTTTGATATGAAACACACATTTTTCAGCATGTTTCAGCATTTTCCATTTTTTATACTCGGAATTTGCAATGAAAAAATCCAAAAAATTCTATAGCATACACCACCGTGTCTGCGAAGTTCCTGAATTTTTTCAGAATTTTTACATGTTTTTAAATAACGAAAATAGAAAGAAATAGACGATCAGAATTTACCCTCTAACTACCCTTCCTGTAGGGATAAAGAGTTGAAAATCGATTTGCCTTTGCAGGTACGAAAACGCAAAATGTTTTCTCTTGCTAAAATATATAAAATATAAGGGCACTTGTAACTTTAACCTTTTCGCTTTAACCTTTGTTTCATCTGTTGAACATTACGATAAATATTCAACTTTGCATACTTTATATATTTTTATATATTGTACGCATTGTGTGCGTTCCAGCAGCTTCAAATTTCCCATGGCCGTATAAAATTCCGCGATTCTAACGGTTGATAAAGTTTTAGCCATTAACACACATCAATTAATTATAAGACGATAAAGCATATTAAACGTCTCGTTTCTCAATAATTCGGATTCCTGCAACGAAAATCTATATATGATAACTATGCATGTATATCATTTGTACATGTATCGTATATGTATTGTACGAAAGAACGTAGTGCACTGAATATTTCTATCTAGTGAACGATCTTAATTTCTTATGTATTTTCCTCGTAGTATTATAACGTTTCATGGCAAAGGTATTGCTTCGATATCGTGTAATTCCAGTAGATGCAAACATTACGGCTTCGTACTATCGACACATTAAGTTACACAGTGGGTTACGAATCCGATCTTTTAAAATTTGCCATTTTTCAATAAATAAATATATCCAAATTTATATATATACAAAAGTTTAATTATTACACTACATGTGTCCATTGATACGTATTGTAGCTTGTATATTATTAATGAGCATCGATCATTTAAATCGGATATACTCGACTCACATACACGAATAGTTCTGTGGCTCACTCTACGTATGATGCAATTTATATTATAACGCGTGTTAAACAAGAAAGAATATTTCTTCGACAATTTACATACACAGGCAAATTGAAGCATCTTTTTAAACGTAAAGTCTACGAAAATGTTAGATAATTTTGAGTATGAAGACATATTACGTACAAAAAATAATGTTAGAAAAACGATTTTTGGATTATATTGTACAAGAGTAGACAGAAGGTGACGTCTGTATGAAATTAGCTGCCCATTTTTCAAATCTCGTACGTTCGTCGTTGTTGCAAGTTGTTCTACGTTTATTTTACATTGTTTCAAGGAAATAGTAATTTAAACCTCGAAACCTCGAAAGGTTTCAGAAACAACCTCGTAAAAGTGAATTTAGTGCGAAAAACTGTTAGCCACTCGTCGACGACATTTGACCAATTTTCTCGACGATTCAACAGTAAAGGCGTCCTTTTGTTCTAGATCCGGCCATGAAATTTTTGTTTTCGGTTGTTTTAAAGTTGTAAGTACGTGTTCCAAAAGAAGTACCCTTTACTGTATATTATTGTCGTCAAAATAAAGAGAAATGCCCACAGACTTGTGAGTACAGCTTTTTCAAATTATTTGCTAAATTAAATATGACATTGAAATATAATAATTTGGAACAACTAGAATAATCCAGAGCAACTTTTACACGGTCGATTTTCAAGAAATGGGAGGTTGTTACAAAATTCACATTTTTCGGATTGTTTCTAAAACCTTTCGAGGTAAGTCATTGTTTCTTTGGAACAATGTTGAACATATTTAGAACAACTTGGAACAACAAAAGAACGAGATACGAGATTTGTTGTTATTTCACTTTACATTCTTATCGACCATGAGAAAACTTACTATGTTTTAAGCTGATTTTCTTAAGAAATCATCGGGAAAAAGCAACTGTTTATGACGTTTATCGCTGAATTTATCTGCATAAAAAAAAATTTGGATCACTTTTTTGAATGACAAATTTTCTTCTTTTACTTTTATTATTGTATTAAATTATAACTAGTTTTTGTCTGAAACATCTTTTTACGACGTTAGGGAAATTATTTCATATTTATAATATAACATCTATTATATTTATAATTAGGGAAATTTTTATGTAACTGTCACTCGATTTTACTTTCACAGATGTCACGCGACTTTTACCGCCTTTTGTAAGTATAATACAGTCCGTAGTTGCAACTATACGTATCTAAAAGCTTGCTTGGGTAGGTGTTTTAAGAATTCGAGTTATTGAAAGGGAAATAACATGGATGTTTAACGTGAATACAATGCATATGACAGCGTATCTATGACAACTGAACACATCGGTATATCTATAAATTAAGCCGATCTATTCGTGAAATTATTTATTGGGTTGGCAACTAAGTATTTTAAATAAGAAGGAAAATTCAAAATTTTTGCTTCAAAATATAACTTTATTCAATTAGGTTTTGTCCGTTTCCGTCGATGACCTTTTGCCATCTTTCAGGCAGTGTCATAATTCCATGTTCATAAAACTTTTGATTTTTGCCAGCAAAAAACTGAATTAAATGTGATTTTACATCATCAGAGTCATTAAAAATTTTACCATTTAAGGAGTTCTGCATGGAACGAAATAAACGGTAATCTGAAGGCGCAAGGTTGTGGCTGTATGGTGGACGTGACAATACATTCCCAACCTAGTTCCAATAATTTTTGGCGAATAACCAAAGATGCGTTGTGCTTAGCATTATCATGCTGGGAAACAACACCCTTACGATTTGCCAATTCTGGCCGCTTTTCTTCAACTGCATCGCTCAGTTTGACGAACTGTTGAACGTACACGTTTGAATTAATCGTTTGGTTTTTTGGTAAAAGTTCAAAGTACAGAATTCCTTTACAATCTCACCAAACTGACAGCATAATCTTTTTTTTTTTTTTTTTTTTTTTTTTTTTGTGAATCTCAGCTTTTGTTGTCGTCTGGGCTGGTTCATCTTACCTATTGACGAAATCCGCAATCACTTGATCTAAGTGACTTAGTTTAAATTAGTTGGTTTCAGTGACTTAGTTTGAGTTAGTGACTAAGTGATTGCGGATTTTGTCGATAAGTGATGTTAACACATTCTTTTGTTTTGTCAACCTGTTCAAAGCACCTAACCTATATAGTTTTCTTCTTGTTTGGACTTCCACCTTTAATTCAGTAAAAAAATTGTATCGATTAGTTATTTAGTTTCGTTTTTATCCCAATTTAAAAATGGAAGAACAAGATGCGCATTTCAGACATATTTTATTGCATTATTTCAGAAAAGGCAAGAACGCATCGCAAGCACACAACAAGTTATGTACGTATATGGGAATGAAGCCTTGAAAGAAAGGCAATGTTAATATCTAATCAAGGACAATATCTAATTGAATAAAGTTACATTTTGAAGCAAAAATTTTGAATTTTCCTTTTTATTTAAAATACGCAATCACTTAGTTGCCAACCCTAGAACGATGGCCTTGACCATTGTTACCAAGATTATTGAAAATTGGTAAGCTTTGTACTTTTCTATGTAATTATTTGAAATTTATCTTCTTTTTCAACATCTTTGTGTGTAAAACAACAATTTTTGTATGAAATGATCAAATTTATGTACCTATTTTTATCAATAATACAAGAAGATTCGTAACATAAGAATCAGGGTACAATTTAGATACGTTATTTAGTTGCAGTAGTTTAAAAACTAACGATATCACTGTATAATATTAAATTTCGAAATATTCTTACGCCATGGTTTAATAATTATTTTAACACGTTCGTCGTCACATCGCACATATCTATGTGACGTGGGAGCTCCGTCACCAAAGGATGGTGACGCTCTTCTTATTCGAGTTAATTAAATATACGATATTATATATAGGATATACAACATAAAAATATAAGAAACACATTATACCATACTTTTTATTAATTTATATTCTAAATACTATATTACATTATCCTATATCGTATGGTATTCGTTAAAACATTCCAAACACATTTGGGGTGATTTTGGGCACTTCGAACAATGGTTATAGACTTCGTCATCGCTACTCTCCTCACTTTCAAATATATTTTCACGCTGTTTACTGATCATTTTGAGGAGGAAAAAATCACTGATGTACGTCTCACAAGTATGCTTCTCGACTAAATGAAAGATCTGAGATATCTGCCATGAGATCCCTCGGAATACTCTAGCTGGAAAGCTTATCGCTTTCTCCATTTCAGAAATAAATAATTTTTCTTTACAATGAATCGAAGGCGATAAACAATGAATTCCTGCTTGTCGCTCTATTTACGTTCTGCGTACCGGCGGTCGGTTTTGGGCTCCGCAGGGAACTTAGCCGAATTACGCTGGACGACGAACGTGTTAAATAGCCAATTATAATTCATTTAGCTACTTTTATTCACTTCGTATTTAGGCTTAATTATTTGTCAAAGTATCAGATCCATCGTCTTTCATAAGAGACAAAAAATTATTTTTTCGAAAATGTTCCAGAACTGATTGGTACATGTATGTGAGTATTCGCATTACTACACTACCATTTTTTAACACTAGACTCTCCTCGACTTATTTGATTAGAGGAAAAAACAAAAGACGAACATTACCGATCTGTTATCGAGACGATACATACGATATTCGAAGCAAACAAGTTCTGTCAATGACGTTCTTGTTGAGATAAAAGTGTGTCATTTGTCGGCGTGACAAGAAAGTATCGGCAAATATAAATAATATAAAAATAAAGCAAAGAATTTAAAGCTTTATGGCATTCATACAAAAAAATTGCAACCACACTCGTGAAACGCGATAAACACCCTCGTAAAACTTGTTAGATAAATTTAACAGTTTGACGCACTTTCCCACTTTTTGTTTCCGACTTGTTTCTCGTTTATGTATACATAGGCAAACTAATATGTAGTTACCAAAGATGTAAAGGTTCATCGAAAAAGATTTCCTATATCAGACTTGTTATACGGAGCTCCACTTCTGCACTTTGAATATTCTCCTGATTTAACAGCGTTTAATCCTTTTACAACGTAAAGTATTATTATTATTAAAATATATGACAGTAGTGAGTATTCCATATCTTAATTTAAATTATTTTAGCCATCCTCTACAATCAATTCCAATGCATCTTAGTAAATCAATTTGGTATCTATATTAATATGTTAATAATTCACAATACTGCAATTCCGTTTATTTCTCAATTGGGTTTAGAAATCTTCTCCAAGAAAAGTTTTATATTATTTTATTGGCTTTGCTCTTATAATGCCAAAAGACGATAGCACAGATTCCTTTGGCCATGCATAAATACATTTCATACCGATATATCCTAAACGAGCATCACGTTGTTATCTTATTTCCTTTGTTAATTCTTATTGTGAAATTCAACTTTCTTGTTGTTTATTAAAGTAGCACTATGTAATGTGTAATAAAAATTTAATAAAGCAAACAAAAATGAAACATCTGTGTGTTTCAAGATAAATTTTTGTCAAAATTGCCAAGCTCTCTGTGCATATCGATGTCAGTATCTCTGCACATGTATTAGAAAAACGATTTGCAATTTACAAATCTGTAGTTTCGTTTTATCATATTATTCGATGAACTTGGTTTAGAGAAATATATTTGAGATTTCTGATACTAGTCATATCAAATATGCCAGCAAATAGGCAGCAGCCATCGCTGACAATGCTGAAGGATTATCCGTAACTGATGATGCTTGTGCCAGCGGTAAATCATCTGGCGGAAACACCATCCGCTTCGTTTCTCAAATTTCCAATAACCGTGTGTATCTACATATATCTGGCTCAGCGATTTTCAACCTTTTTTATCTCATTGTACACACGAATTAACCACTGAAATTATACGGCGCATCAAGAAATATACGATATTTGCTTCAAGATGTTTCATTTGCATCGGACGGCTATTGTTCTTATTATTGTTACGATCTAAGGGAAAAGAGATCGGTTCACCGACTAAATAGTTTTAACAATTCTTGCGGAACATCTGTATAAAATAAAATCGCGGATCTAGACGGTAAACAGATATCTCACCAATTTCTCTCTAAATAGACCTCAATTTTGTCAAGAATACCACCAATGCCGTGATAAATCCTTTAATCTCCCCTTCGCAAAGAGTAAACTTTCCAGTGAATCGACATGTATTTCAGACAAACATATTGAAAACTTCGTGGAATGATACGTCAAAGCTACGAATAGCTATTCAAGAACCTCGTTTCAATCACGTTTTAAGATTTACAAGACAATTATATGTAAATTCGAAAGACGCATTGAATATCGCAGAGTTATTTTCAATTAACCACGATAATATGCAAAAAACGCGTATTTATATCTACAGAGACAGTCGGCGATCTTCTTTGAAAAAAAGATACCGTGTAATAAAGAATTTCAAGATGCAGCTACTGACAATATTATTGCTTCGAATAACGATACCACACTTCTGGCAATAAAAACCATAACAGCGGTAATGATATTACGTATAAAAAAGCAATCTATCTATTTTTAGGTCAAAGATACATTCATAAAAAATTAATTTGCATAAACGTCCGCAGTCTAGTCATTACTTTGTTGTCGCACTGTGTGCAGCATATCGATCTTTCAAAACCGCATCTGTTACAGCATCCGAACCGGATCTAGTTTATTTAACGTTTTACGTTAAACAAACTACTACTTTTTATTTCCGTAAACATTCGTTTCATCTTTGTAACTTGTTATATTACCTTTTTGTTTAGTTCCGACCATGTCACGATATTCCATATTTAGTTGCAATTTGTTATTTCTGTTAATAATCAAATACACGGTAATCTTTATACTGCTCTTTCATGTACTAATCTACGATGTATAAACGCTTAAATACACACACACGCGCTTTTTCTGTTAAAAAATCCAAGTTATCTCTTCGGTAAATATGTGATCATAAAGTTTTGGTACTGTTGCTACTGGTCTAACAAATGGTACTACGTGTACGCTGCATGCTTATCAAGAGTTATATTATCGATACTCTTCGTTACATAATAAAGAGAAAGTAAAAGTTTATGAAAACTCGAAGACATTATACATTGCTCGAAAGATGATTCATTTAGAAATACTGAAATTATAATTGACGAAGCAACGGAAATATGTTATCTTAATGTATCAAAATTGGAAGAAAAGAGTTTGTAAATTAGATATTTAACAATACGTTATTGGTATGAAAGCAAAACGTCTGACAAATGTACTTACTCGTCGATGCATTCCAGCAACGAAGAAACTATAGCAACGTGACACGATCAACGTCTTGTCTAAATTTTGTTAAATTTGTATGACAGCAAGTAAGAAACGTTATACCTAGCAATTGTGAGTATCGGTTTCCTTCCCGCTCGATAGTTCATTCTTCAGAAATAATCAGACCCGCTACTATTCCTCTATATTTGAATTACAATTTCGTAACCTATTTTAGTTTTATTACAAAACGTAAGTAAATGTTTGCTATTCTTATAATACACGGTTGTTCGAACAATACTGATAATTCGAATTAATACTAGTCCTAATTACACCTATCTTATAGTTATAAGTATTTGTTTGCATCTCACGATCTAGGACACTAATCTAGAATCTATAATTTTTACGACTGACCAAGTTTTCACTTTTCGGCTGTGACAGATTTGACTATTAATCACTATCGTATAACGACTATCGACTGTTAATCAGATGACGTGTTAAACACTTATGAGTGGCAGTGTAGATATCTATCGTATATAACGATATTCGTTGCATATGCTATTTCGCTTATATTTATTAAGAGCTAATGATATGGACGCAGTGCGATGCCATGAGGCGAGCACGTGCGCTCGCCGATGCCGCGAGCTCAGCCAAAACGGAGTGGAGGAAAGACGCCTACGGCAGGGCTACAGGCTCGTAAGTCGTACAACCATACCTGCTATTTAGTGTTTACTGTCAACTGTTCGATTTCAAAATATAATTCCCTTTCTTTAGACAGGCGATCTTTACTTCGTACATACATACATACACGCTGTTTTCTTTACACAGACATGGAGGAAACGTATTGAAACGGTAGACGCATTACCGCTCAAGGATTTACGCATTTATTCATTTTTAATAGAATGTAATTTGGTGAGAAAACGATTAACGAGAGGATCGACCACGGCTTTCTCCTCTATTGTTACACGATCAAATTGGTCTTTAAGAGTTAATATGTGACAATGCGTCAACTCAAAACGTTGTCGAGTAATATTACTCAAAAAACTTTTTAATATTGGCTTTTCTAGTTTTCAAGCTATATATCGGACAGACAGAATTCCTTCAAACTGACAGAAAGATTATCGCGATGGAAGAGAAAGCAAAGAAACTTTGAAGATTTTCTTGCATTATTGTAATGTCAACGAAGAAAATCCAATGATCTAAATTGCTTGAAAAAGGTTGCAAATGATAAGTTGCGTTAAATCTTAACGTGTTAGTGTTAATGCAAACTCGTACACTCGTAGCACAAGAAAGTATTGGAACACTCGCAGACGAACTTTACGAATATATTATGCGTGTTATTTAAAACATGTTGAAATTTCATTGGCACTGTTACGAGGCCCGATATCCGCGCTCATACCAGTAAAGTTTTAAACAAACCTGAAAATACAGCATATAGAAGTTGTAAAATATTTAGTACAAGTATATATCTCGGTGAGATTACAAAAGTATTTGAATCGATAAGGCACAATATTCATAGGAATCACCTGTAATACCTCTGTTATAAGTATACGTACATGTACATTTCATTTCAAAATGTACATTTTCAGATTGGTGTTAAATATCAATATATGTACGATATAATCATTGAAATGAAATAAAATTTCAAGATGATTTGTATAGAGTTGACCCTCTGAACGACGCGCATTTTAGGAGTTTCCGTCCAGAGATACATATTATACACTTATGTGGTCCGTGTAGCAAACCGTGATTTTGCAACGAACTAGACGGCTAACGAAGAGCGCTTAAAAAAATATCGCTGATGCAAAGCCACAATCAGGCAAACAATGTCCATACTACTACCTTTGTCGTGAGATCGGTCGTTTGTCGGCCATCGCATCATCACAGTAGGAATATATCATCTCATTCTCATCGACTCATTGAAAAAACAGGGTCGAAGAATCCCCAACAACGCGTTAGCGCTTGTCTTAATCGACCGCGAAGAGAAACAAACGGCACGATAGCGCTCGTTATATTTGTTACTTTATTAAATACGTACTAATATGCATACTATTAGTTTATAAATATTTCAAGTTCCGTCTAATAAAAATTAACAATGAAATACAAAATACCGTCAGTCGCCCGTAGCGTTCAAACGTCCTGGGACTTTTCCACACAAAATCTAAACAGCGCGATCCTTTCTCTAACTTATTTTATTATTCGGAATAGAATACGGTAATAACACGTGTATATACATCATATAGGATGCAAAATGAAGCTTCTAGTCAACAGCAAGTTATTACATACATATACGAATATACGTGCTACTGCATACACAGTTAAGTTTTTGGAGAGTTAAAAATTATACGCAGACGTTCTACTTCGCATCGTGTCTGCGTTCTTAAATCCCTTCGTTGTTCGAGGGTCAGCCGTATAACGCGTACGATATGGACATAATAGTTTTCTGTGGTAAATGCTCAAATATTTTCGCGAATCAGCGCATGTAACCCTCTTATAACGCTGTTCATCGTGTAATTTCGTACGTTGTAACATTGCCGATAGATGAACGAATTTATTACTCGACTACATTATCGGAACAATGCCTATTGATTTTTGAAGTCGTTGAAATAATTAATAAGTCGTGGCACTAAAAGTAATTCGATTTAAACCTCCGAAGTATAGTTCCAACCCTTCCGATTTCCCGATCAAATAAATACCTTCTTCGCCGAAGAGAAATAGCAGGAACACGTGCGACTATCGATTCACGGAAGAATTAATGTTGTTTAGCTACGGCTAGGGATGAAACACGTGCCGTTTTACGATTATACTCAATTGGTCAGTGAACCGAATAAAGCCCTGATGCGGCGTTTGTCGATGCTGCACGAGTCATAGCAGCGTTTTCTTCTTGTATTGCTGTTATTATTGTTTGCTCTCTATCTCGATAGCTTGCTGCGTGACCTCGTGCCCCTCGCTTCCACTCGTCAGACTTTCAAGCGCAGCGTTTCTTACTTCCGCTTCTGCTTTTTTATGTTCCTCCAATACGAAGAAACGAAGAACAAAACCGAGGAAGGAGAAACAGATAGAAAGAGAGCGCTCTTATTTATATAAGAAGAAAAGTAAATAAATCCTACGTAATTGGCGGTGAACGAGCAACGTGTTTAAAAAACTACGCTTAAAAATGGTATAAAACCTGAAGAAATTAGTGAATTCGCAGGAATTATCAGTAATAAGAAGTAGATTGCAGGTATTTATATATTTGTGGAAAATTTAAAGATTTAGGAATGCATAGAATGCACGTATTATACAAACGTGTATAAAATATCCAAAATACGGTACTCGTTATAATATTTAGTAGATGAAATATATGTGTGCCTAGGTATCACTCGTTTAGATGTATTCATAAAACCATAATTCCATACACCCTAGTTGCAACTAGATCGTATCGCGTATGCTTACTATTTTGTCGGATAGACATACACCAGACGTTCCAATAATCACCGGCAAAGAAAGCGATTCTATGCAGAAAAACAAAAAAACAAGTCGAAAATATACACTAGAATTTGTTCATATAATGTTCAGTTTTCATATTTGTCAAGTGTACTTAAATTTAGGTAATTCCGGACTGGACAGAGGCAAATTAATCGACGCTATTCTACGTGTGACGATAAGTCGAAAATGTGAAATAAAGTTTGCTAATTATTTAGAAATCTGCCGTCATTTTGGATTTCGACGATTTCTTAATATTTTGTAGAAATCGACATTTTAAACAACCTTTTCCTCCGCATGTTATCACCCAACTATTCTAGTTTTCGAAACTTCTCGTGCGTTAGTATTGGTTGCCGACCGTCTCGTTGATATTCGAAATTAAGATCGAGCGGGTTACAGAGCTCATATAAGAAATCATACTCCTAACAACATGTTAAAAAATCATCGAATCAGAAAATGTTTTCCAAATAATTATCTATAGCGTTTTATAGAGCGCTTTGTTTCCGAAGAAATGAAATTTGAAAATTTATCATACAAGTACGCGTGCGTCAAGTCAATTGATAACTAAAAATTTTATTTTACATTGTCCTCTTGGTTTTGCACGCAGAATAACCTCCTTCTGATCGTTTGACCAAACCTAGTTTGTAATTAATCAAGTTTACATATATTTTAAACAAATTCTCAAACTCGATTTTCACGAAAGCAAAGTGCCACATAAAACATCGTATTCTAAATATTCGATTTATTTTTACGCGTAGAATCACTTTTTTGCTGATTGTATTTAATGGCACGTCCTGCACCTAAAGTTAGCACCCCGCATTTTTCAAATCCCGTTTCTTTTGTTATTGTTGTTGTTGTTCCAAGTTGTTCTGCGCTTGTTCTACATTGTTAGACAATTTTTAGCAGGCCAACAACCCTCCAAAAAAATAATTTTTATGCAATTCGCCACTTCTTGAAGATGTTTTTCTCGAACATGTAAAAGTCGTTCGGGGTTGTTGCAAACGTTATTCCAAAGTAGTATTTCGATATCATATTTAATTTAGGAAATAATTTGAAAAAATTGTACCTGTAAGTCGATGGACGACGGACACTTTTTCATTTTTACAGCAATAATATACAGTAAAGAGTTGTTTTCTCTTAGAACGCGTACTTACAGCCCTAGAACAAAGCAGGACAAAAATTTCAAGAGCCAAACGCCTAGGATTGGCTGTTTGGAAGAAAAATTTGATGTTCGGAACACGGAACAACGCTTTACTCTTGTGTCGACATTGCCTTTTGACATTGCCTTGTGGGCACAGTTCTTTCAAATTGTTTCCTAAACTAAATATAATGTTGAAATAATACTTTAGAACAACGTTCAAATCAATTAGAACAATGCAGAGCAATTCTTACATATCCGAGTTTTGGAAAATGACAGCTGATCAAAAATTCACTTTTTGGAGATTATTCCTGGAACCTTTCGAGATGATTCGTTATTAGTTTGAAGCAACGTAGAGCAAGAACAAAATATTCAGGATTTAAAAAATGGTTATACCCTACAGGTATACCCTGTGTAGACGATTATCGTTAAACCGATAAAAATAATGCCGTTTAAATTGGCCGCTGAAACCGGTGGTCATAAGTTGGTTGGAAAATTGAGATATTCACGTCACGTAGTTCCTAGCCGGACGCGAAACGAAGCTTCCATTTCTATTACACCGAATGTTGTTGCGCGTTTCTTTCCGCTTGCTACAAATCGATATTTTACAACGAATCATGAATCGAAATGACCGACTTTTCCGCGCTTATTTTTTATATATATCTGTTGATACCGTCGGGACTGGAGCTTAGAGGGAATAAAGGAATATCAAAAAAAAAAAAGAAATGATAATGTTTCGATAGGTATTAGGTATACTTCAATGTAGATAAGCAACAGCCGTTGATAAAACTTCGTAATACCAACGATAACTATTATTGACTTAGGCACTTCAGCTTCAAACTATGCAAACCTCTAATACCCGGATTCCTGCTCGTGATTCACTTTAAGCGAACTGTATTCTGTCATAATCACCGTGATTAGCTTTAATTGAAAGTTTTTAGCATTTATTTATTTTAATACAGTTGCATTGCCATATTCTATCAATTACTGTAAGCCTATTGTACGTCTGATCCTCGAGTCTGATGAAAGGAAGAAAATGTAAGGACGCTTTAATATTGTTGGAAATGACAATGTGAGTTCATGCTCGCCCTCCATATGCAGATGCGCTAATTACAAAAACGGTAACTAGAAGATTGTTCTAGATACAATCGATAGACTTAATCGATAAGGTTTTAAGATGTTCCTTTGTTCTTTTTTTTCCCCTAGTCCATGTAAGTGTGCGCAATAAAGGTTTTTCGGCTCAGAATGGTGTGGTAGATTTATCCGTACAATATAGTAATAACTATTGTGATCCTATCTCTGAATATAGAAATAACGACAAATATTTTTCTTAAATATCCATCACAACCGACTCGATTCACTTCCTAAAACTAAAATAAATTTGTACAAGTGGCCGCATTATTCTAAGCAAAATTATCAAATTCGTTATCTACGTACAAGTATCAATCATCGCATTAAATTAAAAAGATAACTTAATAACTATCAAGTTAGAATTATATCTTGAAATACGTATTTTTAAAGTTTTTCTATATTATAAAAAATAATTTTAAATAAGAAAGGGGGTGCAGGTTACTGGCATATTATAAAGCAAACAGACATCGGGAACTCTGTTCTGATATAATAATATGTACTCATTGTCAGAAGGGTTACATTCGAATTCAATATTTTTATAACGTCATGCGACTGGAAACTTATTTACGTATCCACCTTTCTAAGTGTTACGTTTCTTAAGTGTTTCCTTACTCCGTGAACGTTTTTACGATTGTCACAAACTGTAAACGGTCATCTGCGTCCTACGTGTTTTTCACCGAGTAAAAATTTTCTTTGCAAAAATTTGTAAAAATCCGTATAGCATCACCGAAGTTTCTAAATTGACATGCTTCATGTTGTCTCTCCTTCGACTCTTTTTAGGAGGGTGACCTGCTCGTTTGCGAGAAACCGATAAAATTATCAAACTAATTTGGACACGAAAGAACCCGGTGTACAAAGTAGAAGTATTACGTTGTTGTCCTTTGTGATCTAGTTCAATGCTTTGTTGTTAAGCGATTTAATTGTAGTTCTTTAGATTTTAGGCCCTCTATGAATCAACATACATAGGTATGTCGGAGATGAAAGGAGCCATCGGGGCCTTTCTTTTGGAATATTTGGGAAGGTTCCCAATACTTTAGTCCAGACTTTTTATTATAGCCGTACTTAAATAGCTGTTTATGAGTTAAGTCAATTATGACTGTCCGAGATTTATGACAGTGAGCTTGGGCTCGAAGTGACATAACGGGTCACTGAAAGTAGCCACGGTCACGGGAGGGACGTGTACCTAACAGAGGTATAGATTAATTAAATAGGTCTCCTTAAAAACAAAGATTAGGGATACAGAGGGATACAGAGAGGTACGGAGAGGAGTATATAAGGGCAATCCTACTTGGACCGAGGGGCAATCCGATAAGTTCGACTAGCCCAGTGAACACGTACATCGAATTCCTCGCAATCGTCGTCCCATTGACCGTGTATTCGTTATCGAACCTAAATTCATCGTCATAGACATTTCGATCACTCAATCATCGATATCACTTGTTAACTTTTGTAACACATTCCCATAAACAAACATCAACTGGTATAAGATAACTATGGACAACTAGCAGCAAGACTCGTTACACGCCCCGTTTTCCAAAGATGATCCGACAGATATATATTAACTTTAATTCCACCCATTGTATATTACATACATTTCTCATTCGTTGCTATAGTTTAACTACATTATTTATTATACACGAATAAGTGTCATTTCTTAAGTTCTCGTTACACAGACTCATAGATTCTGTGTATAACATAATGTGGTGCAAACCGTACACAGTTCATTCACGTGTAACAAGGTCAACACTGGCTAGATGATCGAATAGAAGTAAAGTGGAAACAAGTTGCAAAAGCAAAAGTACACTATGATTAAGTTTATAGAATAGATGTATAGAATAGATCGCAGTAAATGAAATATTGCGATGAACAAAAGTATTGGCACCAACTAACTTTTCTTGTACAATTCTGTAAAAACTATGATGCTCTATTTAACTTGTTCCTAAAATTGAATGAAAAATTTATGGAATTTAAGCGTTGAAAAAATTTATATTCTGACAATTAATTGCTACAAATAATGGAAATTCCTGTTTCATTTATAATTCCTCGGTCCTTCATCGTTTCTAGCCCATTTTTCAGTTTCTTTATCTTTGATTTCATATTGATCTCGAGATGATTCTATATTTAATTCACACATACACACAAGTATTGGTTTTACAATACTTGAAATCTTATGTTTCCCAACAAACAGTTCATTATGTATTCCTTACTATTTACTTTTATTGTAGTTAGCTGAAGTTATAACCAACCCATTCAACGAATAAATTGTGATATGCTGAAACTTTAGACACGAAAGTTAAATGGAAATTTAAAAATAGGAAAGTCCAATATTTTTGATCATCGCTGTATAAAGCTCCGTATCACAACATAATGCCTCGGAAGCAGGAATCGAATGAAACTGTTCAAATTTCCAATTAATTATGAGATAACAATAATTTTGTGACTAGTTAGAAAACTAACTAAAAAACAGTTATAAAATGAAGGGTATCCATTGAGATTTTTACTCCATGCATTTTTGTATATATAGGAAGCTTTTATCTTCATAGAAGCAGAAAAGAGGTCCAGTTAGGAACATTTATTTTAATTTGGAAAAATCAAAGTTGTGTTTCTAGCGATCTTGGGGCTGACATTAGCAAAGAATTTGTAAAATATATTACTCGTAAAACTAAATTCTGAACTCTGAGCATACATGTACTCAATCACTTTTTCTTTTCTTCAATTTTTCTCTTATTGTCAATGACACAAATATATAAATTAAAAAGCAGAGAAGAATGATTTTTATTTAAAAATGTATTAAAAAGAAGGAAATAATTTTTTTAATCAAGTACCATTAAGCAATTGAATGTAATAATAATATACAGGAAAATCTGTATATGTTGAGAACGCATGGTAATCATATAATAAATCACTCAATTCTTAAACTCGTATTACCAAAACTAAGAACCTCAGCAATTCGACCAACACCTTTTCCGTTCTCTTGGATGAAGTTTTGGATGAAGAAATATCTAACGAAGACGAGGAAGGCAATTCCCTAATGATCGCAAGCTTAGAACGAAGGAATATTTGCCTCAAATCGTGAAGTCGAGATTTATCTAATCAAACAGATGGTCTTCGAAAGTGTTACAATTCTGAAAACTTTGAAACTAAACTAATACGAGCTCGCCAGGCTCTTATTTTTAGTAATACGAGTTTAACAATCGAATGATACCCTATTAGACGATTACCGCGTATGCTCGATATATACAGGTTCCTCTGTGTATTATTATTACTTTCAATTACTTAATGACACCTGATTAAGAAAATTATTTTCTCCTTTTTGGTACATTTTTAAATAAAAACCATCGTTCCTCAATTTTTCCAATTCGTGCGTTCTATTTTCTACTTTTTAGTCGCGATCGGTGATGATTGTAATTCGTCGATGAAAAGGTTTTTTTAAATTTCACCTTAGCTAATCAGATAATTATTTTCAACAAACAGACTGCCAATTTTTGGAAATTATATTGTATCGTTGTAGGAAATGAGTGCGTATTCCAAATTTCATGAAATTTCTCTTCCAAAATTTCACACGGATAGACAGATAAACAGAAGAATAAGCTAAATAAAAACCATTAATAAAACAATCGTATTTATAAATAGCACGATTTCTCTTCTATACTTATTTTATACTTACAATTATTAAAGATTATTCTACCTTCAGAATTTTTATTAATGCAATACAAAATAAAGTTTACTTAATGCAGAGTAAAAGATGATTGTAAAGTTGTAAGATCAGTGAATAACTTTTATCATAAAATACATAAAAGTGAACAGTTCCATTCGATCTCTGTTGAAACGTAAAGTTCTACCGTCAAGTATCGTCGTTGAATGTATTAATAGAAATATTTGGAATAAAAGAATTCTTAAACGTATTCTTTGATACAAATTGATCGGTTGCTGAAACTGAAAACCGCGATATGCAGCGATTTTCGCATGTTCGAAACAGACAGCGCAGAGTGTAACCCTTTCTTAGTAATCGTAATCGTAACAATGAAAACATGATCAATTAGTACTGTTCGATTGTTGCGTTAATAATAGAGCCGTTCATTGTCCGAGTCATTCAACTTGCAATTATTCCAGTCTAATAATTACAACGGCGAGCGTGGAATCACTATGTCAGAATTAGCATGGGACTGATAAGGGAGAAAAAAACGTAATCGGCCAGTGAGTACCAGTGACACACGAAGGCTGCACTCGAGATAACGGAACAGTACAAGAAATGAAGCGTCAGTCGCACGACAAACAATCAATTACGGGCCATGAATAGTCTGTTCAGGCTACTGTACATTGTCCAGCCAGCCACTGACCGGCGTTTGTAATTCGTTAATTGTTTTATGCCGGACGTGTCAGTTATATTAAAGACTGCCATTACTCCTTTAATATCCCTGGCAATAAGTTTCCAAGCATACGCGATAGTACTAAGTTAACTGAAAATACAAACATTTTCAACGCATATTGCATTGGTTGGCTCGAGTCCGAGCGCCGAAATATGAATTTTTACAAAAATCAAACAGCATTCCTTTGTTCACATTTGTACGACCAAAATTTTCGTTTGTCCATTCTTCAAAAGGAGTGGGTTTAAATTCTTAATTTTTAACAATTTTCATTTGATAATAACATTTCTGTGTAGAGTGGACCGAACGAAAATTCTGGCTATACAAATCGTGGTTAAACATACGCCGCTTAAAAATCAACGAAAAGGTTCAGGAGGCGCTGACTACGGGTTTTTTTAAATTTTTATTTGGTGACAACTTTTTCTTTTTTTTTTTTTGAAAGGTGGACAAATAAAAATTTTGGTTGGACAAAAAATGTTGGTTTTCGTGAAAATTCGCATTTGGGAGTTTCAACTTCACCCAGCTTGTTATTTTTCTAACTGAGATTTTGTTTGTTAACTGTACGGATTTCGTTAATAGCCAAAACTTCGATTATTTTTGTATTTACTTCATATCACGTCGATTTAACCTTCTTATGTATTTTTACCCACATCATAACATTATTATTTATTTTTTACATCTCAAAACCTTTAGTATTTTTAATTAACTTACTATTACTACTAGTATTACTGCGAGATCTTATTGTCAGAGATAGTAAAACGGCTGTCGAACATTACTTGAATTTGTCATATAATTGCACCTTGACCCACAATCGGTTTCGCTTTGTTCTTCTTGGGAAAATTCAAGGAACTCCATTACAGTTTCGAAAACAGTTTTTAAAAAGGTCCGAGATATTGCCAAGGAAATATTGAAAAGGAAATAAAAATAAATTAATGTTCAGAAATTAAATAACAAGCTTTTTTCCTTCGGTTCATTCTTATTGCCACCTATGCTAATGAAATCAATTCAAACGATTGGTTTTCGTATCAAGGAATCTGCAAGATACGCAAACGTACGTTTAAGAAATATATATATCGCCTCGTTTCACTCAATGATTGCCTCCAAGATTAATTATGTGCAAAATTTTGTAAAATCCATCTGCAATTTATAAATTGCGTAATTGTTATTTAACAACTCGTTTAGTCTTTCTTCAAAAATATGCAACTCGAATTATATCAGTGTAAAAATGATAATTTTATATATTGCATATTATATTCTAATTTTTGTACGTGTGTGTGCACGCGCGCGCGCGACGAATCTTAATATTTTCGTAAAGGAAAAAAGAAGAAAATAAAAAGATAGCAGAAAGAATTTTTACATACATTTTACATTATATATAATAGTTGTTAGAAATAGATAGGTAAAACTAAAATTTCAATTTCATTCATGAAAGCAAAAGACAGTTTCGTGAAATACATAAATGTTTCTGAGAAATGGGATAATCTTGAGATTCTGATATTTTGACATGCAAGATGTATGTAACATGCTTAATATCTTTCACTGACTTGTCATAATATTAGAATTAAATACATCGACGAAAGCCTTGACCCTTTTATACAGAAATAACATTTATTCATAAGCGTTATACATGCATTATATTAAGCATACATGTGAATACGTTTTAATGTATTATGTTAAATGAAATAAAAAATTCCGTTCTCTCATCTATCGCATTGTACCGTCCGAAGTTTCGCGCAAGGAGAATTTAACATACAATCGAAATTATAATTTATATAATACAATAGAAAACGCAGTGGCTAGTTTTTCTTCTTTCTTTCCTCATCTTTTATACAATAACAACAAATTTTAGACTTTTTGTAAAAACGAGAACTTAAACGACTTCTTTTTAGCGAAAGAAAAACTAAAGTGGTTACATAATTAATTTATTAATACAATAGAATAAAACCTTCTGGACTAATCCCAAAAAATTTCTTTTAACTTTATTTATCACATATCGTAACATAAGCGTTCAAAGTATACTAAAAAGTATACGCACTCGCAGATCTATTTTTAGCGAGACTGATTAATTCGAGATATTGTGTTAACGTCACGTTTTGTTCTTTTGGCAAAGCGTATGAATCATGTCTTAATCCACTTTCTTATTTTGTGTATAATATATTTCATTCGTATTTCAGACATTAGTATGCGGATGCTTTTAATATGAAATATTATTATACGAAATTCAAAAACTATTTACATGAAAAGCAAAAACCGTATCATACTGGTATGACATTTTTATATTAGGGAGAGGGAGATTTATCTTGTATCCTTGAAGATTATAGTTGTTGCAAAATTTGCACTTGCAACCGATAAACTGAAAAGCTTGTAACGAATAACATAAAAGAATGTACTATTCTAACAATTTTACCTTAAAATATTGATAGGTTGAGCAAAAAGGAATAAAGAGCGCTCGCAAGTTCCAGGATACAGCCCATTGTGTTTATCTGTAGCTCGGGATCATGCATCAGATATACGATAAAATTTATGCACACGTTTTATCAATAGTGTATATCGCGTATCGTGTATTACAGACACATTCATACTAATGAAGAAACTAATTTAGACATAGAATATTAAACTATGCGATAGATTATCTTCAAGCATTGTAAATAAATCAAGGTTACAGTTTTATTCGGCACTCTTAATTTAAGTAGTAGCAATAGTCCCAAGGTCTTTTTCAATACAATAACGTTTTCTTCTTTCTTTATATATATTAATTTTCAAAAAGATACGATAAAATCTTTAACGACATGCGATCTTTACTCTAAATTAAACATTTTTTTAAAAGCAACTAATTAAATTGAGGAGGAATCGAGAAGTAAAAGGATATAACAATAACTATTGCTTACAATCTATTTTACTAAAGCGCGGGGACCTCCAAAAATTTTATGTTACTTGTTTCTTCTTCTTCTTTTCTTTTTTTATAATTACGCGCTAAAGGTGGGTACATAAGTGAAGAACTTTCTAAAAAAGTAAGATGCAGATCTGCGTATTAAAAATTTACAAACAAGTGACATACATCTTAAAATTAAAGCATGTATAAATTGCTAAATAATAAACGATTTGAAATAGAGCCAGCAACATATTAGTCTTATTATTGACAATATACTACAAACTTTCCAATTTTACATTAACATTTTATTATTGATACTGATTATATACTGCTACTATAGTACATATAGTGATTTATATTAGACATATATAAAAGATTATAGAAGAACGTATGATGTATATATTTACATGTAGAACTATCAAATATCTCGCAAGCATTTGATATATTTCACACAGATCATTCAAATCACATTGATATGACCGATTTGAATATAATTGAAATACGTAAAGGAGAAACATATCGGAAATATAATTTCATAAAATTAAATCTTATTGAAAGCAAGACATCGTTAAAAAAAATGTTATGAGATTTCGCATACATGTATGTGTATTAGGCGGGTTGGAGACAGTAGTAGAACCGGAAAGGAAATCATACATGTAAAAATGTGATAATTTTGTCATTAATGATTTGAAGATAAGGAAATCACCTTTTCGAAAAAAATGTCAAATACGCAATTAAGATGGATTTACATTGTACATTTTGACACGGGTCGGTACCATTCTGACAAACATTCTTATGAATAGTCAGATAGGAATGTTCACATATAACGGAACGGATCCGTTCTGACACGTTACGTACGGAAAGATACCAGCACCGGTGTTAAACAGTGAAACATGCGTTTTAAACGAGACCCTTCACACTATCCGTCATCGACCGCTGCGTGACGTTGCCGTTAAGTGACGTCCCGTGTTGTATGGTATAAATTTACCTTTAGACCTGGTTATCGTGTCAATCCGAGGTTTGTAAAGTCGACACCCTCAAGCGCAAACTTTTATTGAAAACAGAGTATTCCTTTGCCTACGATCTGTCCACGTTTGTCCAAGCAAAATGTCTTCGTCATAACTTTTTTCTGAAAAACGAACAAACCAAAATTACGGTTGCACAAACGTAGACAAATCGTGGGCAATCATATTCCACTTACAAATCGATCAAACGACTTGCTTTTCAATTTTAATTTGATGATAATTATTGTTTGAACGGTGTACAGAAGGATAATTTTTAAAGGCCAATCAATAATGAGCGTAGTACATCGTATATTCGTAATTTGTAATATCAAAGTATTCTGAATCATTCCTTTTGTACGCGAAAACGACACAAAACAAATTTTATGAGATTATGTTATACAGAATGAAGAAATTTCCTGAATACACACTTTCATTGCATTAATAAGCAGAATCGCATGTGAAATATTGTACAAATTAGGAAGATGAAATTTGAACGCATTTATACATTAGCGTATGTAAATCTTTCACGAATCCATACAGCAGAAAGGAACTTCAACAAATATTTATATTTTAGATACGACTTGGGAGATAGAATATAGTCCCAATTGCTTTCTTCAGAATTACTAAAAGTAGATATAATTTCATGTGTTAGGTTTAGATAATTTATTCTTTAAGTATATGACGTAAAGTCTTTTATAGACGTTATTATAAAATTTGATGATTCTTTTAAACTTTTGCTTTTTTTTATTCCTCGTAGATAAAAAAATACGGAAAAACGAACGTTATTGCTACAAGAAATATCTTCCATATAGAATATACGATTCTATGAGAATGATTGAACGAGTACGTTACTTGTACACTACGCCTGTAAAATATACTCTAGAAAATCATTTAATTAAATTTAGAAAACATTAAAGTAAACGTTATCTTTTATTATGTAATTGTAAATTACAATAGTAGACAGATTTAAATATACGTGAATATCATAAATGATTGATATGTGTAATGTATTCAAGAGCAGACGCATGATTTAACCGACAAATCAAACTTTAACTTCGACCGAACAAAGAACTCGGTCATGTCATAATTGGTCAAATGCTCGAGCATTCAATTATAAAACGCGGTTGCATAGTGGAATATAAACGAATCTAAACTATTATCACCGTTTTGAGATACTTATTTAACAAAACTAAAACGAAATCAAATTCTTATAGCGGCACTTTTCTAAAGCATTCCTATAACATTTTACCCGAAAATGTTATCTATAAATGACTTTTCACTAGCAAGTTAGATATCCCAATAACAATTCCTCAAAGACAATAATTTATTATTTTTATTATTATCGCAAAAAGTCATACTGAAATTTTCGTTTAATTACAATCAGCTCATTACTTCAAGTCATTTAGCTAATAAAACATTCCTCGGATAACTCCTTTTTGGTTAAAAAGATATGGACTTGAGAAATTCGCAAAGAACTGTAAATATTTTAACGATCAGTCATACAAATTTATGAATCAAATGTTTTGACGAGATTCTTGAATAAACAAAATTTAGTCTACGCTTTTAGAATTAACCGCATTTGTTATTACAAATCAATATCTACTATTAATTGTAAGATTTATATATAAGAGTAATTACTTAATTACCTCATTTACTCATCTGCCATAAATTCTTCCAAAATTCAAGAACTTAATGAACATTTAAAAAACATGTTTTAATTTATTTAAAATCACTGTAATCAATTTAAAAGATACTACAATAATAAGTACTATTATTCACTGTATTTAATTAAACTATAAACTACTGACTATATATAATACAATACATATTATACAATGCACATAATATGATAACAATACACATACTATAAAATACAAACTGATGTACTTAATTAAGCAATAAACTACTTTTTAATATTAAACGAAGAAAATATTCTCCCGTTTCTAAAAATAAAATTATTGCTTATTCTGTACATCTTTGATAAATCTTTCAGAATAATCGACTTATTATTTTCTGATATACAAAAATTTCCATCTAACTTAACTTATCGTTACATTGCCACAGAAGTTGCGCGCTGATTGGTACACAACGTTATAATCGGAATAAAATCTCTTCAGTCACCCTCAACGGTGAACCGTTAAGGGGTTAAAGGTTAAAAAAGCGGGACACACGAATGATAAATAGGGACGCAGGGATGACGTTATTAAAAGTTGGAACAGTTCAATGACAATCAAGTAACGATCAGAAACGATAGTAAATCTTAAATTCGTCACGTGCAACAGTTTTCTAGAGCACTTTGAGCGAACGAGTTATTTATATAATTGCATGAACATAAATTTCATATACGTATATAAACATTACAAAATATAAAGATTGCCAACCTTGAATGATAACGTTTAAAATGCCCTAAAAAATTACATATACGATATTTTACAACTATTTAACGAATGACTTTCTCATCGTACTAATAGTATCTTAACGATATCGTCAAACAATTTGTACGATATCTACAAGTTATATACAATCCTAGTATTTCAAGTTCTTTCCTTTACATTTAGTTGCAACTTGAAATATGTAAAAAGCATTGTATAAAAATATTTAACTTTACGTATCTTTCGTAAATGTTGAACATCGATATCGTGTTATTCAGTATACCGAAAGTTTTCATACAGATCACAATTCCATATATAAAATAGATTCCTTTACTTCCTAGATTACAGAGAAACTACACAAGATGGACCGCGTAAAATATTTATTACGTTATACGCAAAAACTGTCGTCAATAACTATGTTGTCGTTGCGACGTTAAAGAATGGAAAAAGAGGAAGAAACTATGTATTACGCTCTATCTTCGAAATTACCACATTTTTCTTTATTCACTTTTTTCATTCGAATATCTACTTCATTAATTCTATCAAACTTCATTACATGTATTTGAACCTTCTACGTAGAGTAACGATGAAACATTCAATTCAATTCGATTCAATTTCAAATTCAATTCAAATTCAAAATCAATTTGATTCAGTTGATATTCTTGCAACATTAGAACTTGAAATACTTTTATCTCTCTGCTATTCTAAATCTTCTAGAGAGATGAATACTTAATTTTACTAAGTACTCGCAAACTTTCTTTACAGATAAGTTCTCTTACTTCTCAATTCAATTAAGTTCAATTCAATTCAATTCAATTTCTACTTTTCGATATTAAACGAAGAAAATATTTACCTGCTTCTAAAAATAAAATTATTGCATATTCTGTACATCTTTGATACATCTTCCAGAATAATCGACTTATTATTTTTTCATATACAAAAATTTCCATCTTAGTTAACTTATCGTTACATTGTCACATAATAAATTCAAGTAAGCGAATTTTTAAATGTTACCCGATGCCAAGATAAATGTGTATGTAATTACTGATCAACTGCTAAACTTCAGCTCGATCTTCGGAAATTATACGATACAGAGATTTCAAACAAGATAATGGAATATAACGCAAATATCCAAAGGAGACGTATCAAATATATCACAAAGAAATAATTCATTTTTATCACTGCTTTCCTTTCCCGTCAAGCTATGCTTTAAATACTGAAAAAAGTCCCCGTTAGGAAACGAGTTGATGTATATACCTTAACGCTATTGTTCAAGTAAGCGTATAGTGCGGAAATACTGGAAATTATATAACTGACAATGAGCCGTAACTTCTTGGAGCGAACTTTGACAAGAGCAGCTCATGCTGCTCTCTTAACTTAATTAATGCTTTATTAATAAGTCTCTTAAATTAATTCTTTCTGCTACTTTTAAAAAAGTTGAATATTCCTGATACTTTTACAAAAATGAACAATGCGTTTTCAATCATGTACGAACTCTTTTCTTGAAGAACATTTGGCCGACCACCTGCGTATCTCGAATCGGTTTATTCAGTTTGTCACAGGTTCGAAGCAACGAAACAGAATAAGATCTGTGCCTCGTTACAACCAATCCTCGGATCGCAAACGAAGGATCAATTGGAACATACGCAGAGATGTTTATCATCTTCTAAACTTCATTATCATATGTGTTATTGTTCTATGAAATTATATAAACAAATTTATTTTTAAGCGAATTCTATATAAAAGTAAACGTTGTTCTCGTTTGACACTTCGCTTTATCGCTATAAAACAAAACATTTGATATTCCAGGTAACGATGACAAAATCTCCGGCAGTTAATTCTCAGAGTTAAAACATTTATACTACTACCGGAAGATCATACAAATTTTATAATGCAAACACAGTAATAATGTGCATAGAAAACTAAGACTCCTGTTTGACGTTTGCTAGAGAATCAAAAATTATTCGTGAATTTTTAACGGTACGTTATATATGGTTTTCACACAATGGTACTCCAACTCACTTTGTTACACGTTTAGATTCGATATGCGTAAGAGGTTTAAAGCAAAATTGGAGAACACACAGATTGAACGTGACGTTACTGTTTTGTAGTTTTCTCGGATGATAATAGATCTTTCTTCAAAAGTTATGTAAAACATACAGTGACGACTATTCTTAGCGCGACAAAAAAAAAAATATAAGGATAAGAATACTGCTCATCAGATATTTCTTCAATGTTATCAAATATTTAAAACAATATTCACGAATGATTTAATAAATCTAAGAATCCATGGATGTTACCTTGAACGTTTAATAAAATAATTTTAAGCTGAAAATAATTCGTTGGCGCGCCAGTGGTCACGAAAGAATTTCTTGTACATTATACGATTAATCTTTCTGTCCCTTTAATTAAGAAAAGGATTAGAGTCGATATATTTGCAACTGTAAAGAAAACAGTTTGTAACACTGTAGGTGATCAAACCTATACAAGAGCACTAACTCATTAGTTTGTTAATCATTCTCATTTGTATAACTCGTTAAATCTATAATAACAGTCTAATCTATGATAATAATCTAATCGATGCTAAATTCCAAGAAAAATGTAAGATGGAAACATTGGGAATAATAAATAATAAAGACAAAAGGTATGTAACTACACAGATCAAAAGATTATGGAAAATTATAACGAAATCTTGTTAAAAACTTGCAATATAAAAGATTAAAATCAAGTGGACAATCAACGTTCTCAAAACGTTTGATATTTGATCTTCTCCTAAATAAATACATTAAATTATTTGTATAAATATTAATATTTTAGAAATTGTTTATATTTGTAATTAAATTACAAAGTGATTTTATTATGTAAACGAAAGTGTACATATAAATAAAAAATTTTGTATAAGGAGATTTTTCTCTTCTAGTGCATTACGGCAAGAGAAAAAAAAAAACATGTAGCAGTCTGCAACCTATTTTTGGACGTAGAGCACTGGCTCGGAATGAATCATATCTACTACCAAACGATAAACGTCCGTTTTTCCTTTGAAATAATAGTTTGAAATAACTTCATTAAAGCAAAATTCTCATTACGTAACGAAGCATGTACACACTTAGTGTATAAAAGTATTGCGTCATTTAATATACACGTGTCAAAGTTGTTTTTCACGTAACCTATATCCAAATAAAAAGGTACAATCGTATTCTTTCGTCAGTTGTCGAGACATCGATATAATTTTTGACACTATATTTGAAAAAACATTCGTTTTCAGATATCTGTACAAGTTACAAAAAGCGAGGTAAAATGTTAATGCGTAAATTCTGGTAACTGCGAGTAACAAAGTAACGAAGTGTATTGAGATACCATTGGCAATGACTCGTACAGTGCTGCCACCGGCAGAGAAACGGGAGATTCCCGCGGCTAGCAAGTGAGTCACGCGTGCGAATGGGCTCGTTCGTCTGACGAAGCGTCCTTCCCCGCCCCACGGTCTAACAAAACATCCCACTCATTCTCTGTAGACTGACGAAGCGCCAACACCCTCCCCGCAAGCGTCTTCGCAACACCAAGCGCACACGAGGACGGTTGCTGGTTCCCCGCTGTGTCTCCGTGAGTCGACAAGACTCGACTTGACTCGGCTCCGTTCGCCTTGCCAGCCACGAGGAAACCCCGACTTCCCCACTCGCTGCGCACCACTCCGCACTTGCCGCTTACAGCCCATGATCGTTACCCCGCGCTCTGCCCCGCCGACGAGCCGTTCTCAGAAGAGAAGCAGTAAACTCGACGCAGATTCGCGTCGTTCGACTTGCGCCACGCCACGCCACGCCACGCCACGCCACGCCGCGCCGCACCACACCGCACCGCACCGCACCGCACCGATAGAGCGGTGAACGGGTGATTAGGTCACGCACCCCGTGCGTCGTCTACGTGCCCTAGGCCGTTCACGGCCGTGTGTCCGCGGAATCCCCCGTTGTTTTTAACAGCCACCGATCACCTCCCTACCTATTATTACCAACATTCTCTGCCTCTGGTTTCTAACGTAGCTTGGAATGCGCCACTTTCACGATTTGCGCGAATCGCTTTATTTTTATTTCAACTGCTCGTGTTAACGAGCCGATTTCTTTTCAATTAAACACAGTTTTTCGAATAGAATATTGCGCTGATTTTATATTTTTCCAAATCATCATATCAACACTAGATTACGGATTTTTATGCAAATTCACATTTTTGAGAATATAATACGAAAAATAAAACCTATTTTACCTCTATACTATATATATAAAAACACTACACTTTGGATACTTTATATATTTTATGTTATATCATATGCGTTTTGTGCAATTTTGCACTTTCGAGTTTCCTATAAATGATATTTTGATTTGATCGTACACATTTATATCGATAATCTCACACAGAGATCGTGTGATTTATCAAACGCTATCGTTGATCGTTAGGAACGCTATATTAATTGCTTAATACTACATTTTTAGCACAAAAAAGATAGAATAAGAAAATAATATTTCTTATTCAAGCTCCATTACCATTCAAAAGTAACTTGAAAACAAATCTTTCGAGAATTAACATCATTAAAGAGTATTGCAAAGCGCATGCTACTATGCAGAATTTTCCAGACTTATGTATGAGTATCTTTATGTTTTCCTGGGACCGTAAATGTCATAAATGATCATCACAGAGAGTGGTTTTACCAGGAAATTTCCACAATGGATAAACGATACTCAAGTATGCTGGCAGATTACTATTAAACGCTGAAGATGCTCCAAAGATAAAGCGTAGCCTAAAAATAAAACGAGGTTTTCGTTTCACATATTCCTCGGTGGAAACAATTTCCACTGTTTTACAAAATTATTACGAAACGTTTGTAACATTTTATAATAAAGAATAATAAAAATATTTTCCAGAACACCGTTATTTCATACAATAATACATAAACATATGTAAACTATACTTGAACTATACATATGATATACAAACATGAAGAAGACATCAAAGAATAAATTTTCTAATTACAATAAGAATATTATATTTTTATTTCTATTGTTGATCTTATAAAACTATTTCTTTTCCAGATGCGACTATATCGTGTAAAACTTTGGTTCTCGTATTCGTAAGTCATGATCACTTTGTACAAATATTCAACCTCAAAATATTTCATATCAGTGTAATGTGAACGTCAACAAAAATAACTTATTACAGTAAGGAGGATAAAAAAAGAAGGACGTCAGGCTTACCAGGAAAATTCATTCACGCTACAACCATTACCATCAAATGTTTAAGTATCATACTTTTGCATTTTAAATCTACATTTCCCAAGTCATGAAATATGTACACTACCAAAAATCATCAAAATACAACGCATAAATTGCCGATTGATAAATTATAGTTATCAATTAATGAATTTCACATGAATATTTTAGTTTCTGCGCAACTTAACAGTATTCAATGCACGGTAATGTCGGAATACTACTTGTGAATGGGTGATTAGGTCATGAATCCTACGCGCGGCGTATCACGGAACATTCGTAATCAAGAATCGTGCGCTTTTTGTGAATAGTTCACTCGTTATTATAGCGATGAAAAATATCTCTTATTGTTGTATCTCATTTAATCTAAAACGATTTATGAAATGGATTACAACATTAAAACGGAAGAGCTTTCTTCTCTATTAATTTGAACATTTTCCTCCTGTTGTTTAATCCATATTTTTCGAAATGATATTAACATTCAATTCAACATAAAAACTATAATCTAAAGATTCTATGAGTGATTCAGTTATTTATAAGTTGATATTAATATCGGGAAATTTATGCATGTTACAGCAATAATGAAACAACTTATCAAACATCTTTGATATGGGAATGAGCGATAAACGAAATTTGAGCCTTTTGACGTTAACATAATTTTACCGCCAATACTCAAGATTAAATTATTTTAACGAAAAAAGAAAAGGGACCTTCCGCAAATTCACCTTTACGTGTATGTTCCAGGTAAAAACATTGGATTCATCAGTGTTTTTTACAAGAGAGGAAAGCAGATTTATTGATATCTGAAATATGAATTACGCGGTGGCTAAACGACGACGATTAATCTAATCTCAACCTGCAGCAAAATACAATATCACATCGAAAAATACGTCGTTATCACTGGTATGGTGTATGGTTTTCGATCGGCTTTATCAGAATCAACACAAATTTTAAACGCGTATCTCCAACTTCTCTTTTAATACATTAATGTTCCAAAACTTTCACGCAATTCATTAAAAATTCAATAGCGGGCACTATATGCAATAAACACATTCGTGTGTTTATAGTGAAGAAGTAGTTATCGTTAAAATTTTGCAACAGATTTTTCTATAAGATTTCTATATTGAGTAACTTGTTTTCTGTATTTTCTTAAAATAAAACATTAATAGAGACAAACGAGACTGGTAATATAGCTTGCTTTTTCTTCAGTAAACTCCCATTCAGTTCATTTCCTCTGTTGAATCTATTCTTAGCTTGCGGATTCAGGAACGATCAAATGATAGTGCAACGGTTCTTTTTTATTGTGATCATTTATATTCAATCAAAGTATGTGTGTACAAGTTGCCAGGTGAACGGCATGGAAAGGCGTCTAAAATTATACAATTCCTTTAAGAAGTTTAAATAAATCAACGAAATAATAATCTTGTTGCGATAACGAAAAGTACTTTGATGATTGATTTTTTTATATTCGAGTCTTGCTTCGTCCACAATGAAAGTCTTTTCAAAATGCACAAATAGCGTATTAAAAGACATTAAATAGTATAATAGCAATATTAAGCTTTGCTATATGCATTTCTTTTTATGCCATACATCAACATAGACACAATATTCAAAACGCATAGGAAGCATGTTCGTGATCTGAATAGATATCTGTTAGCGCAAATAAAACAATTTGAATATGCAGATACTAATTACAACATAAATCCACCAAATTGTAAAAAATTAAATTGTAAATTAAATTTTCCACTTTCCAAAGAAGATTCAGTTATAAAGCAAATTTTTATTCAAAAAATAGGATTGTCGACCATGTTTGACGCGTTCAAGCGTTCATAGGCAACGACTATGAGATTTTCTTTCATATATGTATGTATTCTGTCAAGAAAACTATGATTTTACTGAACGCATATAGAAGCATTCGTAGAACAGAAAAGGTTAAGTTTATACCAATTGCTCGGCGTGCGAGTTTTGATAATTATTTTCATTCAATTAAGATCCTTCGCGCCAAAAAAGATAATATTCGTTAAAAGGAAAATACAGAAGATGAGAACGGAAATCACTAGATAAAATCAGTACTTTGTGTTTTGATGCGAGAGAATTTTACTCGCATAATATAATTTCAAATTAAGAGGCTGGAATAAGAATTGTGTCGGTTCGTTGAAGTCGTTAAAGTTGCAAGATCGAAAGTAGTTTCGACGAGAAAAATGAATGCGTTCAACGCTTTTGTAACGAGGAAAGCGGAAGAAATTTTCATGCAACGAATAAAAGCAACTGGCATATACATGCTTTAACAAGTATATTTATTTACTGTCTGATAAGTAAATTCGTATTCGAATAATGATCGTCGAACTTCCGGCAATTATCAATATCATTAAAAGAACATAAAAACACGTGTTCTCTTACGGGGAAATGGTCGATCCCTTTGGATGGGTTCAGGCGGGTCGACTAAGCGGTCGGTTGGCAAGAGTGCCAGATAAAGAACCCTAGTCGACCAGAAAATCTAAAAAGTTAAATTCCGTGGTCGACTGAACATGACTAGGTTTTACTAACCTACACAACAAAATTTAGTGTTCATACACGAAAATTACTCGAAAAATAAAGTCGATCGTCGACTATGTCAGTCAACCAAATTTACACTTACACAAAACGACATATTAAAATTTCTCGCTAGTCGGCTACTTAGTCGAACCGTCTATAGGCGCCTTTTGTACCACCGTCGTTGCTACTGGACTATTTACAATATCGCACCGAGAAATTTCCATCTGCTTGAAAATTCCTTATACTTTCAACCCCTTTTTCTACCCCTTTAATTTGGGCCCGTGCGTGCCGTAGTCAGTAATAAAATTTTTTACACACTTGGGCAAACAAACTTCGGTTCGTTCTCTTGATCTTCCTTTACTGAGGGGAGGGGGGTTGTTTATGTTTTGGTCCGTAATCTGTGTCATGAATCTATTTGACCATTTTCATGTTTATTCCGGATTCCATACGAGCCTGACTTGTGATTTTCATATTTTACCCTCTTTCCACGAGTCTCATTCGATATTATACGCCAAGGGGTTAAGTTCATTACAAAGCCGTAAACACTTTATGGTATCAATGAACGAATGTAACCAAGTTTACCAGATTTACGACAACGATCTTTCGGCTATTAAAGTTTTGACAAGTGAATCGAATACATATAATCGTTCCGTCAACATTGACTGGGTGCAATAGTTACGTATTTTAATCAATTGGTTTAAACGAGTATTCGTAACATCTTTCTTCTACTGGCACAAGTGTGCTATTCATTTTTTCTATGTACGTAATAACGTATCTCTCTTTCTACCTTTTATGACTCAATTTGAACACTTTAAAATTTTTAAGAGGAAATCATTATATCACGTCGATCCATTTAACACTCACCTTATCAGGCCAGGTCAAATGACCGGATTCAAAAATATAGAAATTGATTAACCATACAATATAAGAATTTGCGCAAAGTTAAATGAACGAAAGAAATAACAATGTATGTACAACTTTAAATTAAATTTCGAAACCGGTCATTTGACCGGGCTTGGTAAGGTTAGCGTTAAATGAAATATATTTATTTGAAGAATATTATGATCAAAAATAACGAATATGCTATGTAATTCTTTTTATATTATATTAATTATTATTAAGAGAGACTTTCTGTCAGGTACAAATAATCGATGAATTTAGAAAGAATTTAACTATTTTCTCTATATAAAATCGAATCATTATAACGGATAAATTTCCACACTTTTATTGTAAATAAAGCTTCTTTCAAATGAAAATTTCTCAAACTACCAATGGTATGTGAAATCATCATAGAATTTGAATCTGGGTTAACGCTCCGCAGCTGTCTTCCCAATTTCCTCGAATTCTTTTTCGAAACTTCTTGAAAACACGGGTATCGAAAACACCACCGGGATTCCATTGAAGTAACTAATAATTAACAGCTATTTATAATATAACTTAAACTTTGTCAATTCGATATAACAAATAGCAATTATCAAAATAAAGCAATTGAATTCTTTTAACAGGTTATAGAACTTCGTACGTGTAACGCATGCATTTCTCTTACTTGAATAATTTGTCAGCGATTGTTGTAACATCACGTTCGTTATGTACTATTTAATAAAATAACGTCGGGTTATTTGTCTTTTTTCGTTTCATTTTTTGATAAATTTTTTCATCAAAAATACTAAAAAAAAAAATACGTAGAACGACATTCACATGGAGAAATGTCTTCTATTACGCAACCTATATATGATACATATAATATGGAGTAACGAAGAATTTGTTAAAACCTATTCTTCTATCTAATCTGTCAATGTTCATAAGTGTTAGCTCGGATACATACAGTCACAATGGAATAGCATGATAGGTGATTGCGTATCCAACAAATTTTCAAAATCGTATGTCTGGAAAAAATGTCATACCATTTTATTTATTTATTTATTTTCTTTATATAGAATCTCTATCTTTCCAGTTGTACTGTTATTTCTGTCCCACCCTATACATATGCATTTGCGTCGAGGATATCAGACTGGCGAGAAGAAGGCTTCCCTCTTGCTTTAATGACGTACGATTTATTGTAAGGAATCTTTCGGTAAGTTTTAATTTTAACAATTTACTTTATGTATGTGTGCTCGTGTGTGATGACTTGAACTCGACTTGTGAAAATCTATGTATGTATACACTGTAGTTGAATCGGAAATTATCGCTTTCACGCGTCTCTTATCCAAATAAAGTGATTAATTTATTTTTACGTTAACGTTTCCTTAAATAATGGCTTGGAAGTATAGTTATTTATAACAGAATTAAAAAATATAAAAAGGGAAAAATCATGAGTAATTTGATGTTTTCTGTAACCTAGCAGGCTAAATAACTAAAGAATTCCAGTTGGTCGGTTCGATCTGGTTTCGACTTTATACAGCGGTCGGAGATCAGTCGTGTCACCTACAAGCGTGGCGCGTCGCTAGGTGTCTTTCTGGCGTAGCATGAAAATAGCCAAGCGTACTTGGAATATCGTGCGGCCTACGCGTTAGGCATGCTACAACGGCGTTAACCGAGCGCTCTCCAAGCGTAAGCGAGTGCGAGCTAGCACGAGAGATTACACGGCTCCTTCGAGGAGTGGGGAAATACGTACGAGAGAAGACCGTTGAGGAAAAAGAAAGAAACGGAGCGCGAACAAAGAGAAGGACGGAAAAACAGGAGGGGAAGAAAGGCCGCGAAGCGGAGACAGGTAGATAAATGCGGTTTATGCTAGGAAGAAAGAAGACAGACGACCTCCTGTTGTCGCACCGTATCTTACGAGTATACGGGGTCAGAGACGAGAAGGGGGACAATTGCGAGAATCGGCCAAAGAACGAGAGAAAGAAAGATAGGAAAAGAGGAAAGATAGAAAGAGAGGGACAGATTCTAAGATTGACGGCAAAGGGAGGTTACAAGGAAAGAGGAACACGAACGAAGATAGAGATGGAGGAAGAGAAAGAGAGCAAATAAGAGATTCCAAGAGAGGAAAGGATTCATACACGTGCGCGCGCGCGCGCCTTCACGAGAGAGAGAAAAAGAGAAAGTCTATAGTGAGGGGTAGAAAAAGAAAGATTCTCGGAATGGAAAGACGGGAGAAGAAGCGAGAAAGAGAGAGAGAAAGAGAGAGAGAGAGAGAGAGAAAGAGATTGGTAGAAAGAGAGAGGAGTAGCTCATGGTTCACCTGTCGTCATGGCAACGCCGTTTCGCCGCTCACTTGTTACTCCAGAAGCACGAGAACAACACAGAGGGACTTATACGCGCACTATCCTTTTCTCTTTGGTATGCGGTGGGACACAGAGTCGCGACTCCTCTCTCGTTATCCACTTACCAGCGCGTCAATCTGTTTGCTATGCAAATCCCATCCGACCGGTGCTGACGTAGACGGTAACACCAACGCAGAAACGGGTCCGTCGACGATATCTCCTACTAACACACTTAACGGTGAGCAGTTAGTCATTGCCCGCGTAGCATACACGTAGAAAATATAATTGGCTACCACGACGGACCACGCAGCAATTCCACACGGGTTCTCCTTTAGCCCCACCACTTTTCTGCTCGGTAATACTGATACCGAACTCACTATACAACTCTTGCCAGCACCAATACTACTTAGACATATACTGCTGTTGTTACTACTACGATTACAATCACCAACCGTAATATCACCAATACAACGACGACATTGTGTCGGTAAACGCACCGCAAACTCCACAAACGAATTCCTCTTGCGACTTACACGGTTCCGCACTGATATATATACATATCAGTGCGGCTCCGCGACTCTTGTCTGACGTCATTGGCGCCTAATCGCAACGTATTTCGTGTATCACTTCGCGTACTTCTCTCGGACGTGCACCTCGCGCTTTAACCAACGATGAATTCTTCCTGTGTCTTTCTTCCTTTTTTCCTTTTTGCCCTTCTTCCCTCGCGTGATTCTCAAGAATAACGTTACGACGCGATTTCAATAGTCTTGGTTCAACAAGTATCCATAACAGAATTTTCTTTTCTTTGTAGCATAAGTTTCCTATCGCGAAAACGATACAGTGTTACGCAGAAATCAGTTTCTTCGGTTCGATAAATCTTCGTTTGACAGCCAACAGGAACAACGTCGTTTCGAGGAGACAGCTGGGATGCACTATAACGTTACAATTTCTCGCTCATTCGTCCTCGATTGAGACGATAAAGAACCGATTCGATCTACCGTAAGGTACGATCTTGAAGCGCGTATCGCGTATCGAGTGTTTGATCGCGCCACTCACTCGGCACAGGCACAAACCGCTTTCCACCGTGTCTAATACGTTACTACTCATCACTCTTCCTACAACATAATTCCTGTTCGACAACACTACACGCACTTTCCACGCTCCTGCTTGATCGTCACCACTACCACTACCACTACTACTATCACCACAATCTTTTCTCACTAAAAGAAGATGCTCGTACTGTGTAGCTGCGTTGCGAAACGGATGCGCGCTCGCCTCAACAAGTGATCGCAGCAGCAGTAACAGCAGAAGCGGCGGCGACGACGACGGATCGTCAGCTCGTCGTTCCAGGGTCGTTCGTCGGCGTATAGGTGGCACAGCACGCGCATGCTACACCTCCTGACGGCGTTGTTATTGTTGCGTAACTGGCGGCCCGCTAAGCCGAGTGTGCTGCTGCCAGCAGCCGGGCAGAGAGAGAGAGAAATAGAGAGAGCGAGATGACGAGAGAAAGAGGCCGCGAGAGCGAGGTAACAGCAGCCGTGGGTGAGCCAGTGGGCGAGTATCTCCGACGAGAGAGCAGTGAGCGTGCGAGCAGTGCGCCGTCTGGCGTGGCTGACGACAGTCTACTGCCTTCCGAGAACCACGAGGCGATTCCGTGTATCGAACGCGCACTGCCGAGCCACTGAAGGGATGGACTCAAACGATCAGAGTGGGGATCCTGGTGGGACGAGAGGGGACGAATTCGAGGTTCAGACGAGTGTAAAGCTTCATCCACACGCATTCAATCTTCCGAAACGCTCTTGGCTATACCACGCTCGTGATTTATAACGGGTTCTCTGCGATGGGTTAATACTCTACGTTCAAACATTTCCGTAGATTCCTCGCATTTACAGCTGCCTTAATAGCAATAATTGCATTAGCAAAAGTATAAAATTAAAGCAGAAAATGTAGTACATTATTATCGGTTTCATGAACATCTTAACAAGTATAGTTAATAACTATATTTAATTTAAATACGTATTTTAAATGACTTTTCGTTAGTTAACGTATTTATTAGTTGTTGTTTGTACGTTAGTCAACATGCCTTTTATTACTCGTTTTAAAATAGGTGCTACGCCTAAAAAAAATATATATATATATATAAATAATAAAATTTATAATATAATATTTTTTAATTTATAATATAAGTAATAAAATTTAAAATATATATATATATAGTTGTATATGTGTGTATATTTAAATTTTACATTCACAATAAATTATAATTGGAAAATATAAAGGTGATAGAACGTCTTTGCGAATAATAATTTACTTGTATAAATTTCTATAGCAATACTTATAAGTATGTATTTAAGTTTCGATTTATTTATTTCGAATTTATTACGAAATTTTCTAGGGAGCATTCCGAACTCTGAATTTTTAATTACAAATTCCTACATTAAGTTTTGAGCGAAACAATTAGAAGACTAACAAACGAAGTATATGTGTATTTTTGTTATGTCATTATTTTTTCTGTGGTTATTTCTGTGGTTTTTCTGTAGTATTAAGCGCTCGTACACTCAGCTTTGTACATTTCATGATTTGTTTCAATTATGGACATAGAGCAAACTGCATTTTTAGTTTACATAAACTATACGTTATATATTTACACATATACATGTCCTATAGTATCTAGACAAGTTGGGTGCGTTTCGTACACTAAAACGTAGAAAAGAACATGTGGACAGACTTTAACATCGAGAAAGCCTGTGGAGAGGCAGAGTTAGCGATACTTGACTAAAACCCACAGGGACGTACTCTACTACGCGCTCTCTCTCTCTCTCTCTCTTTCTCTCTCTCTCTCTCTCTCTCTTTCTCTGATCTATACCTCATATTCGAAGACGATAATGAGGCTTTTAACAGTGGCCTTGTGTCTCTACACATTAAATGGAAATTCGAGAAAATACCTGACTGCGATGATTCCTCACTGCAACTACCTTTTACGTCACGCTGATTTTCTGATGAGATGTTTGATGGATTTCCTTTGGTATCATCGGGTAGTTGCAAGTTATAAATGAGACATCGAATAAAATATTTTTTGTCATTTTATTTCATATTTCATATTTATTTTATATTAAAATGATTCTATTACATACTACTTTCATTCTAGAACTTTGAAACATATATCATTCTCTATCAAATGTATTATATGTCATTACATTCTTATAATATGCAAATATATAAATTTATAAGATATAAATTAATAAAATGATAATTAAAATGATAATCTAGTCAATAAAATTCACTTCACTATTCGCGTTTTCCTTCGTTGTATTGATACGCATTTTATTGTTTGAGCGTTACTATTCTTTTGATTACACTTTTACGATGTAAGGAAATCAAAGACACAAGAGAAAAGTAAAAAGGTATTTATCATATTCAGCATTGTTGGCGTAATGGCCAAGCTTCTTCCGGTTTAAATATTGATATGAGAACAGGGCGGATAACATAATAACAAGTAAACAAAAATCCCTCGTGATAATCTACTTTACCTATCTATTCTGGATCGGTAAAAGTTAAGGGCACACGCAATTTTCTGAGGTGTCGCTTCAACTGTTCCATCGTCCCTGCTCGAGAGTTCTGCAGGGAGTCTCTGCTATCGAGCAGATATGTATGTACATACATACAACCTTCTCACGCGTCTGCCAGTCCCGGAAGGACGGCCTTCGGGGAATTGACCTCTACGAAGCACCCGCTTCTCGGGGAAGACGATCGGAAGAAAATACTAATCATGAAAGCTAACAGAAAATAGAAACCATCTTTCTTTATATTGATGGTTTTTATTAATTTATTAAAAGATCCTTGTTATTAATTTAATATTAAATGTTTTCAGTGCAAAATATTAACAATGATCGAGGATTGTGGAATTTGTATAAATAATTAGATAATGCTTGTAACAATGCAATCATCATGATATTAATATCATTTTTTATTAAATGTTATATTCGCCATCGGATTAATATTTGTTACAATATCTATTATTTTTGTGGATTATATATCTATTGGTTCTAATATTAGTAATATAAGCTTCGACGCTAACATACATGGCTTAAATGTTTTAAAGTTTAATATATATTACAATGTTTTCAATATTTATTTCAAAATATATCCCGTACAATATTATAGAATGTTTAACATTTTTTATTATCAATATGTGAATATATTTAGTAATTACTATCTCGTTTTCCAAAGTTTGATGTTGCTCTAAATATTATTTTATACAGCAAATGACGTTAGTCAGGTAAAGCATGGGTAGATATTTTAGGTAACAGTGACATGACTAATTTTTTCTTAAAATACATTATTAAAGTATTTTACAATTATGATGTATAAATGAAGCTAAAATTCTTAATCTGTTAACTAAGAAATACAGGTTTATTACAGGATTTATTAGTTAAGCTTTTAATCTCCTTGACGTAGTGATTCCTTTATTTAAAAATCCCTTATTCCATTACATGTTGTGTTATTTCTATTAAGAATGACAATATCACATCTATACTTGCAAGAATGAACACCAATCTATCTGTTAGTGATTTGCTTATTTTTAATCCTATTAATAATTCTTTAATTAAAAGAAATAAAATAATAAAATTCGATTCATTTTTAATTCCATAATTACAAAAGTTTCTGGTGAAGGAGTGATTCAATTGATAGATTAAAAATTTTCACGTTAGTAGCGTGTATAGTATAGTATCATAATATTACCTAAATAATTACTAAGGAAGAAACAAGCCGTATTTGTTGTGTAATTTTGTCAGCTTTCGTTCATTAAAATATATTAACGTTATTAATTTTGTTAAAAAATTTAGCACATTGAGAAATAAAATTGAATACGTAGTACGTACGGTCACGAGAAGCATGAAACTGATGCCATTAAATATCTCATATAACATTTATTTTTAGATAAATGAAATTTCAATTTTATGCGAAACCGGATACATTAGAAAAGATTAATTCAAATTTCGCGGAAAATGTTTGTTTCGTTTTTAAACAATTTATAACGACTTGCGTTTAGAAACATGATTCATTGTGTTCCTGGAAATTCTCATCTCGTTAAATGATATATATGTGCATAGTTAACTATGTTCATAGATAACTATTTGAAACGTAGATTTTTATATATTTTGCTTTATTGTAGTTTATTGTTTTTATCCATCATAAAGTGTTTAATATTGCAGCTTTTATTTTAAAAAATAAGTATTTTATGATCATATGTGTAAACATATAATACACTCAGTTGTATTACAAATGTTACATAAATGTATTATAAATACATAAATATAATCGAATATATTCGATTTTAGTACTTTATGAACACATCATAATTTTATAAAATGTATACATGCAATAAATAAAATTTGTTATTGAGAAATTCGTGTATGGTACTAAAGTTGAATGACTATGTACTTAACTAAGAGCTGTTTATCATATCTGTAGCAACCATAAATACAAATATACGTGATAGAAGTAGTCGACAGAAGATACAGTGAAACGTAGAGATTCTGAGTCAAATAATAAATATAATTGATGAATTGATTAATAAAATGAAGTAATTTATTGCATTTGAAATGATTCCCAGCAGTTGAGTGGACCCGGAATAACTACTGCAAGTAATACTACGTATCAGATATGATATGATCGATAAACGTGTGTAACTGGGAGTTTGTCTATGGGCTACGTGGCACAATCGTTAATTATACGTTTGCTTGATTGTCCTTGGATGATAAGCCACGATAATGATAGTGTATTAAGTACTAATTGCATTATGACTGAGCGGTTCCTTATAATATTTTGTAAAAATTTTAACGCCGTGATCGAGATACATATATATATATAAGTATAAACGTAAATCAGCTACTGAAGAACCAACATAGATAATAATTAATATGCAAAGGGTATTCGATATATTCGTTTAACTTGCGAGTCATATATTAATTATTGAATATAATTTAATCAAACAATCAATTATAATTGTCATTTCTTTGATTAGTCAAAGATATGAGAAGGAGAGAAGATTATCAGCAATTACATATATAAATTATTCTTAACTAACAGCTCGGGAAATTTTTTCATTCATATATTCATTGTTCGGCACAGCTTCGCGTATAATGCAATAAATTTATAGTTCCGATTAATTTTACGAATAACGAATATAAAAGTATAAAATTGTATATGTATTCGTCCTTACAGAGAACGGTTAAAGGTTGTTTGAAATTGCTCGACAATTTCCGGTGCAAACGACGATGTATACGGCCCTGCACGAGGAGCAATAAGAGGTACGCATTTGTAGTAGTATAATACGAAGAGAGGCGTGATCGGTTGTATATTGTACAGTGTTTGTGAGCGTACGTGGAGAATCCACATGTAACTGACTGCCATATGACGTGGAGATTGTGCACACTTTGTGTAGCGATGGGATCAATTTACGATCAAGATGCCTGTATACGTATCGATTCTTCTCGAATTTACATTTAAACATCTTTTTATTTATACGCTCTGTTTGTCAATATTTATTTATTAATATTAATTCTATAATGCAAGTGTTCAACCATCGTATAATGCAAGTTTTGTTTATGAATATAATTTTAGGAAAATTTTCATAATAAACATGTTGCTTCTTATTAGGTATTTTATGTTACTTATTTTAAGAAATCGACGATGCAAGTAAATTACAGAACGTACGTACAAAGATTGTAGCGATTTCATTTAAATAATACAGAAATAAAATTATTAATCTATATAAATGTAGATTTATGCGTAACTTTGGGTCTATTGTTATACGATGCACTATTCAAAATGTCGATAATAATTCTGAAATTGTATCGAGGAACTGTTAAATAAAAATGTTATCTTTTCGAAATTTACAGGACTTGTAAGGACAATTTTATCGCACATCGATCCCATCGCTGTGCTCGCGCTCGTAGAGTACTGCTTACGGATCTTCGAACGTTCAGGCAGCAAGTGGAAGCGGCGTGGAGTAGAGGAAGAGGAAAAGAGGGGAAAAATGGAGGGAGGAGTAGAACGGCAGGGCATTTCGTGGAATGTCCTGGCGTTTCGGACGAACACCAGGCGGACTCCACCGGAACTCCGATCGAGCACAGGCTTGCGTCTTCTAGCCTGACTGGTTGGCTGGTTGGCTGACTGGTTACTCGCCTATACACAACTTGCCCGACTTGTACGTTCCATGGTTCAGTTTACATCGGCTCGACAATCAACGGTCGAGGCCTTCCTTCGTCTCTTCTCTGCTACTTCTATGTATGTGTGTATGTACTATCGTGGCCAGTTTTTCTCTTCTCCTCTCTCATTCTCGATTCTTCTTTAGTCTCTTTTTACTTTGTTTCTCCCACCACTATCTCTTGATTCCTTTTCTCCCTTTTTCCTCTATTTCTTCAGTTCCTCCTTTTCCCTTTTCCTTTGACAATTTTTTGTTTCTGCTTCTTTGATGATCTTTCTTTGTTTATTCCTCTCTCTCTCTCTCTCCCGTCCCTTCTTTCCTCTCCCCCATGCGTTTCCATTTTTGGCAAAGTAATAACAATTCTTACACTTATCTACGTACATGGAACAGTTTGCTCGAGATCTTTTACGTAAGAATACGCGAGTATACGTATCTATGTATACAGCACTTTGTTTGAGCTTCTAGTTTTCAGTTTCTATGAATTGTGACGACGATTTTCCTCGCTTTGACATTAATACTCTTATCACAAACAAAGATGAATTTTTAAAGGATACAGATAAGTATCTTATGTGCAAAAGTAGTTAAAAAGAACACTTTCGTTCGTATTCGCTTTAGCGGTTCCAGCAATGATATATTCCTCAAATATAAATATAAATAAATTCAGGAATTCGATGCGTTTATTTGAGTAAAATGAAATTATATCCTATTTCTTTATATTCGAATTTAGTTGATTTACTTATTCGAAATTACTAGAATCTAGTGGCCATTGTAGTATTATTTTCTTTGACAATGTAATTAAGTTTTGCATCCATTGAAGTCAATTGTATTATATGGATTTTCAATAGCGATCACGTATTTTCTGATTTCAACATTTTATTTACAAGTATAAAATTTTATTGTAATTCTGAAACGATTGTTTTCACTAGTTTTGTTCTTTCGAAATTTCTTTTATAAAGCATCCGTATATTTTGGAAATAGGACAACGACATTAAAAAATATAATATTTTTTTCGAATTTTGGAACATAATAATTCATTGCAAGACACTGTTAACTTTCCAATTTTGTTTTAATCTCTCATCTTATTTCTTTCTTAGAATCATTGCTGGAAGATTCCACAAATTGCATATCCAGCCGTGTTTGACGTAAAAATTTCGATTTGAAGTCGCATTATCGTTCTTAACATCGCGCTCCGAATACGTAGCACTCTTTCACGAAACTCTTTATGGAACACACCGACAGCGTGCTTGAAAAATTCTGACCTACTGTTGGTGACCTAATGAGTATAGAAATTGCTTGGAATCAAATGGAATGAAGAAATTTGCGGCATTCCCAGTTCCCCAGGAATGTTTTTATTAAGCGTTCGAGTTCGAAGTGTTCGTGTCCGGACTCTCGACGAGTGTTACTCGCTATTGAAGATGTCGAGTTTCTTCTCGCTTTTTATAATTATGTAAGTATGTATCTACGAAACTTATCGATTACTGGTGCTACCTTTTACTTGTTATATCGGCTAAATAAACTGCAGCGACCAAGTACCTCTTCTTCTCTTCCGAAGAACCTTGAAACGTGGAAACCGCAGGTGGAACGGATCCTCTCGTACACCTTTTTTACACCTGCCGGTCATCCCTCTTCAGGGAATTTCTTGGCTGTTCTGTAAGCTTAAACACGCGAGACTTGAACCACGCGTGGGATAGTTTGATCAGTTTGATGACTTATTGGCCAAATTTATCGATTAACCAACTTTGAAACATTTGTCATACGTTCTACGTAATTCGGTTTTAAAAATAAATTATTACGATATGATTAGAGCGAATGAGAAGTTTTTATAATTAAGATTAATTAAATATACGTAATATACTGATATTGTACAAACTAACAATAGAACATATACAGTAGAATTCGTTGCTATGCGACCTTGTCAGATATTTTGAAATTGTACAATCAAATGTTTTATTATCTGGAAGCGGATTCAATCTTGAATTATTCCGTGGGCGAATAAGATTCTTAAATATTTTGTTATCAAGTACTACAACAAGGTTCAAGTTTCACGAATCTTACTGTTTGTGTGTGTATGCTGCTTGGTATGATTTCCAATCTTTAAGAATACAATAACTTTTACAAGAATACACTTATATTTAGGATAAATCAGTATAGGAAATAATAATTTAATTTTGGAATATAATTTCGCAAAAATTATTGAAGTTACAAAAATTTTTATATAACTTTTGTTTAAATACCAATCGTGACACGCGCTTCACGATAAGTAATATCAAAGTTATCAATCGAGAATAGAAACGGAAGAAAACGTTATAACTTACAACCTTTTCTTACCCTGAGTTTGTAGTACCTTTGTACAGAGTCGATAACATATTCGTAATTTAAAACCATCACAATATTTATTCCAGTAAACTATAATAAATAAAAAGAAAAAATAAAATATAAATAAAATATATAAATAAAAAAAGAATACAATATCGTGTAAAAGTCTCAAAAGGTATATCAAATAGAGATATTTTATTTCGACCAACGAATATAAAGATAATATATGTTATGTTAAATATTTAAGAAGTTTTTAAAATGAAAAAGTACCAGTGCTAAAATAATATATCTAATATAATAACAGGGGATCTTTTGGAGATCTTGTTCAATAATTTCAGTAAATTCGTTTATCCGTTATTTCATTCTTATATTTCAATCGTTTATATCTTTTATTTCCTTTCGTTTCATGGTTCATTCCAAATCTGTCTGTACATGTTTTATATTGCATTTAATTTAGGATTCTACCTATCGAGATAATGTCCGTAAAGAGTGTTCCTGAAAAGTCTATAAATTAGAAAAGATTACAAGCAAGTTGCTTTTATGTTACACAATGCGAAAATATTTCGTGCAAATGTAATTTTTCCATTACGAAATCACTACGCTTACCATCGCGTCGTGTAACAGCCACAAGATTTTTACACAGTCACACATGCAGCAAATTCAAAATTATTCTAAACTTTTTGCGATTGCACAAATGTATGAAACGGTTGTAACGTTACATTCAATTCCGACCAATGATGTTGCGGTCATCTCCGGCTATGTTCTTGAACTTTGATTGCAAAATTTTCATTGATGACGCATTTAAAAGTGCAAAGTACGTTACAAGTTACATAGAAGGAAGACTAGATTAAAAATTGTATCAAATAAAAATGCTATACGTATACAGCATCGCAAATTTTAAATATTCTAAAGCATCACAGTATTAATTTTTGAAATTGTAAAGTTATTTTGGTCGTTGCAGACGCCTACTGTATATCTAATCGGTTAATATATTTATAGGTACACGTTAGTGCATTGCAATCTTTTACCATATAATTAACACCTGTTACTTTTGCAAAGTTGTACATGTATATGCTATAATATGAAATTAAAATTTTATAAAAAAATATATGAACATTAAGTTGTACGCCTATTGTTGTCTCGCGATACACAAATTATTCGTAATTCGTAAGTAACTATTCGATATTTTTCACATATTATATGTAGTTTTCTAATCATATATCTTTGAAAGAAGATGTATTTTTTGTGCATGCTTCTTTTTATAATAACATTTACATAGACTCTATGAACGTTCGATAGAGTTGTTAATTAATCCAGTTGAATTTAAATAAACTTGAATAAGATATAAACATATTTTAGCTGGAAAATACGCATGTAAATCGTTAAATTTTCAAACTCGATAATCCAAAGAACGAAGCCTCGAATTTTGTTATTCCTGATTTTTACTCTATTTCGAGTCATCTCTTCGTGAGTTTGGTACTCGTTCCACGAATTTAGGACCACAACGCTAATAATTATTTGCATATATAACGTAAATTTATAAGAAACTGGAGTAGTAATAAAGCCACATTGATAATTGGAAATGCTCGTTTATGCCGAGCATGCGTAAGAGGCTACATGTGGATTTTTGTTACGAAAGAAGGAAAGTTCAGAAAAAGACTGCTGCGAGTTTGAAGCACGTATTTTTATTTGCTGTCCGCGTTCTGCGCGTCTCGACGATTTTCGATTATGCGGCCAGTGAATCATGTATTTTTTTTTTCTTTCCAGTTGGAGTGCCTACGTACCGAATATTTTCTTCGTTCATGTATTAGCGATGAGTCACGCGAAAACACACGTTCACTGTTCACAGACCAATACACGTGCAATTCGCAAGACCTTCGATATGATACACCGTATTGCACACGAATCTCACGACTCTATTATCGAACGTATTCCACGAAAGTCAACTGCTCGACCACTTTTACGTGCGAAACGCATTCGACGCTTCGCATTGAAAATTTGACTCGACTTCCAGGAATCCCACGACAGATCTTTCATTTTCTTGTGCACCTGTGTTTTATGCAATAGAATAATCGGATGGCACAGTGACGCCTTTTCATGTTTGATATAACGATTGATAAACGAAATAAATATCGATACGGAATTGCGTTACGTAACGCGTAAACAGACGTGTACAGCGAGAACAAGACGTCTTCGTGCGCTTGTTAATCTTTTTATTTTATTCAAAATGACAATTTGGACACATTTGGATTTAATTAACCGATACTTGCATATTAATTAACGTTAACGGATTAACGAATACTAATAAATTAATGGATATTAATTTACGAGTAAATACTTTTTGTAGCTACGATGTAGTAAGCGTGGGACATTTATCACCTAACATATTAGTTACATTATAAGTATAACCTCGATCCTCGTAAGTTTTTGCGTTATAGTCAATAAAATGTTATTCGTGCAATGAATATGAAATTGCGAATTCTCGAGTGACACGTATCGTGGAAAGTTGTCTAAACAATTTTTTAAACTACATCTTTTTTGGATTTGTTTGTTTGCAGAATAGGAAATATTCATTGGAAACTGTATCCTAGAAAAGAGAAAAAATCGTTTAAATGATTTATTTGAATCAAATATTACTTAGAGGTTGACTATATTTTAAATGTAAGTTTCAATTTAAAGGCAACGAGTAAAGAGAAATATTGAAATGAAGCTTTCGCGATGACAAAATTATCATATTTTCTTTCACGGCATACAAAATTAATTCTAATCTTAAAATTAAATGTTTTCGACGTTAACAAAATACAAACTGTCTTTCCAGGAATTTTGCATATTTATTTTTCTGTTCAAACCTGTTGTTTTGGACTATGACATCGAAGTACGTAGTTGCTCGCAGAGAATTCTGAATGAACGTTGCCACGGAGCGACGTATACGTACTGCATACGTATCTGTGCATGAAATTGTTTCGAAGGTTTTTACGGAAGCATTGCTACCGGCAATGGCACTGAGATCTCGGCGAAAATTCTCCAGAATTATCACTAGCATTCGTCATGCAAATGCGTATTATCAGGTTGCGAAACAGCCAGATAGAAACGGAGACAGAAATACGTTCCGAAAGAGTCACTCGTGATATGTGTATTTGCGCACAGCTTCGCTCTTTTAGTCTCGATTAAATTACCGCCTCGATTAATTAGTGTAGAAATCACGAAGAACATGGGAGATTCATCGATACATGGGAGATTCATCGATACATGGGAGATTTTGCGGGTTGACGATGAATGCTAAGCCGAAAGTTGACAGTCGAGGAATAATACTATTTCTATAGTATGAACTGTTTTATTCAGAAGAATCGCAGTGATTCATAGAATCACGCGCAATGATTCATTTTTACGCGCATAGCAATTTTAATTAATTACAAAACTCATCATGACTTATCTTTATTTTATTCATCTTGTATATTTACGCATTTCTGAATCTAAGATTCTAATGCAAATGATTCATATCATTTTCTCGAATATCTCACTTATTAGCTTGTGTTAAATGAAAATTCTTTTTACATCTGTTTTACAAATGTTCCTCATTGTTTAGTTCAATTAATTACATTTCTTTAAATTGAATGTATTCAATGGGTCGATTCCCGTAGATTTATCTAGAATGAATCAGTGTCCTGCATATTTATGCGTATTATTGGCCAAGCGTGAGCAAATCAGTCGGATGCTTTCTGCCAAGTCTTTTGGGGATGTTTGAGTAGCAGTTTTTAGTCATACGTGGTTTTTTATTTTGCTAAGCTGAGCATTGGTACGGTTTGTAATTTCCCTTTCACTTGTAGATATTTTTAATGTTTTTCGTATTTCGTCGTTTCTCACGAGCCATGACGCGTTTAAAATTGATCGCAAAATGTCAGATAGGAGATTTTTCACTTTTTAAATATTCGACCTTGGTAGACGTGCTTGAAATTTGCAGTTTGTATCTTCAGATAAGTTCGATTATGGCCTTGTAGATTTGTGATTTCTTGTTTCCGTTCAGTTTCGAACGTCCGGATGTATCCATTACATATATTTTCTTGTCATTTTTATTTGTTTTATTTTTCTTTGAATATAATTTTTCTAGTTTAATTTATTATCTTGATTTTGCTGACTCTGAAAGTTTACTCTGGGAGCTGGCTTTTTATCGAGGCTGTAGACGATGCGCGAATATTTGCCTGAATTGAATATCACGCGAAATGTCATTCAGAATATAGAATTATGAAACTTAAAAATCCGAGCAAAATTATTCAAAGTATTTCCAAGCTGTTCAACGTTCAAAATTGGTATTTATTTTAAGTACTGAAAGCAAAGGTACTTTTGTATCTTAATCTTTCGATCTAGTTGCAGAGGCTCTATGCAATTTATACAATATGAATAAAATTGATTGCGAAAAAATCTGTGAGTTATGAGAAACTGAACGGTTTTGTTTAATTTCTATTGCAACAATTATACAACGAACTACCATTATGGATTATGTAATGTAACAAGTTGAATCATTCCTTAATATCTCAAATAATATAAATCCCTCTCATATTAAAATTACGATATTAATCTGCTGTAAAACACATAATTTTCTTCAATAGACAAATAATTAATTCATTAAAGTTGGTATGAATCTGAATATATATGCAATGTATATACATATGATATATTTAGAATAAATTAATATATGCAGTTAATACTTGCTATGGTATTCGTAATCATATTAGTTTCTCTTTCTCTCTCGCTCTCTCTCTGTATGCTTAATTTTGTGTTTGATAAACACTTTATTCAATTACATACCTATATAATATATTCTTAACT